>NC_064472.1:45623744-45942362 GCF_023343835.1 Lagopus muta | reverse complement strand
TGAATGGTGAGTCAGGCCTGCAGTACGATAGGCATGTTTCAGTTTTGTTCAACCTTGACAGTTCATTTGCTACAGGGGATGATGTAGCCAAACCAGAGCCCAATGTCAAGTCTCCTCAGGATTTCTTCTTGTCTTTCACAATGTGAAATATCAAGACAGAAGGGAATTTTGTCGTAAATCAGTTTTTATGACTGCAGGTATTTCCTGTGATGTGAATTTCAGAGAAGTAAGCTAGGGGAATTGATGTGTAGGGAATTTTTCAAGCTATCTATTAGCCTAGATGGAAACAGAGAGATAAAGGAGGAGGTTTTGAAGGTGGACTTTTATCTTTAATTTGCATTTCCGTAGGAATATATTGTTCCCTGGAATGCAAGCTTACTTCACACTTTTACGCACGTATTCATATGATAATATGTCTAAAATGAATTATTGGTTACTACTTTTTTTTTTTTTCCCCTAAAATAACTGCATTGTATGAGCTTGTCCACTGAGATATTCTTTACATGACATGGTAATGGAGATGTCTGCCTTGTGGCATTCACACCAGAAAAAACATGAAAACATAAAGTCATTTTAGAGTCATCTGGAGTTGAAACTGAGAAGTAGATCCAAAACTAAAACATATATATTTATTACTTAGAATCAGATAAAGTCCTTTATGTAACATAAGTGCAAATAAGCAAGAAATTCATTTACAATCCCTTGTATGTTTCTCTGCTGAATTATCTTCTGTATGTGTATATACCTGACTTTTGTGGTTCAACCCAGCAGGTGGCCCAGCACAGTCATGCTGTGTGGTTCCAGTGGGATAGGGGAGAGAATCAGGGGAAAATAAAGCAGGACTTGTGGATTGAGATGTGATTTACTATGATACAGAAAAGGAAAAGCATAATAGTTGTGACTATATGTGTATATATAAGAATACATATAACAAGTGATGGACAAGCAATTGCCCACCATCTTCTAACTGATGCCCAGCTAGCTCTCTGAGCAACAGAGGAAAGATCTAACTCATACTCCCTTCAAAACTCCTTCCACCTGATGCAGTGTGGTATGGAATATCCTGTTGGCCAGTTTAAGTCAGCTGTCCGAATTTTGTTCTCTCCCAGCCCCTTGGGATCTTTGCTGAGAGTGGCTTTGGCTTTGTACAATGCTGTTTAGCAGAAACTGTAAACATCAGCATGTTATCAACGTTGTTTGTTCTCCTAAAACCAAAAACATAGCATCACACCTGACATTCTGAAGAAAAAATCCATCCCAACTGAAACAAAGACACTAATCTACATTTTTTATAAGACCAAAACTTTTCAAGCATAAATATATTTAAAATTAAAATGAATGAAAACTTACTGAGTTATATCGAATAAAACTAGAGTCTGGCAGTTCTAAGAAGAAAAGATTTCACCAGATAATCTCAAATATATCAATCTTGACCTTTAAAGAAAAACACAGCAAAAAATTTCCCAAGCAACCCTGATTTTTTTTGTTTTGTTTTGTTTTGTAATTATTTCCATACAAATAGCCTCAGTGATGATTCAGGTAAGTATTCAAATATGATGATTGACGAGCACAATCTGCACCAGTATTCTCAAAGCTGGAAGTAGAACACTTCATTTTTTCTTGTCCTTCAAAAACATGCTTTTAAGTTTAAGCCAGGAAGAAGCTGAGAGTGAGTTTTGGCAATGTCTCAGTCCTAATGACATATTCAATAATTTGTGATTAATGCCAAGTAAGCAAAATTCATGATAGATTTTTCAAAGTGACAGTTGTTTCAATATGGAATAGAAGCAAGATAGGGAACTTGTGTTTGGAATATAAACTGATGCAATGCAATGGTCACCAAAACAGAGTGAACATCTCTGTTAGCTAGTCTGATTCTGATTTGTGTCTGTGTAGTAAATACAGGCAATTAGATTTTCTACTATCACTTCACTGTGTATTTAGAATGAGGAAGTATTGGGTGAACGCTCATCCATGGAAAGGTTATTAGCTCAAGATTATTTGATTTAATCAAATTACTTACAGCACTAATAGTAAAATATGTGGAGGTTATAAAACAGAAGAAATGTGCCTTCAGATTATTATAAAATGTATTGGTGCCTGTCAAGCAAAATGTACATTGACAACTTTCAAATTGAGTTTGGTCTGTGATGCACCAAATCTCAGAGTTTGAGACATGAGGGTTGTTGTGAAACTCCATGCAAATCATTCTGTCAAAACATGGATTCTAGTAATTAGTCAAATTCCAAGTCACCTTTGATGATGGATACCATGGCAGATTGCTGTAGTGCTATCCAAATAATTACAACTTACATGACCTTAGAATTAAATAAAAGAACTATTGTATCCATTCATTAGATGAAGAAGTTTAGGTACTGACAGTTTAGTACTTCCTGGGTCACATGGCACAACAGGACCAAGGTGAACAACTCATCAATTCACCTACTTATTCCATCTTATGCATTTTTGAGTGAGCCTCATGTTATTCATTTATTCTGCTAAAAATTAACATCCTTTTACATACTCCTGTGAAAAACAGAAATAGCCGGCAATATAGGGTTTAATTCTATAAAGTGCTTGACAATCTCAGCTCAGGTGAAACCCAAAAGTCCTCCTTCTGATATAACTGTCTTTGTGCAATTCTTCCTTTTTTCTTTCCACCTTTTCTTCTTCCCTTCTTTCTCTCTTTCTCTTCCCCTCCCCTCCCCTCCCCTCCCCTCCCCTCCCCTCCCCTCCCCTTCCCTTCCCTTCCCTTCCCTTCCCTTCCCTTCCCTTCCCTTCCCTTCCCTTCCCTTCCCTTCCCTTCCCTTCCCTTCCCTTCCCTTCCCTTCCCTTCCCTTCCCTTCCCTTCCCTTCCCTTCCCTTCCCTTCCCTTCCCTTCCCTTCCCTTCCCTTCCCTTCCCTTCCCTTCCCTTCCCTTCCCTTCCCTTCCCTTCCCTTCCCTTCCCTTCCCTTCCCTTCCCTTCCCTTCCCTTCCCTTCCCTTCCCTTCCCTTCCCTTCCCTTCCCTTCCCTTCCCTTCCCTTCCCTTCCCTTCCCTTCCCTTAGCCCTAAGTTATATAAAAAAGTTGTCGACATTTTATGATAAACTATATCATTGCCTCAGTAGAAATGCTCATTAAATGAGGGGGAAAATCATTAAATAACTTGCATGATGAGCTACATCAGCTCCACATTTAATGAGAACAATTAAAATTCAGATTAATTTAGTGACATTCAAGGAAGGTGTTTTCCCCTCATTTCATTCACCAATGATATTGCAATTAATACATTCGGTCCAGACAGTGGTTCTACATCCATGGCAGCAGCATTGCAGGCTGTAAGGGAGAAGTTCCAAGTGACTGTTAATGGAAACCCAGACAAAGCCTTGAGAGAAAATTATGTTGCAGAAAGGTAATGGTGTTCCTTCCCTTAGGAAGGATTTCTCAACCAATCCTCGAAAAGTCCAGAATGATGCCCAAGAAACAGTCAAATCATTTGAGTGGGCTTAGTGTCCAATGTATGAACCGAGATTTCACTGATGTCTGGTGTCTCAACCAGTCCTGGAACTGGAACCAATTATAAGTATAAATAAAGGGTAAGATGGGAGCATTCTGTCCCCTTTTCTTGATTACTACAAACAGGGACTGCAGTGTTGCCCTCCCTCTCCTTTGTCTTCATTCTGTGCCACATGGAACTCCCCTGGCTGCAGGCCAGATGTCTGAATCCAGGACTGGTGATGTCTTTTTCTTTCTTTCTCTTAGGGTTATTAATTGACTTGAGGCTCACATGAAGTTCCGATAAGACCATTAGATTAGACAGATATAACTTTGGAAGGGCTAAAGCTGATAGGATAAACGTTTTTAGAAATTTCCTATTAAAGTTGATGTTTTTTCTTCTTGTATGTATGTATAGACCTCAAGTGTCATTTCACCTCAACTTAACCAGAGGTATTTGAATCTGGTCATCTCCTCCCTTCACAGGCAGGACGTGACTCAGGCACACTATACACTTGATGTAATGTTTCTGTAGGTTGCTGTATATATAATAAATATGACTTTAATGGGTGAGACAGAAGGTCTGTCTAGTTAAGTCTGGCAAACACTAAATTGAGTACCTCAAAGTGTACAAGAATCAGACAAGCACTTTTGATGATTCTCATGCCCCCCATTTTGTCATAATCTGTCAATCTTTACAACTAAAAATTTGGCAGATAGATGATTTTGTAGTTGTTTTCTGTTTGTTTGTTTTTTTTAAAGTTTTTCATGAGCTCCAAATGCATGCCTGTATCCTAACAATGAAGAGCAGCTTCCTTTAAATACAAGCATCCTGGTGTACTTGATAGGTGATAGCAAGGAGCTCTGCAGCTTAAATACCTACAGAATAAACATACTACTCCTTTTATTTAATCTTTAACTTTTTTTGTTTATTTGATGTCCTTAAGTTCTTATGAGGAGCAAGTTATTGAAAGTCCAGATAATGTTTGTCCTCTTTAGGACAGTAATGGTTTTACAGGACTGAATTCTGTCTACTCTCTATTGTCTTGTTTCTAGACTGATGAGGCCACATCCAACTAGTTCTTCTGCTCATGTGAACCTACCAGGAACTTTTTTATGAAGGCTTTTGAGATGTTGGACCTCTATGCACATTCAAGATGAAAGAAAAGAAATGTAAACTATTTAGTACTCCCCAGGACTGTTACATGCTTAAATCTCCTGGGCAGAGGCAGGACAACTTTCCGGTTTTTTAAATGAGTGTATGTTAGAATTCACATTCTCTTATTCCATAATCTGTATTTTATGGAGCGGAAAGTTACAGGGAAGTTTCACTGAAGTTTCATTGAATATTTCAGTTGTATATTTATCTGAAGTGCATTCACAGTTCCCATTGTAGATAGAAAATCAGGAGGTCTTGTAACATTCATTTTTAATGAATAACTAAGCTTTCTAATAATATCTCTGAGTAGAAGAACCGGGTGAAAGTAGTTCGTGCACTTTGTGTGAAATTAGCTGTGCTATGGCAAAAGTAAGTCCTTCTCAAGTGATAAGTTGGTTCAGGATTAGATTCTCATCAGATACGTCATTACAGATCTCTTTCTTCCCTTCCAATTTTTAGTATTGACTGGCACAATAAATATAAATAAATAAACACGTCTTAAAACTCTGAAAGCCATTGCTTCTGTTTTCAGTATCCTTTTCTCACTCTTCTGTGTCTTCTTGTGATTGATACTGCTCTCTGTTGTTCCATGGCGATCCATGTATGACAACTCCGCATATGGTGAAAGAATTTTCACTGTAGCCTACTGGCAGATTTCTTTCCTCTAACAACTTAAATGATTACAGAAATACACTGTTTAAGACATATACATTTTTTCATATTAGGAGGTGGGATTGCTGAAAGTTGGCATCTTTTGAAGGGTCATCATGACTTGCAGTCAACAGTGACTAGTTGAAGTTGAAGCGCAACGTGGGAGAGGATGTCTCATCATAGTCCTGGAATCAATCAAGAATAAGTGACCTTCACTATACAAATTTCTGTCAAGAAACCAACACACTAACATAGAGTAACATGTATGTTAAGCCAGGTTGTGTCAAGGACAGAGTTATTTCTCAAATTCCCTTTTGGAAGTGCATTCTTATTACAGGCATGTTAGTGGTGAAAAGAACACAATTATTATGAGTATAGTATCAGTATTACCCAGTCCAATTCTATTATGTGCAATTGTGTACAGAGCAATCCAGAGAGCAGAATCAGAACAGAAATACCTAATTAAAAAAATCAGCTGAAATAGAAGAATGGCAGAATTCATTTATATGGAGCTGCATGATGAGAGTATGTAATTTGATCTCATGTTCCTGAGAACACATTTCTTTTTGCCTTGAATAAAAGTGGAAACCGCAGCTCATTTTGAGTTAGCTTCTTCAGCAGTTAAGTGATGGCAAAATTTTGGTTAAATTGTTCCACCCTTCTTTTTTAATTTAATGAATCACGAGTTACCACTTTTTTTTAAGAGTACATAGCTGATGACTTTTCTCCCAAAGGGATAATAGATACGTATTTCTAGACACTTAATCTATTTTGGGAAATAGTCAGGAAAGAAGACTATTTGCTGATATTAAACCCGTTTTTATAATCATGAACGTTTTGAGAAAATGAAAAATCCTCTTCAATATTTCTCTTTATCCTGAACAGACTGATGTGTAGCAACCAGCGATGTTTAACATCCTTGAAGTACCTGTGTGCTCTCTCGGAACCAGCCCTTTCTCCCAGTGGTGAGAAGCAATGAGAGAATATGCAAATTATGATTTTCACTGGTATGATAACCATAAAACTATTATGTTATTGATGCTAATAAATATCTATGTTTGCTATACTTACTGTTTTTTCTTCAGTTTTGTCAATTTAAATCTGATTGTCTTAGTCCTTTCTATTATTTAGCTTTGCTTGTTTCTTCCAAGTCAGAGAAAATTAATGGTTTGCTAAAATAAACAAAATTGGTCGCCTGTTTTCTAAGGACAGAATTGTTATTAAAACAATTCAGTACCTTTCAAAAGTGTTCAGAATAGAAGGAACATCTTCTATGAGAAACACTAGAATAAAAATGTCAGTTCTCTGTAGTGGCAGATGTTATTTTGTGTTAGATTAACAGTAGCATTCATTGGAAGAGGACACCTATGTGTGATGGAACACAACGGTGTGGCTTTTTGTGAACTTTTCCTATCTTCTAAATAAAACTTCTTACATGTCTTCTTCATCTTGCTTACAGATTATATATTTAATTACTTTACGTGCATTTCTCACAGTGTAGTTCTATTTCTTAATGGGTACATGCAGTTGAAATGTGGCATTCTCCCCTGCCTCCAAAAGATGGATATTCAGTTCAATACATCCAGTTTATAAATTAATTTCTTATTCTGGATAAAAAATCTCTGAATTTTATACAGCACTTTATTCAAGAATGCTCTTATTTATTTCAGCATTTCACTGCTTTGTATGTTCACTTCTCTGAGTTTTGAACTTTTGGAGCTCTCTAATACTCTGTTTATTCTCCTCAAATGTGAAGGCATTGTTCAATTTACAGGCCAGGCAGGCTAACAGTAGATTATAATTAGAAGAAGCTGAGCATTGAAGACTGTGCTCTTAGATGATGAGATAAACAATGAACAAATGAATTTTATGTCCCACTGTATTTAAAAGCATCATTTCTATCTAGGTATTTGATGAAAGCCTATTTTTCAGTAAACATATGAAGATGCACAGAGGGAAGAAAAAAAATATCCCTGCCTAGCAAAACTACATATTTTTTTCTAGGAGGAAATGTTGCATTTGTTCTGAGATTTTAAATAATGCTGAAACTGATATCTTCCCATCCTGGAATCTTCAGTCTTCTTCTCAAATTCTCTATATTCTTCTCTGGTTTATTTAAATTTATTTAACTCCAAGTGTGTGCATTACATTCTGTTGATTTTATCTGTATGGACCACAAGCAGATGCCAAGCATTTTCTGAAGGTAAACCTTTAGAGTGAATAGAAGTCACAAGTCACAACAGGGGCACAGTGTTTTGCTTCGTTTGGTCATTAAGTAAATTTTGAAGCCTAGATTGCTTTTATACTTGCTATGCAACAGAGGGAAAGTATCTGTTATGGAAAAGTCAGGTCAGTTGAAGGTATTACAGTCACGGTGTTTAGTCTCTTTTTCCCAAGTCATTTGAGGACAATGAATGCTGTGGAATTTCCATATACATTTTTGAGTGAGAAATTGAAATTCGTGTTTGATGCAATCTTGTCTGTTGACAAGCAGCAAAAGACTAAATACTTTGAAATATATATATTTTCTGAGCCTAGGGATAAGTAATCTCCATAAGGAATGATGTGACAACACAAGAGAGAAGATTAATGTTAGTCCACTGCAAAAAGAACAAGTTCACCTTATTGTTTGGCTATGCTTTTAATAAGAGATCCTTTGAGCACTTCCAGCTCATAACCTTCATAAAGGCTAAAAGTTGAAGGGATTGTTGGTATAAAGATACACAGCAAATTCAGACCCATTCAGGTTTTCAGTGCAAAACACACTATGCAAACTCCAGCTGAAAATGGAACTGGTTCACAACCAGCTGAATGATTCAAAACTGCTAGGGAAAAAAAAAATAAAAAAAAATCTGTAATGCATTCATTTGCTCACTTGCCTATATTAAGAATAATTTCACTATAAAATGTCAGGGATTATACTCTTTGTCTCATGGCGATCTAGCTTTTCTTTCTCTCATATACTAAACCTATTACTGATGATGTTAAGCATGAAAGTAAAGCATTAAAAGAAACTGAGATTTTAAAAACCCCAATAAATAAAAGTAGGAGGAATATTGGAATGGATTGTTTCTGCATGTATGCCTGCTGATGTCATTTGCAGTAAATTTCAGCTGCATTTTCATATTTAGTTGAGTCAAGGGGAAAATGATAATCTCAAAGATGACAAAGTTAGGTCAATTTGAAATGGTAGCCATAGATTAGAGCTGGGAATAGAACAAAGAACAACACTGATTTCAGAGAGGAATAATTCTACTTGAGGAATGGTAAGAGCGATTCTGTTAAAAATATAAGGTCAATTCACCAACATAATATATTGCTTGGAACTGCTATTTTTTTGCTAAAAAAATAAAAATAAAATAAAATAAATTCTCTGGTAAACACATAAGTAAGGTAGACTTAAGTGGCTAACCGACATGACAGTTTATCACAAGAAATATTAGCTCTCTTGTCATTATTACTTGCAGTAAGTCTCCTGTGTTAGATGTAGCTATTAATGACTGTTATGAAACAGGTGTTTAGTACTTTTATGAAATTAGATGGACATTAGCTTCCTATTCAGAAAATCACCTTCATAAATGGAGCTCTGCTTGGATGGCCTTAATGGAGAAAAAAAGGCCATTTGCGGTCTCTTAAGACAGAATAGTTATTCTGCTTCTCTGTGAGAAGTAATTTCTTTTTACTAGCTTACAAACTAAATATCATGACCTCCTGGCTTGGTATACCTTCTACCACTCCAGTTATTTAGTGACATAGAATGCCAGTGAAATAAAATGGTGACTGCACTATATTTGGTATATATATAGGTATATATAGATATAGGCATATATAGATATCTGGCATCTGGGTTCTGAAACAAGATTTTTCATTGAACTACCAAAATTTCTGAAATAAAGTAAAATCTTGAAATTATGCATGTTATATTTACTTTTGTTTCCCTATATCTGAAGTTATTTCTGGTCTATGGCATTAAGACTGTATATTTTATGGCATATTTGTGAAAATATCATAGAAAATACTTCAAGAACTTGTTCAGTAGACTTCTTTTGTATTAGCCTTCTTGGTATATCATCTTTTTCTACATATTTTGCAGGTGATTTTATTCTCTAGTTTTGCTGCAAGGCAATAAGGCAACTGAATATTTTGTTAAAGGCTGTTGAATAAAGATTACAGTGTTATCACAGTGTATGCCAGAAGTGGCACAATAATTACTCATTAATAAACTCTTAGCACCCAAACGCTACATATGGGGATCTCTGAAATTCAACAATTAATGTTTTCCCTCAATTATTGTGGTGTGTTACAAAAGCTTTTACAGCATTTTTCTTTTTGCTAAAAAATAAATGTGCTTGTCTTTGCTGGTAGCATGTTATACTGGCCTTAGGCTAATCAACAATATGGTGAAATGAAATAGGAGCCAGTGAAAATTCTCTGGTTATCCTATTCGTTGTCAAAATCCTATAGTATCGTTAGCTCTGTAGAAGTCGTTACAAATGCATTTTCTCCAGACAAGATACAACATACGTTTAGTTATAAACTTCATTACCATCAGGCTTGAAGGGTAATATGCCAAATTTTGCAGTGTGCTGCCTGTAGATCAAGATTTTTTTCCTAGCTACTGTTATAATCTCCATTCTTCTCTTGATATTCTTATGAAAATTTTACTGACCTTAGAGTTTTTGTGAGCACACTCCAGGGTGGATGCATGTATATTTTCAGCATTCTAGCAGTAAAATGTTAAAAGAAAGAAAGGTAATGGCTATAAAACTAGTCTGACAGGAAAGGTTTTCTTGCAGTTAAAATCCTGGTACGACATTTCTTTGCAGCAGAAACAGTATGACGAAATTCTGTTGTATTCCTTGCCATACCCAGTGAGTGCCTTATCAACAATTTAGGAAATCACTGGCCTCAATATCACCCTGAATGACTGTCATCATTCCTCCCCAGGAGTGCATTGACAGAAATAATGATGCACAGTAAGTGGGAAATTCTTTAATGAAATATTTTTTGGCTGAGGGTTATAGCTAGAAAACTCTGCTTCAATGAAGCAATCATATCTGTCCTTGGATGTCCTCAACATACAGTACATAGTTTCACTAGAGAGAGCAGAAGAATTGTATTTAGAAAATTTCCATTTTTATCTCCTCCTCGGTAGGCAATGAACTGAAATGCGATTAACCCTTTCATCATTTTAGGCTTGCAACAGAATATATTCATAAGAAGGGCGCTTCTATGAGCCTTCTGGAATTTGATAAAATATACAGAGGGAGCAAAAACCATATCAGATACTTTGAAAGTTACTTCAGTGACTACATTCCTACATCCTTTGGGATTAGTAAAAACATTGAAAATCCAACATATAAGATTTATTTTCAATATCATAGTTTCAGATTTCATCTTTACTGCAGCCATCTGCAAAAATATGCGTATATATCTTAGATATGCTCATGACTGAAAGAACTTTTTCCTTTGTTAAATGTGGATCTGGTTTTACTTTTCCAAGTTTCCAAAACCTTTCTCTTTGTTCTTGTTCTGTGTTTTTCTTGCTGTAATATACAGCTTAGGGTCTGTCTTTGATTTGGAAATTTGTTTCAGAAGTCACTGTATGTATACACTTATTTAGCCATCCAATAAGCAAACCAGTGATGTAGCACATGTAGGCCACTCTTACTAATGGCATTAATATTTCAGTGATGTCCTGCAGTTTCTTTAAACAGTATTTATATACATTTACATGCTTATTAATGCATTCTATATAAAACAACAGTTTTTATTTACTCAGCTGTAATCAGTACTGCTCTTAAGCTTCAGAAGTTATATTTCTATTTCTAGCCTAATATTCATTACACTGCAACTAAAATTCTGTATCTTTTCTAAATTACGTAAATTGTTTGTTTGTTTGTTTGGTGGCAATTTAAATCTTAATACGCAAGAGGAAAAATTCTGTTTTGTGCACAGGAACATACAAGCATTCCGGACTATCTAGTTCCTATTCAGTATGAACTATTTAGTGTTTGGCTTCTTAATAAGAGATGTGAGGGGGATGGAGAAGTCTGACTGGCATATCGCAGGGGGTTGTCATCACTGGCACAGTCTACTTAGAGGCCTGTGAGTAGTTGTGTTCGGCAGGGGTTGTTACTGAGTTCTGTCAAGTTTAAAATCTACATCACTGACCTAGATGAATGGATATAGTGCACCTTCAGCAGGTTTGCTGATGATACAAAGCTGGAAGGAGTGGCTGACACATCAGATGGCTGTGCTACCATTCAACACAATGTGGAGACTGGAATGTTACATAGAAGGGAATCTGAAGAGGTTCAAGAACAGCAAGTGAAGGGTCCTGCTTGTGGGGTGGGGGGGAACTGTACACAGTAGTACATAGAGGGGCTGACAAGCAGGAAGGGAACTCTGTGGAGAGGGATTTAGGGATTCTGGTGGACAACAGGCTATCCATGAGCCAGCAGTGTGGCCAAGAAGGCCAATGACATCCTGGGGTGTATTAGAAAAAGTGTGCACAGTAGGTTGAGGGACATGATCTTCTGCCTCTGCTCTGCCCTGGTGAGACCACATCTAGAGTATTGTATACAGATAGCTTAGCTGTATGAAGCTGCAGTAAATGATATTAAGATCTGATAATTTCTTATTAAAATAGGAAAAAAAAGCAGGCTAAAGAAAACAGCACTTCCTGTCATCGTCATGTATTCAAAACTTTGTTTCATTCTCCTCTGAAGAATGCTTTAACCTCACAGTATAAACTAACGCATGCTAATGTATTTTTGTGACACAATGGAAAACATGATTACTCTTAATCTGCAAGACTTCAGGCATAACCTGGCTTTTAGTTCTCCATTTTATCTGAAATCTCAGAGTAGCCAGAGGTGTGCAGAGGAATTAAGACATTTTTTCTTTGCCTTAATTTGCTTGTGAAAATTAAACATTGAAACTGAAAAATTCAGTGCATCAAAAAAGTAGGAAAGTTTTGATGTTGAAATCTCTGAAAAGGAGTGGCTTAGAAAGGAAAAGAATTGTCAACGGTTTATGGGCTGGTCCGGCCCAGTTCCGTGACCAGCAGGGCAGAGGGATCTGCGTATCCGCGCCTCTGGGAAAGGGGAAGCAGGGGGCCCCAAAATACTTGAAAACAACAGCACTGATCTGAGGTGGAACAAATGATTTTACTAAATATAGTATTAGTAAAATACAATGAGAGAGAGAGAGAGAGAGAGAGAGAGAGAGACTGTTTGAATTGTATAGACCTCACCACAATGCTGGGGTGAGAAGTGCAGTCCAGTTGAGTGACTGAAGTACAGACAGCGAAGTGCAGATGGCGAAGCGCAGGCGGCGAAGCGCAGATAGCGAAGCGCAGACAGCGAAGAGCAGGCGAAGAAGAAGGATCAGGTGACCTTGCTTGGAGTCATATCTCCTTGCTGACCGCAAAGTCTCCTGTGGAAATGTAGTTCTTCTCCGACGGACGAACATTCGGCAGATATCAAACCCCACCCCCAATGCATTACATGATGTTATGGTGTGGAATACTGATGACCAAAAAAATCATAAAACCATGACAAGAATGTAATTGAAATCATAATTCCTCTACTGTATTCAGTATAGCAATTGAATAATTGTTCAAATAAGCAAACTACTTCAGTTAGTATACATCATTATGTAAAATAACGTTTCCTGTGTGCATAGACTGGAACATAATATTGTAAGTAAATCCAAGCAGTTAAAGAAACTGTAGTACTTTTTCTATATTCTTTAATTGAATGTTTCTTATCTGTAACATTTATTCTCTATTGTGCTATAATGGGGTGCTTTTTCAGTTAAACACTTGCATCATTTGTTTTCTTTACTAAATAGATAACAAATAGGTGTAGGAAGCAGCACTGGGATGCTTTATCTAATATTGATCAACTAGAGAGAACCAGGTGACATTTTACATAAAACCACAGCAGTAACGTGGTTAAGAGTGGGAATCAGATAATTATTGAGAGAAAATTGCACTGCCTGGGCACAGTTGAGTTCTATGAAGGGGAAGAATAAAGCATCCATCCACCTCCCAATCCTGAGGGGCTAGTGAATGTCAGAGTAGTAAGAAAAAATGTTTTGGTCTTTATCTTGCTTTCTTGAGAACGCAGAATTTTGTGGGACATAGATCTGTGGCTTGTATTTGTACTGCTGTGCATTAGTGAACAGTTACAGAAAACCCTGACCGAAAAGATGCAGTTGTGGAATTATTCACTGGAAAAAAAGAGGGGAGACAAATAAATCAATTCAGTAATTCTCTCTCCAAAATAATGTTTTTCCTTCCTTTTTTGTAGTTTTTTTTTTTCTCTTCCTTTTCTTCCTACAGTTTCCACTGCAGATATATGTTACAAAGTGTGAGCAATGGGAAGAGAGAGAGGACAGAAATCAGGCTGATGTATATAAAAGGAAACTGACTTTGTGTCATATGCATTCTATATTATTTATGTAGGTAACGTATTTCTCCATTATAAGCAGGTGTTAGAAAACATGGTATTTACTTAAATTGTTTCATGAAGAGACTTAATTGCGGTGATTGAAGCATTATGTATTTTTGAATTAAATGATACTTAAATTTTCTGTGTATGTACATCATTTTCATCCTGTATGTGACCTATAGAAGCAAGTAGTGTGGCCATTATTGGTCAGTTGAAGTTATCCTCTCATGAGCTATTGAGCACTTCAGGTGCAGGTTTGACAGTAAAATTTCTGCAGTACAGTTGCTAGCCAGAAAGGCTAGCTTTTTTTGGTCTTGAAAGTCACAAAGTTGTCTTATACTCTGGCCTCAAATCTTCTAGATGCTGAAAGATTCGATAACTATAGATCTCATACCTAGCAAAAGTGGAAATTTTGTTTTGTTTTGTTGTTTTTTGTTTTGTTTTTAAACCAATACTACTTCAGTTTTTCATAAAGGAAATCAAACTTTTTTGAATTTAGCATTTTCAATTCACCTTTGAATTTAGCACTGAAGATAGCCTACTTTCTGCTTTTAGCAGAACCAGTTTAACTGTATTGAGAAACTAGCCAATCTTTTGAGCTGCACTCTCAGAAGAGTTCTTGTAGATATATTTTGCTAGTATGTAGATGTTTCCAACAGTATCGCTTCCATAGTCCTAGAGATAAAATAAGAAGCATAAATTTTATATGGGACAGCTCTGGAAGGTAGTTTGAAGGTTTTTATGTACAAATAATCCCACTTCCCTCTACCCCTATCCCAACCCAGCTATGATCTTAGTCACTCTAAAATAAGTAGCAGATACACTAGGGAGAAGTCATGCAATTACTTGATGCCAGCAATGCAACTTTCTTTTCCTCAGGCACTTAGGAGAATGGATTAATTGGCTATTACTTGAGGGATGGATTTTTTGAAGAAAAAAAAAAAGTTATTAATTGCATTTAAAAGAAACACCTTTAAATCCAGATATTTTCCATGAATTGTTTCTAAGTGAATAAAAAAGAGAACATTTATATGCACTGTTAACTGCAACAGTACCAATTGTATATCAATTATAGCTCTTTGGGGGTGTGGTATTGCTGTGACATTTCCTTCCCAGCACTCAAAAATGAAAGGACGGTTGGACTAGATAATCTTGCAGGTCATTGCTGTAGGGAACCTGCTTTGGCAGGGGGATTGGACTCGATGATCTCTGGAGGTCCCTTCCAACCCCTACAGTTCTGTGATTCTGTGATTCTGTGATTTCCAACCTTGCGATTCTATGATTCTATGATTCTATGACTAGAAATCTCAGCTTCTTACCTTTCAGTTGTCTTTGTATTCTCTTTTTGGGTTCATTGAATTACCATTCTCCCTTCACACACTGTTTAATTATTAAAACAATCTCATTCTCTTCTCTGAAAGAGAAGTTTTGTCTCAATCCTTTGTCTAAAGTTTGCCAGAATTTTTTTTTTTATCAGGTGTAATGTTTTGAGTGAATAACCAAGTTACACAGTACTTTTTTTTTTTTTTTTTTAAGCCCTACGAAAATTGTATTAGAAATAGTGATTCCAGATTCCGGCTTCATGTCTTATTTCTCATGAATCTTATCTTGTTCTCCTTTGCCCCAGTAATACTAAAAGATACACTGGGTGTCACTGCTATCTTTACAACTTAACGTTGGAATTATCATACAGATGGATTTTTTTTAATAAACATTGATGTAAAAAAAAAAAATCCAAAACAAAAACAACTTGGATGCTTTAAGGAATGTATCTAAGCACACGTGCCTTTGCTGCACAACAAAGCAATTTTGATTGGGCAACGAGCCCTAAAATTCAGATAAAGTGTTTTCATTATTGTCAAGGAATATATTTTATAGGAATAGCTGTCTGCTTCTTTCTAAAGAACTCCTGAGGTAAATAGATGAGTTTTATCTCGCATACCAGCCCTGTATCTGCACAGAATAATGCAGTGCTACTGTGAAGTATGTAAAGCACTTCTGAATCAGTACTGAGACCTAAGAGCTACGCTCTGCTTAACTTGATTCATTCTATTGAAAAACAACCTTGGTGAAGCATCATGCTAATGTAGATATATGGACAGAATTAGACTGAATATCTCCAATATTTGAATGTCACCTAAATGCTTGAACTGTTAAGGAGTTGCAAATAGTTATGTTAAATGTCATGGACCACAGATGACCAGAACAGGAGCATAAAAAGGAGAGCATAAATTTGGTAATTTTCTCGCTGTAAAAAGCTTTAAAAATCTACAGATATAGGAGGAAAAAAAAAAAAAAAATCAGCAGCTCAGTTAAAATTATTTCCCAGGAGACTGCAGCTGTTTCTCTCTGTTAACTACTGATGAAGCTCAGCCAGGTTTGAAACTGGAAGAGACTGTAAGCATGAAGGACAAGTATAATACAGGCTAAAGGAAGTTACAGTAGTATGTAACTGCAAACTAGGAGGCGCTGCCCGTGAAAACCACCTCTGTAGTGGGAAGAACACAAAATCTGTAGGAACTTCTGACAGAATGAAAGTCATAGTTGATCAGTTGTCTCTGACCTTTACACCACTGAATCTCAGGAGAGGAATTTAGCAGGGTTTACCTATGGCATGTGATCTGGAGTTTGGAATGTCTCTAGCCATCTGACATTTGCTCACTGGCCTCCTGTTTGGAGGACATTTGGCCCTCCTGTTCTTCAACATTTACTTTATATGCACTAAAATGGAACAATCAATAGCATTAATAGAAGGACTAAATAAAAATTAATCTTTAATGTACAGTAAAATTGTAAAAGACTAGAGGGGCAGACATAGAAATCAGCAAATTCATAGTTAAAGGCATGTAATATACATAATATATCTCTATCTCATTTAAATGTCACTTAGATTAAGAACGGAATTGTTTCCACCGTTTCTATTTTAGGTAAGTTATGGGAGATAAGTAGTAAAAGGAAAGAGTTAGTGAGTTAAGTACATACTGCATGAATAAATGTATTAAGCATCAAAAATAGTCTGTGCATTAGCAAATTTTCACTACATGAATGATTATTTTATCTGTTGTTTGGTTGAAGATTTGGAGAAATATAATAAAGTTCCTATTAAATTATTTTGAGTGCATTCTCTGAAGACCAGTTTTGATTTTAAAATACTCAATTCCTCCTGGTAAATTTTCAGATCCATAGCAGTGAACAAACTTTCTTCTAAAGCCATTGTTATTTAAACATTCACTTCAGGAATCCTTTTAGAAAATTGTGATAGCTGTCCAACTTTACTAAGAATGCATACACTTTGATGATAATATTTCTCCTTTTTTTTCAGTTTTATTTCTTCTTCATTTTTGGCTTGGGATTTTTATATTCTTCAGTTTGCCTGCAAGCTTCTGGGTGTTCCATTCATGTTAAAATAAAATTTGAAGGAGTGTTCAAAAATGACTTCACTTGTTTGAACAACCAGCTTTTCTATTGTTGTGGTTTTATGATTTTTGGGTATTGGTATTCCACATCATAACATCATGTAGTGCGCTGGGAGTTAAAGAGTTAATGCTCCAGTTCTGGGTACCTGTCTGGAAGAGAAGGATATCCCAGAGGAGTTTGCATTTAGAGAGGAGATATAACCCCTGCAAAGTCACAAAACCTCCACTTTCTTCTTTGGCTCTCCTCCCTGCTGCTCGTCCCAACCACATGCATCGTCTCAGCACTAATGTAAGGCCTACAGCTTTCAGATACTCTCTTGTGTTATATTTGATTTATTAGCTTCAATTCTAATTATATTGTATTGTATTGTGTTATCTTGCATTCCGAAACCATACTTAGTAAATTAGTTTGTTTCACCCCAGGTTGTTGCCTCTGATTTTAATTATTCAGGGTCCCCCATTTCCCCTTTCCAGAGGCACAGATCTGCAGATCCCTCTGCCCTGCTAGTCATGGAACCAGGCTGAACCAGCCCATACATCACTGACATCTATGCAGCTGACTTCAGTAGCCTTCTTGACCCTAGGAATTTCCATAACTCCAGTGTGAATCTTGTGCTGGCCTCTGAAAGGAAAAGGGGAAGTAGGATTGCAGACAGGTGTTTGACACATTAGGATATGTGCGTGATACATTTGGGGTGGGATGCCCTTACAGACAGATATCACATTTCTCACAAACTGGGTAGCAAACTTTAGCATCCAAGGTGTGCAGAAAAGCTCAGGTAATATTCCAAAAGGGTAACATGCTGACATTTTGACATTATGATTTGATTTTCCAGTAGCAACAATGGGAAATATAGTTGTTGGGCTATGTAGGAAAAATAAATAATGCAGCATGATGCATCTGGAAAAACAGTAATTGCTGTTGTTTAAGAGGTAATGATATATTTAATCAGATGTGATTTTACACGAAGAGAATGGGGTTTGTATTGCTTTTTGTTTTTACTACACTTGTGAAAACTTTTACGGATAAATTAATTGATTATGAATAATGAGAAAATTTCTAATTAGTTTATATGAATTTCATTTCATGTATTTAGTATTTTGATTATTTATATGAAGTTAATCAAATTAATCACAAGTAGAAAAATTTAAGTGAACACAAAGGCAGCAGTCAGTTATTTTCAGGATCGTGAACTGTGTGGGGAACTAAGTGTATCATGAAGAAATACCTACTTCCTCTTTGGTACACAGATTAATTGTTGGTTTTTGTTATTGTTTATTTTGTTTAGATCCTAACATTAAGAGAAAGTAATGTCTTAAGACTCTATTTATAATAAGGAAGTGGGCAGGGGGAAGGGACACAGGACCACAGTGCACTGGGGATGGTGGGGAAGCCAGGAGCAAGGATGGCAGCTGAACACAGTTTGCATAGTTTGCAGGCACAGTTTCATAGAATCATAGAATCATGCAATGGCTTGGGTTACCTCCATGTCTAATGCAAACATTTTATTTCTTCCTGAATTTGTTTGTACCAGAGTAGATTTAATAATGGATTTTTCAGCACCTGAAAACAATATCAATTTTTTAAGTTATTATTTACATAGCTATTAGTTTGGTATTAATACCTCTTGTTTCTCCTTTCTTCTTGTTAGCTAGATTCACCTAGGACTGATGTTGACAGTAATTACTTACTACCTGAAGACCTTGGCAGATACGAGATCCCATTCTTCCTACTTTTTATTAGCTCAAAGCTTTCTGCAAGTGAGAGGTTATAAGGCTCTGGAGGTATGGCTGGAACAAGTATCTGTGCCAATCCATGAAGCTTAGCCATTGTAAGTGCAAAACTTTCTGTTATTTCTGTAAAAAAACAGTAGAGCAGCTTTATGCTCTTCCCCTGGTTTGTAGAAGTCACTTGTAGATTTCCTATGAAAGCTACTTATTTTGAAGAAATGGGAGGATAGTGTTCTGCCTATGAGTCATAGATAATTCTTTTTTACTTAGGGATGGTTTCCATGAAAGAATTCACGTTTGTGTTGATTTAGTAGTGTATCCTAACTCTTCAGCTTCTAGAGAACACTACTTTTCCCTGTTTTCATTTTTATTTCTTTTTTAACTAAACATCATTCCTAAGTGCAGTGTAAACATGGTTCTTGAACATTTCCAAGAACAGTGACTCAATCACTACCTGTGCAGCTTGTGCCAGTGCCTTACCACTGTTTCTGAGAAGAAATTTTTTCGTTAATACCCAACCTGAGTCTTCCCTGATGCAATTTGAGTGTCTTGTCTTGTTACTTGTCTTACTGTTATTACCTGGGAGAAAAGGCCAATCCCCAGCTTGTTACAATCTGTAGAGTATTTGTGTATTTGTTGACTAAAATTTAATGTACTGCAAAAGTAGTGTTACTGATCATGCATGATGAAAGTTGAGTTCAAATAGTGAATATTTTTTTAAAAACAAACTCTCATTTTACAGTTAATAGAATAAAAAATATCATCAAAGGTGTGTGTTCCTTTTATTTACAGTTCAGCAGGTTCAAATTGCAAATGGTATTTAACAGAAAAAAACACTGTGAAAAAGTATTGCTGGCACTTACTGAAGTCAACTTTAATTACCATTAGTAGTAAGTAGTAATCCTCCTTTTAAGAGAGACTTATCTAGACATCATTAAGCAAGGCTTCTATCTGCCATTCTTAGGGACTTCTAACAGGAGAAACAGGAAAGATTAATACAACTCGTTTCATATTAATGAAGATATACTTCTCTATAGAATATCTTTTGCAGTTCTGTTTTAAGCTAACCTAAATCCTGACAAAACCCTCAGTATTCAAATTACTCAATGAGTTCTCAATTTGGGAACCAGTATGGTGTTTTTTTTATGTTTTTATGCTTTTAATGTTTTTTTTAACATTTATTTCTTTTTTTTTTTTTTTTTTTTTTTTTTAATTTTCTTCTGCAGTACCAAGCTTCGAATTTATGGATTCATTCTATATAATTAATTGAGTCAATAACTGATAATTTAATAGAATTTATCTGTGCCCGATTTCTCACTGTATTTCATATCAGAAATAAGAAATAAGAAGTCATTTCTTACAGTTTGTGAGGTAGAAGATTTTCCACCTTCTTTGTGTAAAAAAATAATTAAACTCTTTCATAGACTCCACAATAGACTTGTGGTAATATAAAATTAATAATAGTCAGATGTTTCTTTTGTTGTGCATAATCTAACAGATATGAATAAAGATTTTCAGAATATGCTTGATGAATATTCTCCTTTGATAGTTTAAACTTTGTGCTTACTAAACTTTTTTTTTTTTTCATGAGGACTGAAAGGATCTAGTATTGTCAGTTAATTACCTTATCTGTGATTTTTTATGCTTTGATGTTTAAATTTATTCATAATGAACATCACTTATGGTTTCTATAAAAAGATCTAAAATACCTATCAGCAAAACTTTGCTTCTAATAGTTCATTTTCAATAGGCAAGAACAAATATATAACTGCTACTTTGCTTCTAGTAGAAGTTAATTAATCCATCTTTAAAGTCTCCATTTGCTATTTCATGTATATTAGGAAAAGTTCTTAAGTTTTCTCATTTCTAAATTTATAGAAGAGAGAAAATTGACTGTAAAGAATTAGCATTGATTTACCAAGTCTAAGTCATGCTCTGCCAACCTGATAGCCTTGTAGAATGACAGTACTGGAGTTGTGAAAGTGGAGAAGGCAGTGGTTGTCCTTCAACTTTAGCAAGGCTTTCAACATTCTTTTCCATGATATTGCTTTATGATGTTAATATCCGATAGGGTGGACAACTGAATAAGTCAAAAATGAGTGTATGATTAGCCTTTGAAGTAGACCATAGTGGCTAACGAGCCACGCTGTATCCAGAAGCTGAATGCCTGTACTACAGGAGTTTGTCCTAGGACCTGTACTACTTACCACATTTATCAATGTCAGGCTCAAACATTTTGCAGATATATCATATCTATCCCAGCTTTAAAATATTTCCCCTTTTTTTACCTTACCTGCCCATTTGCTGTAGCTCTTTGTAAATCTGAGAGTCTTGGCCAAAAAGAATTTTTTGACAGACTCACAGTACTCCTGAAAAGAGTTTGGTATGTTTCAGTGACAAGAAAAGGAGGCAGGGCAGAACATATGTCTAGAATACAGCCATGAAATCTACTGATTTTAGTACACTTCTATGTCAAGGATGTCCTATAACAGAGAAAGAAGAAACTTGGCTATGTCACTCTCTTTCCTTTTCATATTATTCAAATCTCTTTCTACTGAGCACTGTTGTGATGAATAATTAGAAACATTAGAAACATAATGAAAGATTAGAAACATAACTAGAAAAATGTATAGGACAAGAATCTATACAAGCTTACTAGTTATTTCAGTTTCATTGAACGACTTCATCCCTATGTCCTGAAACATTAGTGATGTGATGTGTTTGAGGTTTGTCAATGGTTTATGGGCTGGTTCAGCCCAGTTCCGTGACCAGTGGGGTGGAGGGATCCACGGATCCGTGCCTCTGGAAAAGGGAAACAGGGGACCCCAAAATAATTGAAAACAGCAGCAATGATCTGAGGTGGAACAAACTAATTTACTAAATATAGTATCAGCAGATTATAATGAGAGTGTGTCTGAAAGGTGAATAGGCCTCACCACAACGCTGAGATGAGAAGTGCAGTCCAGTCAAGCCGATGAAGAAAAGCAGAAGGAGAAGAGCAGGCGGAGAAGAGCAGGAAAAGAAGAGAGCATCAGGTGACCTTGCCAGGAGTTATATCTCCTCGCTGACCACAAAGCCCCCTGTGGAAATGTAGCTCTTCTTCTCCTCCGGAGAGGCACTCAGAACTTGAGCATCAGCAGTCAAACCCCCAGTGCATTACATGATGTTATGGTGTGGAATACTGATAACCAAAAATCACAAAACCATGACAAGGTCTTATGACATTTAGAATCATAGACTCATAGAATCATCAAAATTGAAAAAATCCTTCAAGATCATCCTGTTCAACCATCCACCTACCACCAATATTTCCCCACTAAATCTTAGTACAACATCTAAATGTTTCTTGAACACCTACAGGAACTATGACTCCACCAACTCCCTGGACAGCTCATTCCAGTGCTTGACCACTCTTTTAGAGAAGAAATTTTTCCTAACATCCAACCTGCACCTTCCCTAGTACAACTTGAGGCCATTCCTTCTCATCCTATTGCTAGCCATGTGGGAGAAGAGGCTAACCTCCACCTCTCCACAACCTCCTTTCAGGTAGTTGTAGAGAGCAATAAAGTCTCCCCTGACCCTCCTCTTCTCCAGACTACACAAATCCCAGTTCCCTCAGTCAATCCTCTTAAGCCTTGTGTCCCTGATTCCTTACCAGCTTTGTTGCTTTTGTCCAGACACAGTTCAAGGCCTCAATGACTTTCTTGTAGTGAGGTGCCCAAAACTGAACACAGTACTCAAGCTGCAGCCTCACCAGAGCTGAGTACAAAGGAATGATCACCTCTCCAGTTCTTCTGGTGACTGTATTTCTTAAACAAGCCAGGATTCCATTGGCCTTCTTGTCAGTGAACTAGGCATAGTGCTGGCTCATGTTCAGCCAAGAGTTGGCCAAAACTGCCGGACTCATTTCCTTTAAACAGTCTTCCAGCCAAACTGCCACAAGCCTGCCACAAAGTGGATTTGTTGTGGCCAAATTGTAGGACTTGGCACTTGGTCTTGTTGAAATTCATTAAGAATATTCACTTCTAGCAATATTTCTTAGTTAAAGTGAAGCAACTGCTATAAAACTATCAACAGATTTCTTCCAGATTTTCATGTGAAAAAGATATTTAGACCATCTTTACTAATGCCAGCTGGTGACTTCCAGTCAACTGCTTTCCATTCCAAATTATTTTTCCTATTTAATCTTACAACTGACATCATCACTATGAGGTAGTTTTAAAAAGTAAACCTAATGCCTACATAATAAGTGATTTTGATCTTCTCCGTTCTGGAAACAGAATCACAGAATCACAGAATCACAGAATCACAGAATCACAGAATCACAGAATCACAGAATCACAAACCTTTGTGATTCAAACAAACCTTTGTGTTCTTAAACAGGATTTTGCAGAGGACTGAGTCTCTTTCCTTCGTATGTTTCTTTAAGGCAAGAACTATAGACCTTTATTCCACTGCAAACGTGTCAATCAACTACATGATTCAAATACACAATGTGAACAAGAGCTACAGGAGCACCTCGTCAGATGAGACTATACTGAAGCTGACTGTGGACATGCGTCCTCTTTGGAATACCCGCTGGCTGTGAATTTTAGATGGGTAAAGGAAGAACTGGAAAAAAAAAAAGGAAGTAAATCATTTCTTGGATCAGACTTCTAAAGCTTTTTTCAGGGCACTAGTCCATTTAATAATTTCTTTGCTGTTGCAATAGGAAGGATCTATGTAAATGTTTGTACTTGAGGCAACATTTCTACATTATCTCCGTGCGTTTTTTATTAGTGATACTGTTGAGTACCTGACATTGCAGCTGTTTTATTCTGCCTATATGCCAAATGCCCTACAAATAAATTTTGCTTTTCACTATTTCTCAGTAAAAGCAGTGGCATAATCTTTTTATGTAAAATAAAAATTGACTAGAGTAAAATATTGCAAAGAGAACAAGATCCCAACCTTTTAGTTTTGACATTGTCGAGTCCCTAGAATGATATACTGCTTCTTAGTATTACAAAAAATACATAGGTAGTAATACAAAAAAAAAAATCTGGAAGAAATGAAACGATGCTGCTAGTGTAGACATTCAATGTTTTTTTTCAGATGGGAACTAAACTTCATGTCCTGACAGTGATGCATATCCAAAAGCAGTTCTTCCATCTCTTCTTGTTCTTCTATCTCTTCTTGTTTTGCAATTAAGTATAGAAGATACCTTTGAATTAGATATGAGCTAACTATTTAGGTGAATACATGGAGGTGACGTCTCAGCAGTAGCTCAATCTCATTTCATTTTCCTCAGTGCAGCAGGGTACAGATGGCTCTTCCCTTTCTGCCTGTCCCAGTTTCCCCACCTGCCCAGGATCCCAGGTCAGTTCCAGAGCTGCCAGGTCCGACTCAGACAAGACTACAAAGATCCGTGTCCCAGCCCAATTTGGCTTCGTCCACAGGGCGATGTGCAGTGCCTAGGACTAGGGCTATTTTGATGTATCCCAGTGCCTTTCTCCCCAGACCTGGAGGCGTCTGCGCATGCTTAGCATCTTTTTCTATGTAGTAGGTTACTGGAATACCTGCAGTAAGTATTACAAGTGAATAGAGTAATTTTCAAAGGTGATAGTTTACAGAAATTATGGTTTCCTGATATCCAGCGTACCATCTGTCAGAGGCATCTGTGTGTTGTATTTGCTAACTTTTAAGTAATTGTATAATCAAAATTGGATATGTGGATCAAGTGGGGTAGAGGGTGCAGTGGCTCTGCTGCAAAAGATGGTTCTGTCAAGAAATAATGTATGCAGTACTCTGGGAGAAAAATCTAATAATGCCCCTAAGAGAAAATGAAGAGTGATTAAAACCATGGATCTTCCTTTTTTATTTTTATATATTTTTTCATTTTTTTTCAATCTGGTTAGCAGCACAATGTTGAACTTTCCCACAAATCTGTAAAAAAAGACCTGTTTACTCATGGGAAGTATAATTGCATGTGAGAAACAGGCAGTTTAATATGCAACTACGTGTTTTAAGTGTGTAAATGTACCACTGAGGCCAACTGAAATTTGACTCCGTTGATGAATAAACCACTGAACTGCTAATAATCATGGCCTTTAAAAGATATCTGCAGTTGAGAGAAACTCCTTTTATGCAGCTGCCTTTAAACAATCTGTCTTTCTCTATTATATTACCTCAATCCCCTAAGACTGCATTACAAAACGTAATGGCTTCTCTACTCCACTGAACTGCGTGTTCAGCTGTTTTGTAGAACTACAAAGGAAAAGATAAATTCTAATTATTAATTGACATGACTTTTCCATGTTCCTTTTCCTAATGCTGTTTATGTGGTGCAATTAACACTGGTGCTGAAGGGTTTTTCTGAATTTTTTAATCAATAAATTTTATTACAGCACACATTTTCTTCTTTCTTTCCTTTTAAATGGATATCTACATAACATGAATATTAAAAGTACTTATTGGATATATTGTCCTTATTAATCAAGACATTACACGATTATTCACTGTGCTGTGGCAAGGATCAAGTGATAACAAAGTTACAAGAAACCAAATAAAATATGTTTTCTGCTGCTGATCCACTTGTGTGAGGACCTTGGGAATATTCTTTTCCATTACTTTTTTAGTCATTTTGCTCCCTGTGCCTCTGATTTCACCTCTGGGAATCACAGAATTACTCAGACACCTGCTGTAGATATAGGAGTAGTGAAATGAAACAAAGGAAAATTCTCAGTTTTAGGCTATAATTCCAGACTACAAGAAAGGTAAAATAAGTAGGTGATTATAGTATGCTGAAAACGTAGTTTCCAAGAAGGAAAATTAGTAGCAAAACCCCAAATCATTCTATGCCTTGTAAGCAGTGACTTCACCCAATTAGGTACAACTGCGCTACCTTTTTAACCTTTCAGAAGGTATCTTCAGAAAGACATTTCTGGAAATTATGCTATCTATAATAGCTGTACTGACTCAGTGTTAGCATCAAAAGTGTGTTAAACCTGGCACAAATGTACCATTAGCATCCTGTTCTAATTGCTATGATGACTCTGTTAACTTTTTCATAATAATTTTTATGCCTACCCAGGAAGATAGCTGCTTTTATCCACTCTGTGAGGCTTCTAAACAAGTACATCAAATGCAGTAATTACAACGGGTGCATTCTGTTGCTATCTCACTTAAGCTTCCATGTGTAAGGTCAGCCTTTTTAGAAAGTAACCCACCTTTGCATTTTAAAAGCACTTACCAATCAATTATAACTGAACATACATTGTATTAACTCTCCTTTTGTTTCATTCTTGTTGTTTTTGCAAGCTACTGTGTATTTCAACCATTTTTTGTTGTTTTCAAATCCAGCCTATTTTGTTCTTTTTTGTTGTTCCAAGCTATTTTTATCTGAAAAAAAGCCAACATGTTTTTCTTTATATGATAAAAAATGGAAAATTCTTGTGAAATATCATTCACAATCTATTTTCTTCTACATGTGACACGATATTCATTCATGCATAAAGTCATTTTAGTAAGCGAAATAGCAAATGTGCCAAACAATATGAAAAAACATTGCAAATTCTTTACATATTACCTGCTCACTGCAGAATGGGACTGTGTTCAAAATCATTCCGTATTGTCTATAACCGGTTAACAAAAATGGAATGTTGTTGAGAAACTGGCTTTGTGAATTTAAGGCTTAGGTTGGAAGAATGGGCCTCTAATGTGGAGAAATACAACACTTGCATTTTAATGTCTACTTCATCATATAGTTGTGTGACTGTTGTGTGACCACAGGCTGAGAAAGGGTGCAGGAGTTCTCAAGGACCTACCCAGCATTCGTCAGGAAAGAATGAGGAGTGCTGTGTTAAGAAGAAAAATGTGCTCTCACTGATGCCATTATCAAAGGAGCTGCACTGTTGTCACCTAAATAACAGTCTTTACAACTAGGTTAAAAAAAGCACCTGCAACATTTAGTCAACAACTTTATGCACAGAATTCCCATGTATATGCAATTTTGAAGCAATTTAATCTCTAGCACATCCCCATAGTTTGAAACCCAGTTAGTCCTTTGATTCCTATCACTGCTAAAAAACAAACAAACAAACAAACAAACGACCAAACAAACAAAAGTTACAGAATCATAGAATATTCTGATCCGGAAGGGACCTGAAAAGATCAAGTCCAACTCCTGGCTACACACAGGACCACCCAAAATTCAAACCACAGGTCTGAGAGCATTGTCCAAATGTTTCTGGAACTCCAGCAGGCTTGATGCCCTGACTGCTGTTCTGGGGAACATGTTCCATGACTGTCTGGAACCCCACTGAAGAACATTCTTTTCCTAACACCCCTTGTCTCTCCCCTGACACAGCTCCATGCCGTTCCCTCGGGTTCTGTTGCTGTCATTTTTTCATTTTTTGAGGAATGCTTGTATTCAGTAATTTAGGCTCACGCAGAATTTGCAATGAATCACAATTTATGTTATGCTTATGCTAGTCCAGGGTTTATAGGCTATCCAATGCTTCTAATTCCCTTTGTGGATGTTCTGCCCTTGTTTAATGTTTGGTTAACCCCTCCCTGTTCTCCTCATAGTCTTGATTAGCTCGGGATAACCTCCTGTAGTTAACCTTCCCATCTGGCTGTCATTCAAACCGCAGTACCAATTTGTACCAGTACATCTCCTGATGTTATTCCAAAATGCAAGTCTTCTGTTCTGCAAACATGAATTTGCTTTGTATCAGAACTCAGTGGCATCTCTTTGGATCTCTTTGGAGTCATAGCATCTCATTGTTATGCAAAAACAACATTTCTTTACCCACATATTTGAAGAATTAAAATGTTTTTGTAGTTTCATGACAGTGTTTATGAGTATAATTTTCTTCCCTAACACTGAGTGGTGTAATAGTGGGATTATTAATGCAGTAAAGTACTATTCAGTGTGAATGAGAATGAAATAAATAAATCCTACATTAATGTAATGGGAAAAAAACCCAAAAGGTAAGGATGCTTAAAAATGCAGGACCTAAATTTTTCAAGACAGCATTAAAGTATATTTAGATTATGTATTTATAGATTTGATGTAGGATCCATAATCACAATATTCGATTTTGATTTAACTGAAACTTGAAATAAACAGGGATATAAGACTCTGTTCTGTCAGAAACCACATAGGTTGCTTTAGCAGTTCTAACTCCATATCTGGTGGCTGGATGGCCTTTCTGTGTGTGCTTTACAATGGTGAAAATATATTGCCTTACCTGGATAATATACTTTTGGACTACGTTGCATGAGTAATCACTCCAAGACAGATGAAGATGAGCAAAGTGTACTTCGTTTTAGTCTGTTCAAGTTCTTCTACCACACTAATCACTGTCAGCATATTGTAATGAAATAGCCATGCACATCATTTTTGGAAAGGATATGAAGACTGAGAACTAGCTGGAGATACATTATATTGTACATCAGTATAGTATAGGTTTGCCCGAGCACTCAGCATGTGTGGAAATTAGACCTATTCACTGTAATTGGCTAAAAATCCCAAACAAACAAACCAAACAAACATAAAAAATGACAACATAGAAGCAGAAAGCTGAAATTAGCATTAGGTAAGTAGACTTAGTTAAATGAATTAATACAAAGATTTAAAAGTAATAACCTGATAATATATTTTTTAAAATAAAATGAGTATTTTGGAAAGGGCAAGAGAAAGAGTATGCTGCCTAGTAATTTTCAGAAATACATTAGGAACAAACCCGTGTCAGAATGTGAAGTCAGTGAAGGAATGAAGCTTACTTAGTCTTTTGAATAAAATAGCACAGGCATTAGAAGATGCAAATATGCCAGGTTCATCTTTATAAAATGTAGATTTTGAGAGCTGAAGAACTGTGGAACTAATCCTCCAAGGTAGACATTATCTAAAGTAAGCTTTGTAGTGAGAAGCCTATAGAGAAACTGACTGATTTTGAGCAGCTGGGCTGAAGCCAATGGGATGAGTTTCAACAAGGCCAAATGCCGGGTCCTGCACTTCGGCTACAACAACCCCAGGCGACGCTACAGGCTTGGGGCGGTGTGGCTGGAGGACTGCGTAGAGGAAATGGACCTGGGGGTATTGATTGATGCTCGGCTGAACATGAGCCGACAGTGTGCCCAGGTGGCCAAGAAGGCCAATGGCATCCTGGCTTGCATCAGAAACAGCATTGCCAGCAGGAGCAGAGAGGTGATTGTTCCCCTATATTCAGCACTAGTGAGGCCGCACCTCGAGTACTGTGTCCAGTTTTGGGCCCCTCACTGCAAGAAAGATATTGAGGCCCTGGAACGTGTTCAAAGGAGAGCAACAAAGCTGGTGAGGGGTCTGGAACACAGGCCATATGAGGAGAGGCTGAAGGAGCTGGGAATGTTCAGCCTGGAGAAGAGGAGGCTCAGGGGAGACCTCACTGCTCTCCATAACTTCCTGAAGGGAGGTTGTAGTGAGCTGGGGGTCGGCCTCTTCTCTGGTGTCATTAGTAATAGGACCAGAGGGAATGGCTTCAAGCTACGCCAGGGGAGATTCAGGCTGGACATGAGGAAGTATTACTTTTCAGAAAGGGTGGTCAGGCACTGGAATGGACTGCCCAGGGAGGTGGTGGAGTCACCGAGCCTGGGGGTGTTCAAGGAAAGGCTGGATGTTGAGGGACATGGTTTAGTGGGAGCTACTGGGAATAGGTGAACGGTTGGACTGGATGATCTTTTAGGTCTTTTCCAACCTTGGTGACTCTATGATTCTATGATTCTAGAGTCAGTCTCATTCCCAGGACTTCAGTCTTGCATCTCTGAGGCAGGAGAAGTTGAGCTTCCTGAAGCATAAGAGACATCTATGAAACTTTGTGATGTTATTTCCTGCAGCTGTTAAGCATTAAGGCAGTTTGAAATTGAGGCATTTATTATTGTTTCATAGAACAAGTAAGACTAATTTTTGAATATCTATAAATTCAGACAGGTTTTCTTTGTTTATACTTCCAATCCTCATTCAGTATCTACAGTATTTGGATTTGAGTAAGGGTATATTTCAGCCCCTCCAAGGACAGTGTCTATTCAGAGGACACACAGAAGGCATAATTTTAATGACCTATCAAAAGTGAAATAACTAAAGTACCATCTCATCTAAATGTTTATGGGTGGCGGTGATAGTACACAAGGTAAAAATGCCAAATATTTTGCATATATCTGCACATTTTAACCACTCAGGATATCTGCTCAGACAAAAAAAGCAGTAAATCAAGTTGTGATGCTGTTTATCAAGTTTGGAACTGTGCAAAGAGGGAAGGAATCACTAGGCATAGCTCAAGCCTTTTTCTTTGTATATATATACTTGAAAATATTGAAAAGATTGCCTCTGTGTGTGCTTTGCGTATAAAATACATATGTTGAATAAATATTACTCTCAACAACTGTCCTGTAATATAATAGAGGTTGATGACATGTGGAAATGAATAGGTGAGGAATTTACTTTCACAAAGTCAAGGTCTACTACTGTATCATCTGAAAGTCATTATTTATGTGGTTCAAAGCAGACCAGCCAAGGTTTTCCTTCTTGATCTATACAAAGACAAGGCCTAAAAATGAACCTTTCTGCAATTTTGTGAAGATTTTCAAGCTTGTTAAAGACTTTCATCCTCTTTTAAAGATGAGTTACATCTACGTATCCACCAACTCATTGGTCAGAAGCAGAAGCTAGTTCTGTAATCAGCTGACAAAAACCAGCACCTGATAATTGTAACATAAAGAAATTCTGAATTTATAGCAGTTCAGATTGTTGGTTCTGAGTATGTTGCAATGCAAATGATGACAGACTAGTATTAGAGTAGTTACACAGTGATTTTTATAGCAAATGTCTGGGCACTGAAATAATCCACCCTTCTGGATGTTGATGGTGTCATTCCTACTCCACTCCTCACCATCTCTTGCAGAGAAGCTGGTCTTTATTACTCTATTACAGTGGGGCCCAACACAGTACAGTTTAATATTATTTTTCCTCTAATTATAAAAGCAATTTCATTTTTCCTAGCCATGTGTGGTTTGCTACTTTCATTTTTTCTATGCTCCCTTTAAGATTACAGCTTCCATAAAAAGGTATCTGTGTCCCTCATTGCTGCTGTTTGACTGCTGCATTCAGTAAGTGATCATCTGCTACTCTTAGGTTCTTGGTCTTCAATCTTTGTATAGTTTGACTACATACTTGCAGTGCTTGGCACAAATAATCTCTACTCCAAGTGCCTCCCCTCTGGTTCTTTTGGGACCTAAGACTACTCTTCATAGCTATCTGTGTGATGAACATGTTTGATTAGATATTGTAAGGACTAAATTAGTTTAATAGACCATGCTACAAATTCTTCATTCTCGATAGTAGACTTCAGCCATGTGGCTTGAGAGGCTAGAAAGTAGATACCTTTATGGGTATGTTATAATGGGATGGGGACTACAAGTTATGGGGCACTTCAAAAGGGATTTCTGTGGTTCTCTTCTGTGTTGGAAGACCTCTGCTTTCTTTAATAAAGTATGTGTCCCTGAGTGAGTGTGTGATGAACACACAAGTTCTTTGGTACGTTTGTACCAGAATGGGTTTCCTAAGTGAGACACTCTCTGCTTTTTTTATTGTCAAAAGGTTTGTTGGAACACTTACACCAACTTGCCAGTGCTCAGTCACGTTAGAGGGCTCTCACAGTTTCCTGTAGCATCAGAATAGTTCTCTGAATAATTCTTCTTTATTGTGTTCAACATACATCTTATATACCATTCACTTACAAGCAAGAAGCTCCTGTCCCTCTAATCAGTTAATTGGGCCTAGCTTCTTCCAAACAACAGTGATAAAGGATGAAAGCTTTCTTACGTGTGATAAGATTAACAGTGCATACAAACAGAACCTCCTGTTAACCTTAGACACAAACAGATACCATTTGCTTTCTGCCTTACACTCCAGACTCCCAAGGTTTCACAGTGATAGGTCTATCAGAGAGTCTGATAAGCTCTTTGGTGCCTCGCTCACTGCTACATCTTCCCCCACACCAACTCACTTAAATTAAATAAGGGTTTATGCTAGTTGTCTGAGAGAGGATTTTATGAAGCTCATCTTGTGAATGAGGTTTACAATTATGAAGTACATCAGAGCTGATTACAGGGTGAGAAAAGTACCTAGTGTCTACACTAGCATTGCCTCAGCATGATTTGTTCTATTGCAAGGATCATGTATTGTCAAAAATAATGATTTCATTAGTGACTGGTTTATGACAATATTAATAAAGAATGTGTGCATTTATTAATAATTTACTACACTTGAATATTACAGGCAAATTGTATCTGGTAGGGTTATATTAATGACAATGTTATGTTGGTTCTTTTTCCTGAAAAATCTTTCAGAGTCACTGTAGTGAAATCAGTGATAAGTAAGTTGCATAAAATGTAAGACAATTTGTCTTACATATTTATTCCAATATGATACTAGATCTCTGATTAATGAGATTAATTAAGAAAATTTTGAGCCAGGCAAATAATAGGATGTTCTCCTTAAATGACAAATGCTAATTTTGTCTCAGATGCCTTTTTGTAATGACATAGAATACAATTACTGTATGAGATCTGAAATTAATAAAAAGGTTTGTATCTGATCCATTTTTAAGTTGTTTTAAACTGGTGCAAAGTGGAAAGAACTGTTCAGCCACTCAAGCAGAATTTTTATGATACTTGTCTTTTTTTTTTTTTTTTGAGAAGGAAGTAACATGGTTTTCATGAACCCTAACAAAAACTATCACTTGAACTGAATACCAGAATACTGCTTTTCTATTATAAAAGACAACATGCAAATCACCGTGCTACATAATACCAGCAGAGCAATTAATAACACCAGTTTAATGGACTGTCTGGCTACAATTAAATGAAACAGGGAGTAATGTTTACATGCAAATATAGAATTGTGAATACTATTGCAAACTAAGACTTTAAAAGAAGACAAACTCTACTTTATTTAACGACAAAAATATATGCATTAGACTTAAAGGGTCATCATTCTAAAAAAGCTAAAAAGTTACTGCTTAAGAAAAAAGTATTATCTAAGAATTATTTTAAATTGCACATATAAACCTGGTGTAACTCCCTTTAATTTGCTGTGTGACTTCAAATTGTGACTAGAAGCAGAGTTTGTCCTGCTGAATATAATGAAATATTTTCTGTTGACAGTAACAATTATTTATTCTATTGAAATTCAGAGCAGTTTGCAGTCATCAAAAGCATCTGCAGTTAGTGATTAGAACCACTCTGTGTCAGGGCTAAATGGAGAAATGGATTTTAGGAAAGAAATCCTTAATAATTCCGTAGAATAAAATTTATGTCCAATTTTTAATTAGTTTTAACTAGCTTAGGGACTGGATTAAAGGTTTTAAGTAAATGTGTTTACTTTATCCCATTAAAGAATGAATGAAGCAGCTTAAATATAGAAAACTTGAGTGACCAAATCTAATTGTTTAGTTTAATACTATGTAAAGTACATATGGTACTTAGCAGATAACATTTTCTCCTTCTAGACCACAGGACTTTGAATAAATGTAGTGAAATTCTAAGGAAAGTTGCAATGTTTTACTTTTATCTGTTTGGACAAATATATATGTTGCATGAAGAATAGTAGTGGTTTGTCAAGCTGCTGTTGCTTTGATTACCTGGGCGTATATGTATATTGGGAATTTAGAAGCAGTTATATAAAATTCAAAGCCTTTTGTTGTTGTTGTTTTTTCCCCCTGAAATTGGTCAGAAAACATCAGTAACAATCTGTGAGTTTGATTGATGCAGAGCACATAACAATCTGGCCATTGTTTAGAAGTATTCCATTTAGGATTTAAAAATTAGTATACATAAAACATTGTTTGAGTGCATTTCTTTTATATTCTGGAAGTCCACTGCCCAGCATATATAAGAAAAGTACTTTAAAAAAAAAATGGGAGGACATGCAGTTGCCCTTTAGGATGTTGCCAACAATGAAGAATATCTAATTATGTGAAGGAAAAGAGACTTAACATTTTGTTTTTCTCTTAAATTCACAACTAAGCTTCAGAACATCTTATCTCTGTCTAGGAGACATGAAATACAGGAATTGCAGCACTTAGCATTCCTAAAGTATTCTTTCTTAGTATTCTTTACGTACTACTCTTTCTCCCTTTTTAACATTTTTAACATTTCTAAATGTCTTTGTATGACCAAAGAAATCAAAACCCTGGAAAATCTCAGAAGACTTTATTTTGTTCCTTGCTCATCTCCAGAGTATCTTAGTGCACATGCAGAGATATGCTCAGGAGATTGTTGAGGTCCTTTCAGAAAAGAAATGAAACCACAAAAAGGTACAAAAAATCTCAAGGTTTTACAGGAATTCAGATCTGAGATTTGTGTGGTAACAATGACACAAGGGTTAATGTACATTCATCCATTTACTGCAGCGCTATCTACTTGTGAGACATGTTATTATTTATATCTGACTATCCCTCATAGTGCTTTTTAAAAGTTTATTATCCTTTAATCTGCTATTACTCTCATCCTTCCCCTGGACTGAAAGAAAGAAAAGCTGGTTCCTCCTCTTAGTTCTGTTTCAAGAGAAGTCTGTTTATGTTCCAAGTGTTACTTCACACTCTGTAGGTTACCCTTCACTGCAGTAGGAGCTGAAGAAATTCTAACTGAGCCTTGTAATGAAAGGGTCTACCGCAAGAGAGATTGAGAAGTTCAGTCTGGGTCTACTCAAGCTCCCTTTTTTTGGAATTCTGAACTGTGCACAAATGGTTCATCAAACTCTCTTTGGCAGCACTTTTCAGTGAGGTGGGCACACTTTCGTTGTTTTAGTCAAGCTTCAAATATCTAATTTGTTTTCAAAGAGCTTGGGGAGTCATTTTAGTTCTGCTGTGTAATAGTGCAAAAGAGCATATGCTTTTTTTTCAGAGAATCAGTTTCCCTAATGGGACCAGATCTGCACTTTCTTTAGTGTTCCTCCATTGAAGCATTCTAGCATTGAAAAAAAATGTTCTCTTTATTTATGTCCTGAAATATTGTTATTCTTCAGTGAATATCGAAGACCTCTTCACAAGTGCTAAATTGGCATGCTATTATCATTCTTGTTCATGGGTAGGGTCATCTGTTTCTTCTGTTGTTAAATCTACCTTCTGAAGAATTTTGGCTTTCTGTGGTGAAATAAAGCCTGATGATATAACTTAGTTGTTTCTGAGAATGGTGAAACACTGTGAACCTAGCTACATGAAAAATCAGTAGAACTTTCATGTTCATGAGGTTTTCAGAACCTTGCTGGTGTCAGAATGCTGTGTTCTGAGAAGAATCATTAAAATGTTCATTCAGACAAACTTTTAATAGAGAACCATTAAATGCATAAAGCACATAGTTGATACTGAAATGCTTTTTATTGTTAATGCTTCCTATCAAAGCCTCATGGTGAAAGCCCAACTATCACTATAATAATTCTAATAATATACTCAGATGCAGCATTGTGTCTTTACTGGGCTTTTACTTTGAGTTTGATTTTCCTCTAAAATAATTACCATGAATATTGTTCAGCTGAGTGAAAATTTTCAGTGTGTGGGTTTTCTTCACTGAACAAATTACCTAAATACTTAATTGAATAATGTGAAAATATTTTACCTGGGAAAACTAAAGAATAAATAATTTCAGTGGTAAAAATATTCTTTATAACAATGGCAGTGAAAATTCACCCTAGTATAAATGAAACTGTGAATGGTTTGGTATAGTGACACTGTAGATAGTAGGTTTCCTCTTGCAGAAGAGGACAAAGAAGCACAGCTGAAACATGGTAATCTCATAAGGGGGATGAAGTTTGACTAGGTCAACTTTCTTACTTCCACAGAAATAAGCTAAGACAGAGTCAAAGGGGTGATTTCAAATCATTCAGAGCTATAGTAAGGGGTAGTATGTTACATCTTGTTTATCTGTTTTTCTTTACTGCTGAAGCTGTATTAAAATGTGGTTGTGCTTATGTTATGAAGGCAAAATTTATTTTATGACTGTCAGGTTATTTGTGCTAGTTGAAAAAATACTTAATCATCTCCTCAGAGAAGGAAAGTAGATTTTGATCTTATTCTTAGAGGTCAGATATCACAAAACCATAGGCAATATTGGCAACTTCACAAACTGTTACAAGTGAGAGTAGAATGTAAATAGAGGGAATGGTACTTTATTGCTTACTTTATTCACGTAGGTCATAGTTGAAGTTCATAAGGGAATTTTCTCTCTTCCCTTTCTGTGAAAGTTCTATGGCTGAAATAAAACCTTGTCCTTTCAGGGCCTTCCATTATCTCTTGAAATCTTCAGGACCGTGCGAATGGTAATTATATCAACTTTTCAGTATTTCTATGTAAGAGTACTATTTTCATTTAATGTATTGCCATACTTTATACAGTACTACCCTGTATTTTGTGTGGATGGTGCTGATGCTAATATCTGAAAAATGTTTGAAAGTTTACAAATGCTTTAAAGTTGTGTTTTGGGGTTTTTTTTTGTTTTTTTTTTTGGTCATGAAGGAAAACTATAGTAAAATGGTAATGTCAGCTAGGAAGTTGTAAAATAGCAGAAGATTCTCTCTTTGTTCAGTCAGCACTACTGCTGTGGAACAATTAAAATTGTTGAATGAAACTGATATCCAATCTACTTGTTAGATAACAATCCTATTGCGAAAGTATTGAGAATTCAGTGGGACAGGACCTTGGCCTGGCCCTGCTTGAGCAGGGCATTGGACTAGAAAATCTCCAGGGTTCCCTTCCAACCTAAATGATTCTGTGGCTCTCGGGTCAGTATTTACAGGTGTTCACACAAAAGAAGAACTGTTAGAATAGTATCCTGTAAAGAAACACTGTCAGCTTGTACGTGGTGCATGTCTAACTTCCAAGTCAGCTCACAGATTTGTCACTTTTGTGATTTCTGTGCTAAAATCTGTGATCTGTTTTTCTTAGCAGGATAATTTGGCTGCTGCTTTTGTCTATATTTATTAAAGTAAGCTCTTAGCTTGCTGCATGGAACATGCTAAAGAACTTAGTCACTTGTAATCCATATGCCAGTAGCGTAAGGAATTTTAACACAAGATTTCTGGGTTTCCTAAAATTGGTTCAGTGAATGTGGATGGCATATTGTAAAACTCCTTTACACTATCACTTATGACCAAGAGGTGTGGTCCTGTGAAAGGCTCAGGAGTGAAATAATGGTCTTGATGCCAAAGCAAACAAGCAGCAATACTTTAAGTCCCAAGTTCTACTGACATTCTTTCAAACAATCCTCTTTTTTTTTTTTTTTTTTTTCAAGTCACAAACCATGAAGATAATAAGTAGAAAGTGAAAGCATTATGGTGTAGAATATTTGCATTAAGTCTGTGCTTTCTATGAAAATAACCAGTGCAGATAATTTGCATGCTTTGAAGCAGTAAGGAAGGCTGAGGTTTTTACAAGTCTCTGCTAACAATTCTCATAATCTATGATTAAAAAATTGCATTCTGTTGACATAAATCTGTATCTTCGTTGATGTGGAAGCAAAACAGTTCCTGAACTGTATCAGTTGTTGAGAGTCTAGTACACTGTTTACCTGAGTTACTTCTTGAGAAATACTTACTTGAGAAGGAAAACACTGTCTGTTTTTACAGTGAGAAGGGATGATGGCATTTATCTCTTTGCCATGGAAACGTTAGAGAACCAAAATACTTTGTGTATAAACATGTTTAGAGACTGGGGAAAATAAGACTATTCAGCTTTAGCCAATAAGGGCAAGGAGTGAAAAGACAAACATATTTACAATCTAGTTAAAACTGGGGTTCTGTATTACTTTTTATTTAATAACTTAGCTGCAGGATTTTCCTGGCTCTGCCAAGGCCTTCAGCTGTTACTACCCCTCAGCTATCATGATGCACTGTTTGCAAATCATGCCAGTTTGATTATTGAAATGGCAGTGATTTTAAAGAACAAAAGCAATCATTCCTTCCATCGTCTATTCTCTTTGTGAAGCGGTCACTACAGTTTGTTTGTTTGTTTGTCGTGCTTTTAGAGATTTGAATAGTGCCTTTATTCTGTTGTCTTACTAAAAAGATTTATCGATATGGAGTGTGCAGAAATTCTGACATGAATTATGAAGAGTGCAGTGTAATTCACACATACCTATTTTCTGAAGGTTGGTCACTGAAAAACAAAATTAATTCAAGTTAAAAAGAAATTCAATTCCATGTAAATACAATAAAGAATTTGAGTATGGTGTAGTAACTTGTATTCTTCAGAAGAAGAACCTGGCTCTTAGTATATGGCATTGATTAGAAACAGCAATGGCCCGAAAAGGTGCAATTTGCATGTAATAATTGACAAATCTATAGTTGTTTAACCAAGAAGGCTGCTCAGCATTGCACATGCTGATCTCACTTCTCACTCCTAGTGGGATGGAGGAGAGAATTGGCTAACAGTAAATTCATGGATTGAGATCAGAGAGATAAAGACACTTTAATAAGAAAGGAACGGGGAAATAATAATATACAAAGTGAGTGATGCACAGTGCTATTGCTCATAATTCACTGACCAATGACCAGTCAGTCCCTGAGATGCAGCCATCACCCCCGCCAACTCCACCAGTTGTATTGTTCAGCATGACACTATATGGACCAGGACACCTTGGCCAGTGTGGGTCAGCTGTCCTGGTTTGGTACACTCCCATCTTCTTGCCAGCAGGAAAGTGTGAGAAGCTGAAAAATACTTCATTTAGTGTAAGCATTGCTAAGCAACAATTAAAACATTTGTGTGTTGTCAAAATTATACTCATCTTCAATCCCAAACACGGCACCATATCAGCTACTAAGAGGAAAATTATCCCAGCTGAAACCAGGACAAAATCATTAGAGAAACCAAAAGCGAAGTGGGTGAGAAGTAGATAAAGAACAATGGAACAAGAGATCTTCAAAGGATGTTGTACTACTGTGTTTCAAACACTAGTCATTTTAGTAAAATGCTGTTTAAAAGCAGGCATAGTCTTTTAATTGTACTGTATAATCCCAGCAAAGTTCTGTTATTTTGCCATCAGCCTATATAAGCAACACCCACATTGATGCAGAGTGCTTCACAGAATTTTCCTTAAATATCAATTTCCTGGAGCTTTTATGGACTACAGCTTTTCAGCCATTATTATAAGACTTTTAAAAAATAGTTTGATATAAAATTTATGTTAGAAAAATAAAGTGTGTATCTTTGCTTCTGAAAAGAAAAAAAATAATTTTTTAGGTCACTAATGTACTATGATGTCAATGTAGGTAAATGTTTAATTTTCAAAGAAAGATAAAAAAAAAGGAAATTTTTTTATGTTACCAGAAACAATTGTTTCCAATTAGGATCTATGGAAGTCCAATTGCTATTTTCATGATCTACCAGCCACATGCTAATGCGGATTAATGAAAAATGATGCTAAGGATCGACAAAGAGATCATCATTTTGTCAGCATAGTGACCTACTTATTGATGACCTATGCAGAAAAACAAAGATTTTAATCTCTGTTAAGCAGGATCTAGAAGGATACAACTAGAAAAGATTAAAAATATATTATGCTTAAAAAAAAAAACAAAAACAAAAAAAACCCCAAGAATGTAATTTTTATGTAAGTTCTCTTTGAGAGCTGTTATTCTTCACAGATAACTGCACTTTCTTTGTGTTTCACATGTAAAATCAATTGTCAACCTCAAATGTATAATTTGATGTCTCCTTACCACTTTCATTTACTGCTAACATTGATTGTCAAAATATCTTGCAATTCAAAGTGAATTTGTTTTTTTGAATGTAAAACATGGGGCTCAGAATAGCCTTACAAATAGTCCAGCAAAGGTTATGATATTTTTCATTTAAATTTGAATTGTGTTGACAGAATATCAAATGATTTGACAGTGCTCCTGGAAATCAAATGATTTTAACAGGAAAATTAGAGTATGTAATTAAACTCTTTAATATCTTCACTGTTGACACAGGGCAGTTTCACAGTGTCAGTGCAGACTGGACAATGAACTAATAGAGAGCAGCCCTGCAAATGAGGGTTTGCAGATATTCATGGATGCAAAACTTGGTATGAACTGACAGTGTGCTTACAACCCAAAAGGCCAACAGTAGTGGCCAGCAGGGTGAGGGATGGGGTTGTCTCCCTCTGCTCTGCCTTCATGAGGACCTATCTGAGGTACTGCATCCAGGCCTGGGGCTCCCAATACAAATATGGTGCAGAGCTGCTGCAACTGGTCCAGCTGAGGACTATGACCATGACCAGAGAGAGGTCTGGAGCACCTCTTCTATGAAGAAAAGTGGAGGGAGATGGCTCCAGGTTGAGCCTGGAGAAGAGAAGGCTTTGGGGAGTCCTCATTTTGGTCTTTCTGTAAAGGAGACTTAGAGGAAAGACAAGAAAACTTTTTACCAGGGCTTGTAGAGGCGGGAAACGTTAAGTTACAATAGTTTTAAACTGAAAAGGGCTAGATTGAGATTGGGTATAGGGAAGAATTTTTTCATAATGAGGGTGATGATATAGACATTGGAACAGTTATATGAGAAATTTTGCCCAATTCTGGAAGTGTTTGAAGTTTGCTTTGACAGTGGAAGGTGTTCCTGAGCATGGCAGGAGTTTTAGACTAGATGATCATTAGAGTTCCTTCCAACTGAAACCATTTTATGATTCTATGGTTTTATGATCCTGTGCTTTATGGACTACTAAGCTAGCATTGCAGTATGTAGTACTGCCACACATATGGCTAAAAAAATTACTGACAAATATGAATAATTTTTTGTGTGAAATTCCCAGCTGGAATAACATGTAGCAAAAAACAAAGTTTAGGGCCTATAACACCCTACAATCTTTAGAAACTTAATATGCATATAAATTAGACAATCACAAGAAACACCAAAGCCAGTGTCTCACCTGTCCTGTACAGGTGGTCTCCTGTGGGGGCATTAATAAAGAAAGATTCCAATGAACACTCCACATTTTGAAAAAAGTAGTGATGCTTACAGGAAATACTGACAAGTTCCAACTTTATGATACCCCAAAAACAGTGCTGGTGTGCTCTTTTGAAATATGACTTCTGCTTAGTTCTTAATTATTACAGGTGAATATGCAGAGGCACAGCTCTATACTAGGAAACTAAAGAATCAAATTCTGAGATTCTCTCAGCTGTCTAGTCTAAAACGAGTGGAAAGTGGAGTTTGATTCCAGTTGACATCACATTTTTCTCTTAGTAAAGGAAATTTTCTAGCAGTCCCACAATAACATTACAGAGAAGTAAAGTTGTCCACTAACAGTGAGAATCAGTGTAGGCATGGTTATGCCATACGCCTGCCCTTTATCTGTCATGATTCTTCTTCCCTTCCTCTCTATACACAGCGATGAATCAGCTCTCGCTCAACTCAGCAATGGGCTGATAGGAGCAAAACTTTCCCACATAAATATTAGGATTTTGGAAGAGCAGATTCAGGATAAAACTCTCCCATAGTAAAATAAGGGAAAAGTTGCTGAAATAGGATTTTGAGTATGTCATTCTAATTTGCTGTTCCTCTTAAAAAATTCTCTCTTCAACACTTTTGGTTTGTGCTATAGTAACAGTGTGGTAAAACAGTCCTTGTTCATACAATAACTTGACGAAACATATTAGAGATCTTTCGGTGCTGCAGTGTTTATCATGTTAGAAACACTTAGCTCTGCCTGTGCAGTATTGTCCTTTATAGTCAAGCTAAATCCTGTAACTGCTGATTGCATGGGAGGTGTCTAAATATGGAACAGCTAACTCCTGTGTGGGACCCAGCAGTAAAGGCTTTAAAATAAACCATTTTTCTTGTAGAAGAAAATCACCGCAAGAATAAAAATAATCCATGGGAGAATTTTCTGACTGCCTCTAAATGTGGTGCAACATTTAACTCCCACTGTGCCCACCCTTCTGCCGTAGGCCTGTCAAGATGCTAAAGGAAGATATTTAAAATAAAATGGGAGACACCCACTATGTGAAACCAAGCTGATCATCATCAGCATTTTTTACAGAATCTGTGTCTTGGAATGAATTATGTATTCTAGTAGTAATAGCTTCTAGAAATTGTGCATGAAACTTTTCTATGGTGAAGGAGAACTAAAAAACACATGAAGAAGGTACTGTCTGTCTTATAATGGTATAAATTTCCTTCAACATCAAGAATGTACTAATTTGCATGAAATATAGGTGTTGAAGGAGCAGCTATCTCAGGAGGCGTGGAGATTTAATTTTAGTATAAAGCAAAAAATTAACCACTGCTTTGGTGGGAAACTGCACAGTGTATAAGGGAATTGAGCTGAGAGACTGCTTTGCTTACTGGCTGTTGATTTAACTTCACACAGTGTAACTATAAAGTTTGGCCACTGTCTTGATGTAAGTTTCTGTTCTAGTTACATATGACATTGCATGAAGCTATGTCTGGTATAGGAAAGAAAAATGAATAATATCATAGAATCATTTGAGTTGGGAGGGACACATCTTGTCCACCTCCTCTGTAATAAATAGGAACACCTACAGCTAGACCAGACTGCTTGGAACCCTGTCCAGCCTAACCTTGAATATCTCCAAGAACTGGGCATCCACCACCTTTCTGGACAACTGTGCAGTTGCCTCACTACCCTTATTGTAAAAATCTTCTTTATGTCCAATCTAATTCTTCTCCCTTTCAGTTTGAAATCATTTCCCTTTGTCTTATCACCAAATTGCTATTAGAACTGGCAGTAAGTAATTGAATATTCTTTGGTAAAAAAACATTTTCTTTTTTCCTACATAGCCAAATAAAATGCTTTCAAATCATAGAATCACAGAGTAGTTGAGGTTGGAAGGAACCTCTGGCTGCCAGCTGGTCCAGTAGTGCATCTCTCTTGCCTTTGTCATTGCCTTTTGTGCTCTCCAGGGACTCATTTGGATTGCTTGCTGTATTGTCCTTCCAACAGCTATGAAGATGGCTTAAATACCCATGAGAACTGCGACTTCCTATGTGTCTGCAGAAGGCCACATATTCAGGTGGCATACAGTAGGCATGCACTACAGTCTCACTGACACTGGTCTGCTCATGAATTCTTACCTGTGCAAAAAATTAGTTGTAGTTCTAAAGTCATCCAAGTCCACACAGCGCTTCATGCATTCCCACATTTTCTCACATATGGAAAGCTTAACATCCCTGTCTCGTGGGTCTGGTTTTCCTAAGAGACATGCACTCCAATCAGCAGTACAACAATACGTCTTACCTTAAAAAATGTCTGGCCAGTCATTTTATTATAGCCAGGCATGATCCAATGAACATACACTTCCTTAAGGAGATATTACTAGCAGAAAACACAGTGACTGGACGTGGTACTCATGCTAAACAACACAAGGTTCTAATTACGTATACAGCAAAGACACTAACTATGAATAGAACTTGGAGCTTCTTCCTAATCCCAAGTATTTCCCGCTCATACACTCCAAATCTCAATTTTCTTTTCCAATCAAAAACATGCTTCCCTAATCAAACTCAGTGCATTCATTATACCAGGTAATAGAAGAATAAGACTGCTCTTACATATGATCTAAAAAAAAAAAAAAATCACTATCTCATTCAGTAGTCAGCATTCATGAAGATAAAGATAGATATCTTCAGAACAACAATATTCACTAAAAACATTGAATCCAAAGAATTTTTTTTTTTCAAGGTGCTGGGTTCAAAAGGAAGACAATAGTGCTAAGGAAATTTTTTCTCTCTTTTTTTTTTTTTTTGTGTGTGTTTGAACTGTACGATGAAAAATGCTGAAAAAGAGAATTTCAAACAAGTTTTATGCCTGCAAATTGTTCTGTGCAAATATTGCCTTGGAATGGGAATTAATATTGCAATCAGATTCAAACTGAGAGAAAATTTGAACACCTGCATGTAAAAAGTGAACTATTGGAGTTGCTGAATTCTCCTCATTTTCTATTAAAAAAAAATAAATAATACTGAATACAACAAAAATGCATGTTAAATGACAACTGAGTGTAAAACATAGAAATGATAGTGATTTGTAATATCTTTATTCTGCAATACTGTTGTCTGGAGACTTTTCATAGTAGTTAGTATAAGTTCATTTGCACATGCCTTGTCATGGGTAGCAGTCAATGTAGTTAATATTGCAGCCACACTTTCCTGTTGCCCCGTTTCATTGCTGATACTTATCTTGCTTATGTGAAACTCTAAGCTCCATTATATTCACTTCCATGTTTAAATGTCAAATGTAACATTTAATTCTTTCTTTTCCCGCACTATTTTTTCTTCCCTTTCTTCTCTTATCCTGTCAGATTTGCTTATTGATTCTACGGGAAACTTGCATATTTATATTCTACATCATTGCTGCCCCAATTCTGAGAAACATGAAGTGGAGGCATGTTTTTCCTTTGGTTTGTAGTAGAACATTTGATTACTAAGGCTGTTTTTATGATGACCTCAGAATCTTGAAATATCGAAGTTTATGACTATCTTGAAACTGAACAAATGTAGGTGGCTTTTGGCACTGAATCGCAGACTTCGCAAAAAGAAAAATCTGTACTTCAAGCTTCTGAATACAAGTGAAAAAGAGAAGTAAGAGCAGTAAGAGTGCTGTAAGTGCACTTTATTATAGTCTGAGTTGGAATAATTGGAATGTATCATACCTATTAAGAGGGCTCTGATAGTCTTTTGTCCAGTAATCAAGCAAAGTTTCTTCTTTCTCCATGTGATGTAGACTTTTTCTTTAACTCGGTTGATGAAGCACAGCAGTAGTTCTAAAGGTCTCAAGAGAAGATGTATGCATCTGAATTTGTTTCTGAATTCAATCTGACGAATGTTAGAGCTTTCTGAAAGCAAATTATCACTCTGCATAAAATAGTATAGACTAGGTGTTCAGGACTTTGATGAAGTACCATATGTGCCCCAGTATTTATACGTACACAGGATTTAGGTTGCAGTGGCAGGTGCTGAGGTATTTAAAGAGTCTCAAAGCAGTTGGAGGATATTTTGAACCATATGTGCAGAAAAAGCTCTTACAGTGGTACAGTGACAAAAGCAAAGGAATACAACTGAGAGGGGCAAAATAGACTGCTTTATACTTACTCATAAACTTCTTTTTTTTCCCTAATGAAAGAAGGTTCCTGTAGGAGCTACATCTGTGGGTAACCTTCATTTTGAAAAACAATAATAATTATTATTATATCTGTATATAGTTTACTAACATATTTATGTAAGTTTTTTATATCTGAATGACATCAAATCAGAATGAACACTGATTTACTTCAATCTGTATTTCTTCATACATAGTGTTTATCAATCAGTGAGTCTAATATTGGTTCAGTGCAGTTAAACTGACCACAAAGACTTGAAGTAATTATGCCTCAGACCAGTCACTAGAGCGTTGCAGGAGTCATTAGGACTTTAACTGAACTTTTTGGGGATAAAGAAATAGGACAAAAACTATCCAGTGCAAGACACATCTAGATGGATAGTAAGATTAGGATAACAAATGCATATCCATATAAGCTGCTACTAAGTGTTTAACAACAACAATGGAAATACATTCTCCTTGCTCCAGTGATGCTGAACTATCTGCCTCGACTCTGTATTACAGAAACAATTCACAAGCCCCCTAAGGTGAGAGAAAACACATTCTAGATGAAACGTGACTATTAGCAGGCACACATTCAGTTACCAAAATGGTGACAGCATTTGTAAGACATATATAATATTTGGTAATTTGGATGCATGGATTCCCCATTTTTATTTTAACATTGTGTGTCTCTTAGATTTGTCACTCACACTGTGACTATTCTGAGTCTGATTTATGTTTACGTCTTTTTTTTTTTTTTAAGGGAGTTATTTTCTTATACTTAGGTTCTATATTAGAATCTCTTAGGAGCTGACACTCAGGCAGTGCATAATCATCACTTATTGAAGAAGGTATTTTATTGGGACCAATTGATATACTTCTGCGGTATTTACAGTGTCTCCTTTGTGGTCTCCAGATGGAATTTAAGATGCTGGTTATGACCCATGAAGTCCTAAATGGCCTATCAAGAATTAAATCTATCCTCGTGCTGTTTAGCCACAGCTGCTACCAACTGATATATAAGAGACATGGTAGTTGGCAGAATGTTATCCACAAAAGCTCTTTCTCTCCTCTTGAGTGCAAAGTGGTTTGAAATTGGCAGATTTCTGGAAAGCCTGCAGCAGATGTTCAGTATAGCTGTTTGGAGAGCAGTAGAGGCAAGGACTGGAGGAGGTAAACTTCTGCCTGAAATTTCTGAAAGACACTGACATTCACTTGAGATCTTAAGTCTCATCATTATCATATTAATTATTTTAGACTGCCAAGTAGCAATAAATAACATAATCATATCTGAGCAATGGAACCCTGTTAATTAAAAAAACATCTAATACTTAACTGATCTTCCAAAGCACTGTCCTTACCTTAGAATAATGATTAATGAAACACAGTAACAAAAAATGTACTAAATCTGCAAAACATTAATAAAACTTATTTTGCATGCACTATTAAAAATGATTCATTCTAAACAGCATTTGTCAAAAATTTTAGTATTTTTGACAAATACATTGAACTTGTTTGCTTAGGTAATGGTATACAGAGGTTGGATGACTGACAAAATTGAGTACTGGTCATGGAATAATTATTTTTTCACTCTGCTGTTTACATCTCTCAAAAGTCCAGTCATCTGAGGTTAGATTTCCTCGCCTAAGAGAGTACAGGTACCTAGAAGATTGTAACCAGCTAAAGCATACATAGTTAAAATCACTAAGGGTACAATGTGGTTGGTATTGATGGAATTTATGATTTATACATTTTAGTCTAGTTGAATACTTGGGGAAAATCTATAGTTTCCCCATCCACACCCAAAACAAAGCCAAAATAAAACCCAGCCATGCAATGCAAGCTGAGGAGGAAATGAATTCCCTGGCAGTGTCAGGGAAGTAGAAGCCGTCAGTCATACTTCCATATTACGCAGAACATATGAGCAAAGCAAATTTTTGCTTTTTTTTTCTTTGCTTTTTTTTTTTTTTTTTCATCATCAGACAATGGAAAGTATCTCATTTCACAGTCCAATTAATTTTAAAAGAGTGTGAATTACTTAAGGGTAGAATGCTGACAGACAATAGAAGGACTAAGGCCTAAGGCATTCAGTAGGCCTGAGGCACAATACAGACATATGTTTTTAAAGCTTATATAAAGCAAACAAGCAGAAATAACAAAAGAGAAAAACTATGCAGCATTTTTTATTCTCTCTCAGGATAATAGAAAGAAGAAACAAAACGTGGCTATGAATTTTTCATGTATCCTAGGTGGACAGATGAACAAGAATGAAAACCTTAGAACCAGTAGTAGATACTGCACTGAATCTAAACAGAAATAGTGTTTGGAGTTTCAAGTAGGATGCAGTCTGGTTCTAGCTAGGGGTACCTTTAGTTTCTGAGTAGGCATAGCAAAGAAAGTCCTCAATAGATCTTTTTTTTTTTTTTTTTTTTTTTTTCTTCCTTAAGCATCAGATTTACAATATTAAAAAATTTATTGAATTCCACTGAATGGAACGGACATGTTAGAAGAAATTTAGGATGCCATTTTGAAAAGAAGAAGAAAAAAAAGCTAGTTGAATTTTTTCATGTATTAAGTTAAATAGCATTTAAGTACTCCTTGAAAATTGGTCACGTTTACGCTATTTGTTAAGTGAATAGACTTGTTAAGAACATTAGAATTGCTACTTCTCTGCTTTGATAAAGGCAGAGAATTATTACTACTTAATAATGTAGTATTTTGTATGTACTGTATTACTACTTAATCATCAACAATGTTGCACATAGTCGAGATCGGTTTGCTTTCAGGTGTTGAAGAGTCAAGATGCAGAGGCGATTTTAAAATTGTTTTCCAACAAGCATGATACAACATTGCTTGAAGGCATTACGTTCAAAGGCGGGTTTGTGCAAAGAAACAGAGGTACCAGAATCTTATTGTCTCCCTATTCAGAAAACACTTCATGTCTCTCTCAGTATTTTCAAAACACAAAAGTTGGGGTTTTGCCATACTTTAGCAACTTTTGGAACAGTAATATGGGAGTTTTGGGGGCTATACAATTTTTGATGGCCAGATGAAGCAAAGTACTTCAAAGCCTCTTAGAAAAAAACACTCTCTCTCAAGTGTGCTGATAGTTTTTAGAGGAAATGCAGAGGCTGGCTGAGGATAACAGGTTATTATTTATTACTGCCAGATTAAAAGGTGTCCTCACAGTTCAGGACATCATAAGAACAAGCCTTTTATTTCTCGATATAGCATATGCACTATTTGCAGACCGACGATGTTGAATGAGCTGTTACTACTCGTGACACGTAGCTGAAGGTGCTCCGCGTTTTGTCTGTCGGTTTCAAGTACATTTCCACATGGGTTGCAGTTCTATCGCTAGGTGGGAGTATTGCTCACCCAAATCAGCCTTGTTCAGAAGCGGTTTGGTTTTCGGTGGAGTAATAGGAACTGCATACTCTGATGTGTTAGTTACTGAGTGGCAGAGGGACAAGCTCCAAGCAGCTAACTCCCTTTAATTTTAATGTAATTAAACGTATGTTAGGAGATTAGGAGTGAATTTTTTGAAAGGCCACGCATAGAACAAAAAATTATTAGGTTAAAAAACACTTTATCTAATAATTGTCCAGCTCCTTTTGTATTCTTTCTGTATTTGACTTTATTTCTTGGGCTTCGTCACCTCCCTCTTCCCCTCAGGTTCTGTAATCAGCTGTCTATGAGTATTAGCATCTCACAGAACTGAGATTTGTCTCATCTTGACAACTGAAAATCTTCCCTCACAAAGAACAGCTTTCTTTGCAGTCTGTAAACACTTCCATGTTATTGTTCCTGAAATAGTTTTTACCCACTGCTTTGTCTGCAAAAGGTTCAGCAAACAGAAACTAAACAGAAATTAAACAAAATGAGATACTGCTTGAGTTATGCCAAGACTTTACAGAAAATCACTCATTACTTACTGGTAACATTTATTCATTTTCCTCCAAGCATAAATGTTCAGGTCCCTCACCTGTGCATGTTCACCTTGTGCTTGCTACAGCATCTGTAACAGAATCTACGTGTGAGTTGTCAATTAGTTCTTTACACCTGCTGGTCTTCAGCTCTGCTTGGGAAAAGCTAGGAATGATTTTCAAAATGCAACAACTCTCAATTGTTTCAAATGTGGTGACTGTAACATGATCCGTAGTCACATCCAGTTCCTCAAGCTCATTCACTACATTCTGTTTGCAAAGCTCAGTTTTCTGTTTAGGAGAACAATGATGTTAGATATTAGTAGGGATGTTCATTATACCCTTTAAGGGTAGGTCCAAAGAAATTGGAGCAAAACATTTGTATGTTACAAGCTAGATTCCACTTCCATGTCTCACGTGTCAAAGCCTCTTTAAAGTGGCATCCATTATACATTACTTACAGAATAGTACTCCCTCCTGTTCTACAGTTCTCCAGCTAATTCCTAATAAAGTTCATTTAAAAACATTCAGAATGTGATCCCTGAATTACCCCTTGGATATGTAGGGTAAAGCATGACACTGAAGATACTATTTAACCCAATTGTGATATGAAAAAAAAAGCGCTTTCTCCTCCACATTGACTCTTCATTCACTATTTTGGAAAGATGCCAAAAGTAAGACCAAAACTGCAGAAATTCAGTATCCATTTTCTATGTATCAGTGTTGGTTTGTTTTTTTGTTTGTTTGTTTGTTTGTTCATTTTGTTTTGTTGTTGTTTTTAAGCTGTAAAGAAAAGATACAGACTTCTTCTCTCATCTTTCCGAAGGAACAAGAAATAGTGATAAACATCTACATTTTACTCCCTTTATGTGTAGTTATGAAAAACAGGTTCATAGTTTATGGCAACATCAGGACAGCTACCCATCTTTTTGAGAACAGCAGTCTGTTGCCTTGTGTACATTCAGAAGAAAGTACCTTGGTGAACAGTGTAGTTCAGGAGTTGCAGTACCAAGCACCTTATTTTGTGTTTTATAGCTTACTCTCTCTGGGAATTATTACTGATAAGCTGCCATTTGAAGATGGTGTCAGCTACCTACAAACTGACAATTTCCTGTCCATTTCAGACAAAGTATCTTTGGATTCAGTCACGTAGGAAAGAATGGCTCCACTTCTACACCAAATTGTTCCACAATTTGAATTTGCATTTGTTAAAAACTGCTGCATTTGTGAAAGGGGAATGGGGTAAATTTCCCATGTGGATAACTGGGCTGGATTATGACTTGTCTGTACCTCCTATGAAAAGGAAGACTATAAGTTTTCTTCCTCTGCACAAATTACTTTGAGGCAGCTGCAATTACTGTTCCTCTTACTTTCCTGCAGCAGTTGTAGAGTGATGGGAGATGGCTGTATGAAATTGAGGGTGAAGTGGACTATGAAAATACATTTGTAGGTTCAGTAAGGAATTGATGTTTCTGACATAGCTCCAAATTTATAGCATTTAATTACTCCTGGCCTAATGTTAGGTCTTAAAAACATCAACTAGCACTTCTTTGTATCAGAACTAAAGTTGATTTTCATGTGACATTGCTAAAACATTGTTAAATAGGTAAAACTATTTTTTCCTAATCTAATTTTCTAATGTTTAGAAATAGGTGTGAGCAAATATCCTAATGTTCTCTCTTTCTTCCTACACCATTTGGGATCTCAGGGTCCTCCTACTTCTCTGTATGTAACTGTCTGCTACAGGTACCACAGTGTTTGTACTTAAGATGACACGTACAATAGATATATACATTTAACCTCTTCTTAAATTAATCCACACTTTGTTGGACACTACATCAGTTCTTCACTACATTAGTTTTTGAATTAAAGATCGTATAACATTACAAACTTACCAATTTTGTAGTGACTCTTGTTAACATACATTGATATGAAAAAGAACAGGTGGAATTCTCAGCAAAATAACAATAGAAAATACAAATAAAAGTGATTGTTTAATGGGTAGGTAGGCTGTATCTCTCTGCAGCCATTCAGACTCTCTTCTAGGTGTAATCCTTGTTCTAAGGTTTTCTATATTCATTTCTTGAAATTAATCGGATTAGGAACTGCACAGCACACATTCGGAGGAAGAAAGAAACAAAAGAGGCAATACTTTCTTTTAGAACAATGTTCTGTGGAAAATTTGCCCCAAAGATTCTGCGTAGAAGAAAGTCTGCTTACCTTACAGCAATATGTAAAAAGCTCCCAGAAGCCCCATTTTTTCACTACTTCCTTCTTATGAAAAGGTGGGCTGTCACAGAAGTACTTGCTAGCTCCTTGACAGAAGTGAAGGCTTTTTAGTAATACAGACTTTTCTTGCAGTCAGTGCCTAGTTCATCTACCCACAGTGGATGTTGATTTGATAGTTATTTTCCTTTGGCATTACGTGCTGCATCTAATGATATTTTAATGAAGTTTATTCTTTTCTGAATGGGTTTTTATGTTTGCTAAACCACAAATACCACTTCACACACTACTAATACATGGTATACTGAATGGTTTGTTTATACTATCTGATTAAATCCTGGTTAATGTGGCATGAAATATTTTTAAAAATGGCTTTATTATGCAGGAGTATTATAATTACCATTAACAATTATTCATAAAAATACATCAATTAAACTTGTAAATGGGTCATCTAGCATTCTTGTGATGCTTCACAGCTGAAGGAGAAACAAATTTTGTTTTTATACAGAAGTGTCACCTGAGATGATGTTTTCTTCCTAGGTTGTCACTGACAGATAAACAATGATAATTAAAAAATCTGTAAATAATTTTGATGTATTTTACAGTCAACATCAACAAAACTCCCCATAACAACCCTGGAAATAAAAAAAATATATAACAACTGAAGTAATAAAAATTTTCTGGCTGCAGAAAGAAGTGGAAATCTGTCAATGATATACTGCTATATTTCTCCATATTGGTGTAGGACCATTGGTTTTATGCTTTTCAGTTGATAAGTGGAGGCCACTTTTGAAAATCAAAGCTAATAAATCCCACTGTTGAAAAGATTGGATGAGGAATTCTCCGGTACAACTGTTTTGCTATTCTGGGGCAAGGTTGAGCATGCTGGGATGCAACAGAGTATGAAAAATCTTGCTTTTATAAGTTTCTGTTTTTCATTCAGTTATTTGAGAGGTGTTCTCTGAGTTAAAGCCATCTCAAAGCATACGCTGTGAGAAACCTGTTTGTCATTACAGAGACTCAAACTCACATTTTTCCTTGGCATGACCTCAACTTAACTGTGAACACCAGCCACTTTTTAAGACTCAATTCTGGATGTTTGCAGGCAGTCTAGTTTTTGCATTTCTTTTTAGCTAATACACTTAAAATAAATTTCAGCTTTAATTTTAAAAGCTAAATTTCCTTTGAGAGCCTTTCACTAGAATTCCATTTTCAATCCACAAATGGAATATGTTCAGCTACATAATTTTAAGTCAGAAAATAATAACTATCCTAATTTACAGAGCAGCAAAGAACATTTGCTTTCACCTTCCATATTTTTGACAGACCCATATGAATTCATCTTATGGACAGCACTGTTTGGAATGGCCAGAAAGTCAGTCAAGTTACACCTTGACCAAGGTGAAGAACACAAAAAAATCTGTGTTGAGAAGTTTTGTTTAAGAGTTTAAGGTGAGATTAGAACTCTAGGAATATCTCCAAAATTTTCAACGCTACTCCTTTCTGCTATGTGCTCCATGTCAGGCAGTTCTCCCTGACTGTGATGTAGAGCATGTTTTTTACATCTTGTCTTGCCCAGACTGGCCCAATGGCTATTGCATGAACTATCTTTTGTTTAATTTACTCAAAGACTTGTAGTTGTTCAGGGTCCCACGTGAAATCATTCTTCTTCTGGGTCACTTGATAGAGAGGGTTTACAACAGACTTCAGAAAATGCGTTCTCCAAAACCCACAACACCTAAGAAAGCCTGAGTTTCCTTTTTGCTAGTCTGTGGGGACATAGCAGTTACTTTGTTGATCACATCCATGAGTATCTGACAATATCCATCTCACCGTTTTATTCCCAAGAATTGGATCTCCCATGAAAGTCCCTTGACCTTACTTTACTTTATGGCAGAACAGTTTTTTAGTAGGATTTGAATTATTTACTTCCCTTTTCAAAAACTTTCCTCTGCTGTGTTGCCCCACATGATGTCATCAATGTATTGCAGGTGTCCAGGAGTTTCTTCATGTTCCAGTGCAGTCTGGATCAGCACATGACAAATGATATGGGCATGTTTGCACCTCTGGGGCAGTCAATTCTGGGTATCCTAGATTCTCCTTTAAGAGAAAGCAAACCATGGCTTGCACTCTGCTTTCAGAGGTACTGAGAAAAACGCATAAGCCATGTCAGTTGTGTCACACTACTCGACTGCCTTCGACTCCAATTCATGTTGGAGTTCTAGCAGGTCTGGCACAGCAGCTCTTAGCAGTGGCGTGACTTCATTCAGGTTGCAACAATCCACTGTCAGCCTTCCCCTTCAATTGGATTTTTGACTGGCCATATGAGACTGTTAAAGGGTTAGCAACTCTTGCTGATTACTACTTGGCTCTTCAGTTGATGAATCAGCTTATGCATGGGAATCAGAGTCTCAACTGGTGCAGTACTCCTGCTGGTGCACTGTTGCTGTAGAAATCAGCACCTGCTGTTCCTGTATGCTTAGCAGTCCCACAACAGAAGGATTCTCTGAAAGACCCGGGAAGGTAGACAGTTTCTTAATCTCCTCCATCTCCAGTGCAGCTATACCAAAACTAACTTTCTGAGTCCTTGAAGTACTCTCTCCTGAGATAGTCTACAACAAGGATGTACAAAGCCTCTAGGCCAGTTGCAATGGGTGCTTTTTACATTCATTTCCAGTTAGGCCCCCAGTACAGTTAGTGTTTGAGATTCCCCTGTCACTCTAGAAATACAGATGTGTTCTTCCCCTTTGTAACTTGATAACATTGGAGTACACTTTGTTCTGGTATTCACTAGAGCCTTATACTTTTGTGTTTCTGATGTGCCAGGCCATCGAATCCATGTAGTCAATAAACTTGATTGTCCTTCTCCTTCACCTGGCTAGAGGCAGGACTCCTCTTGTCCTGGTTATTGTATTCTTCACTCACTTGAAGTCATGAATGCAAATCAAAAGGCTATTTATCAACCTCAGAAATAAGAGCAGATCATCTTTATCTTGGAGACTGTTCACTGAAACCTTTTTCATTCGTTTTTCCCTCTAACTCATGTTGTCTGTGTCTCTAAGCATATTTTCCGTCCTTCTTCCACATATCCTCTCCAACAAGTAAAACCACAGGGTGACATGTGGAGTGAATCCCCATCCCCTATATCTCCGCCCTGAAGCAGTGGAATGCTGACTTCTAATTACTACGGTACTGTTCTGCACAGGTGGGGAGTGTACTGACTGAATTGCTGGAAATCCATGAGCAGTTTCTCCACAGCTGAGACAGAAGATCAGGAGGGATGGAAGAAGAAAGATTTTCTCCATATTGCCTAAGCAGGCTAGCAATTTCATCAACCACTGTTTTTTCATTATCTTTCCAGATCCCTGTTGTCAGTGCACTGATGGTGGATATAAATTTCTGCCACACGATCTTCAGGCAACTGATTGTCATGTGGATCTTCAGATAAAGGATCATTATCCAGGACAATACAATACATTATTTCCAGTACGGCTAATTCCCTCAGGTACTGGATAATTTTGTCCGTGGTGGTTCACTTGCCTGAGATACTGGACTGTTCTTGAAGGGATACCTTTTCTTCACGGCTGACAACAGTTGTCTCCATAGGGTAAAGGTGTGTGTCCCTTTTCCAATTGCCGTGTCAATGTCATCTTCTCTGGAAAGGGATCCCAACTGCCTGGCTTTGCTGCCCACTAAGTTCAGGCTATTGGCCCTGTTATCCCAGCACTGGAGTCAGGTGGCAATGTGCTCACCTGGATGACAGCTGAAGTCTTTTTGGATATCTCACAGCTCATTCAGAGTTAAGGGTCAGAGAGCTAAGAGCTCTGACTCTTCCTCCTCCCATCTTCATAATGTTCTTGCTTCATCTTCATATTTTATGTTCTCCCTGATTAAGCTGACTTTTGCAGCTGTTTTTTTTGTTTGTTTGTTTGTTTGTTTGTTTGTTTGTTTTTTGTCTTCTGAAACTCTTTTCACAGGAGTTGTGGCAACTGTAGGGCCTGTTGCACTGACATAAAATCTAGAGACCTCTTTCTTTTAGGGGTGCTTAGTAGTGCTGAACTTGGTAGGCACGGGCCTGGCCCCAGAGCACTGCACTTATTTGTGTTTCTCTACAACTGTCAGGATGACAGCAGACCTCCCAGTATTCTGGTAGATTTTTCAGGATTATGCAGTTGCTTAGAGGTGAAGCTCCAAACCACTGACAGTGCCTGTTGCTGGGAGTACCTGCCCCTACCATCTTACATTCCCCAGCACTCAGAACTATCCTGCCTGGGGGCAGATCCCTGAAGATGTTTGTAAACAGTTGTTTTCTGAAACAAAAGCTGAAAGACATTGAATAGGCACTCTAATAGTAATATGCTGGTTTAAATATTCCTTCTTGTCTTCCTCATAACCTGGCAAATTCCACAGACAGCTGTACAGCTGTAAATTGGAAGAAAATATTTAATTTCATTATTTAAAGAAGGGGAGAAGGAATGATGAATGAAAACAATCGAAGAATCAAAAATTTTTCTTTTTTCTGCAGATGAAGTCAGATAAACTAAAAATAATAAGTCAATTTGAGGTAGACTCATAAATCTCATTTTAGTTTTGGAGAGTTCCAGTAGTATTACAGTTTTTTAATTGATATTTCCAAAGAATAAATGTAGAATTAAGTATTGCTTCCATTGTGATCTTGCAAGATTGTGTTCTGCTGAGCTGAGAACTCTTAGGATTAAAAAACCATTCAGATGTATTGCAAGTACCTGAAGGAATTCTGTGATGAAATTTAATTTGAAGTTTGGATTTATAGGGTGTACTGAGAAGATAATATGAAAGGAAGGGTAAATTTGTTGTGGAGGTTTCATACATATTTGCATATAAAGTAATAGTGGAAAAGGGTGGATATGCGTTTATTATATATGAAAAAGCAAAAATAGTTTTAGTAAAATGGACAATGCTAATGGGCAATTTGTACAGTGTACGTGAAACATGTATGATTGGAAGGTCAGTGAAGTGCAAGATACGGATTTTATTTGATAGATGTACCAGCAAGACTAGGTTCTGAACATTTTGTTTCTCTTCAATTGTTAACTCATTGTTGAAGTTTAGAAATAAAGACAACAAACACTAACGAAAACTACCAAGTTAGGACCAGTGTCAAAATTCCTTGTTCAAACAGGAACTGAGTAGGAAATGCTTGGGCTGATTCGTGAAAGGTGACCAGTTTTGAAAGCTTTGTTTTCTGTCTGCATCAGATTAAGTAAATTAGAAATACTTCTATGTTGCCATGTTAGTCAGTTAGTCAATTTATCCAGAGACACATAAATGTAAAGTGATTCTAAATAAGTATGAGTAGAATAAATCAATTTATTTCCCCTATAAGTAAGTAAGCATTTTTTTACAGTTACAAATGTTTGGAAAGTTAGACTATTTTTCACTGTCACGTACCAAAACCATAAAATACTCTGAAGAGTACAGACGAACAAGAGACACGATTGTTCTCAGTAGATCATTCATAGGAAGATCATTCTTTTGGAAGCCATGCTAAGGCACGTGGAAGACAGGAAGGTAACACGGGAGAACCAGCAAGACTTCACAAACTGCAGGTCCTACCTGACCAACGTTCACTTTTTATGATGGCATAACTGCATCAGTGGACATTGATGTCATCTTCCTGGACTTCAGTAAGGCCTTTGACATGGTACCCCACAGGGGCCTTCTGTCCAAAGTGGAAAGACACAGTCTTGGTGGGTGGACTGTTCAATGGAAGAAGAACTGACAGCAGGATCAAATCCACAGTTCAATGGCTCCATGTCTGGATAGAGTCTAGTGACTAGTGGTGTCCCTCTAGGATCAGTACTGGTACCAGTGCTCTTTAACACCTTCATAAATGACATCACACTGTAGTTGAGCACACTCTCAGCAGGTTTACTGATGATAACTAAGCTTTGTGGTGCTGTCGACACACCGGAGGGATGGGATGCCATTTAGAGGGATTCAGACAGGCTTGAGCAGTAGGCCCAGGAGAAGCTCCTGAGGTTCAACCAATCCAGGTGCAAGGTCTGCACCAGAGTTGTGGCAACCCTCACTACTAGAACCAGCTGGGGGATGTGAGGATGAAGTGCAGCGCTGCCTACAAGGACCTGGGGGTAGTAGCAGATGGGAAGCTGGGCATGAAGGGCACAGCAGTGTGCCCTTCCAGCACAGAAAGCCAAAGTCTGCATCAAAAGATGGGTAACCTGCATATTGAGGGAGCTGATCCTGTTCCACTGCTCTGCGTTGGTGAGACCTCACCTGGAGAACTGTGCCCAGACATGGAGTGTTCTCAGTTCAGGACAGATGTGGACCTGTTGGATTGTGTCCAGAGGAAGGCCACAAAAATGGACCAAGGATGGAACACTTATTCTATGAGGACAGGCTGAAAGAGCTGGAGCTGTTCAACCTGGAGACGAGAATGCTCCAAGGCGACTTGTTAGCAGCTTTTCAAGTACCTAAAGAGGGGCTATAAGAAAGAAGGGCACAAACTCATTAGCATGGTATGTTGTGAGAGAACAAAAGGGATATGGTTTCAAATTTAGAGAGGGTAGATTTAGGTTGGATATAAGGAAAATGGCTTTTGTACTGATGGTGGTGAGGCACTGGATTAGGTTGCTTAGAGATGTGGTCAAGGCCAGGCTGGACAGGGCTCTGAGCAATCGGATCTAGCTGTGGATGTCCCTGTTCACTGCAGGGGAGTTGGACTAGATGTCTTTTAAAGGTACCTCCCAACTATAAGGATTCTGTGATTGTATGATTGTAGAATTCTATATCTCACAGGCACAAAGAGGGAATCTTTAGTGCATGAATTTAATGTTCAGATTAGATGGAGATTAACCAGGGACTAATTAATATCTGCTAACTTTGGTAGATAAATCTATATTAATATTCTATGGATAAAGCAGTAAATTAGAGCTTTTTTATGCAGGAATTAAGAAGTGTAATGAACATTTTCATATGAAAATCAGAACAATACTATGTACTGAAATAGCATGAGTTAGATACATAAAATAGTCCTCTGAGAAGACATTCCACCGTGCTTCTTCTCAATATGTATGTTCATTTTTGAACTTTACATAACTGCAGTTAACATACTAATTAACGCAGAATCATAGAGTCATTGAATGGCTTGGTTTGGAAGGGACCGGAAAGATCATCTAGTTCAAACCCTACTGCCATGAGTAGGCATGCCAGTCACTAGATCAAACCACAAAGGTATTCACGAATCCTGACCGTGCCCCAGGGATGGGGCATCCACAGCTTTCCTGGGCAGACTATTTCAGTGCCTCAAACACGATTAATGGTGTACAATAGATGTTTCAGGGTACATTTGGATCCAAGAGACAGGATGCCTTAGGAGCAAAGGCAAGCAAATTGCACACTCAGAACAGCACAGAGGGTTACGAGTTTTATTCAACATAAACACACACACACATACACAAGCAGCTATTTTAGATAATCCCAGTAAGTTCCCTAAGGAAGAGCACTATTTCTTACTGACACTTAAGGGACAGTGAAATGCCAAGGAGAAGGAGATGACAGTATTCTAGCAATTCAGAAGTTCTTTCATCGCTATCCATATAATCAGTGGTATTAAAAAATAAAAATAATAAAAAAAATAAAGTGACATTTGACATAAAGAAGTCTTTAATAGAATGATAGAATGATAGAATGGTTTGGTTTGGAAGAGATCTCAAGGAAAATCAAGTTCCAACTCCCTTGTTACAGGCAGGGTTGGCTACTGCTAGGTCACATACTGGATCAGATTGCCCAGAGCACCATGCTGCCTGGCCTGAGCACCTCCTAGGGATAAGACATCCACAAACTCTCTGAGCAACCTGTTCCAGCAGCTTGCCACCTTATCAATGAAAATCTTTCCCCTCAAATCTAATCTAAGTCTTTCCTTCTTCAGTTTAAAATCATTCCCCCTTGTCGTGTCACTATTTACCCATGTAAAAAAAAAATAATGATTTCTCTCCTGTTTCTAATCTCCTTTCAAATACTGAAAGGCAGTAATGAGGTCTCCTTGCAGAATTCTCTTCTCCACACTGAATAACCCTATCTCCTTCAGCCTGTCTTCACAGGAGAATTGCTTGAACCCTCTGATCATCTTTGTGGCCCTCCACTGGGCCCTTTCAAAAAGCTCCATACCTTCCCTGTGTTAAGGGCCCCTGACCTGGATGCGATACTCCAGATGGTCCTCAGGAGGGCAGAACAGAGAGGGACAATCACCTCCCTTACCCCGTTGGCTAGCACTCTTCTGATGCAGCCCAGGATACAGATTCGGGTGCAAGCACATACTGCAGTCTCATGTTAATTTTTTCTTAGTCAGGATTTAGCAAGGCTACTCTCAAGTAGTTATTCTTCTCCCAGTCTGCATACATATCTGGAATTATCCTGACCCAAGTACAAAACCTTGAACTTTGTTTAGCGGAACCTCAGTAGGTTCACATCTCACTTTTCAAATTTATCAAGATCTCAATGGACAGCATCCCTTCCCATCCCAGTCATATCAACTGCACCACTCAGCTCAGTGTCATCAGCAAACTTGCTGAGGGTGTACTTGATCCCAACATCTATGTCACTGATAAAAACATTATAGAGTACCAGTCCTGAGATGGATCCCTGGGGAATAGTGCTCACCATGACTATTGACCATAACCTCCTGCTTGAAGTGTTCCAACCAACTCTTTATCCACTGAACAGTCTACCCCTCAAATCCATATCTCTCCAATGTAGAGATAAGGATGTGATGGGAGACCATATCAAAGACCTTGCACAAATCCAGGTAGATTATATCATTTGTCTTCTCTTTGTCCATTCCACCACTGAAGGTCACTAAACTGGTCAGGCATGACATTCCCTTGGTAAAGCTGTGCTGGCTGTTTCAGATCACCTGCTCGTGTGCCTTAAGACATCTTCCAGATTAAATTAAGGGCCTAATAAAGAACAAAGCAGTTTACTTATTAAACTTACTACAGAAAATCATTGCCTTAGAGGAAACATCTCCAAAGAAAATGTAAACAAGCAAATGACCTTGGTAGAACAGGTTTTGTCTGCTACAATGGGAACTGTTCTCTGGAGGTAATCTGGAAGACTGAAGGATTGCTTGCTTTCAAATAATACAAAATAGAAGAAGGGAGAAAGGGAGATTATCTTCACCTCCTTCACAGCAGATAAAAAAAAGGCATTTAAGAATATGAAAGTTGAAGGCTACCATAAATGAAAACAAAACCATGAATGGTCTCATAAATATGAGATGATTACTTCTACCAGTAGCTAGAAATGAAGTCCAGAGAATGAATCTTTGTATATGTTATTCAGAGCATCTTATTTTATTTCCTAAAAATAATATTTTTTCTGGGCCTCTGTAGACAAATCACTTTGCATGAATTTCACAAGGAGAGGTTGTTCGCTATTCACAATATTTCCTAATGTTCAGAGGCAAAGAATTTATTCATGCATGAGCTATTAGAGGAGAGATTTGACCCATTCAAAAAATACCAAATAACTAAGTAATTAGGGAATGATCTTGGAAGCTGGGACATGTTCATTTAGGTTCCTATAGGAAAAGCTGGAATGTGTACCACCATCCCCTTCAATTCTTGTTGCTAAAGGTACTACATCACTATCAAATTGCTTGACTGGGGGTCATGAAAATCTGAGTTGTCCAAATCTTCTAGACGTATTTCAGGGCATCTGAGTATATTGGGGTGGACTTGTGGGTGAAGGGTGAGGGAAAATGGCACATTTAGCTTTCTGACAGAGCTTAGGCACTAAGCTCACTAGCGCTGTCAACAAGTAAGCTCATGTTGGAAACATCTAGGTGAAGTGAGTGGGCAGAAATTAAAGTTCTGACCTTCAAAGAGATAGAGTAGCTGTACCTCAGTTTTGAGGACATGAATTTGAAGAAGGCACTTGGCTTTGCTTTTGCATCTAGCCTGATTTAGTTTGGTTTCTCACATTCCTTCTCTATCTTGTATCTGTAAATATCAGAATGTCATATCACGAGAGATGATATCCTTATGAAGAGGATGAATTAGGATGTCTAAGAATTCAGCAGGTCATATACTGACGAACACTTGTAGAAATGTTTATTAAAAAGTTAAGCATAAGCAGTTAATACATTTATTGTATTGATTATTGCATTTGCTTTGGGGTGCAGAGCAGTCCAGCTGCTTTGTTGCGTTTGGCATCCAGGACCAGTGAGGGCTCCCCTTGGAGTAGGCAGGACAAGGAATCACCAGCCAGGGGACAGTCCATGGGGTCAGCTGGAGGCAGCTCCAGTCCTGTGTATCAGGAACCTTCCTGGGCATAGGCATGGGCTGTTGTTGAGGCAGGAGGGCAAGCCAGCGATTCAGGGTCAGGATCATGATTGCCTTTGAACTGCCTTGTTAGCTTCACCGAGCAGCCACAGAATTACTGATGGTTGGTGATTTGGTGCATCGCTGCCTGTCCAACCTCCCTACATTATGCAAGTGTTAACCAGAGTCTGAATCAGGAAGGTACATATTTTTGTAGACCTAAAGTTAAAAGCTGAATCCTAACTCTACTGTTTTTACTTATATCTAGAGAAGAAAAAGATTACTAATTTTAGTGTGGCTATTGTCATGTCTAATCTCAGTGAAAGACTAATAATAAGCTAAGAACATTTATTTCCAACGTAACATTTGTATGAATTATCTTTCTTAACACATGTGTGATTGCACAGAATAAATGGTTTGGTATCTTGAGGCACTTTACACATGGCTCCCAAGAAGGGAAAAGGAGTTTCATATCATATTAGATCAATAGTTATCTATCTGTTAAGCGGGAAGCGTACTGGAATGGTTCTCTTGAATGCTGAAATGCAGACTCTCATTAATAAGAAAAAAATGAGGTATCAGAGCTGGATTTTGAAATCATGCTGCAATATTATCTGAAGTTGTATCTTCATAACATGATTTTCTTTTTTTTCTACTTATTCAGTGAAATGAATAGACCTCTTCAAGTTACCTGTATTCTTTCAGCCAAGGAACTGAAAAGCTGAAAATGGCATTTGAATATAGGTATCTTGCTTAATAATCTAATGCATTAATCTATTGATCTAAAAGTTTTGTTTGTTCACATAACTTACTGAAGAAGTTTTAACAGATTAATCAACGAGGACTGATTTAGGCTAATGGCCTTACCTCCTGCGGCCAGCATATGAGGTTATTTATGAGATGAGAGAGAAAAGGAAAGGCAAACAGTTTTCTCTACAAAAGATAAGAGAGACTGGATAACTACATGACAGAACTGGGCTGTGTTACTGAAATATTGTAAAAGCACAAAAGCAAACAGGAGTACTTGGTGTGGGAAGAAAATCACAGACATTTCTAAAAGTGCAGCACATTTTGTTTTTGAAGGTTTTGTTAAAGTGTTTACCAACTGTAGTGTATGCGTCAGGGAAAAAAGAAATGATGCCTGAAGCAAATCTAGGGAATCTCGTATTTTTTCAAAAAGAGAAAATATAAATGCACATACATGCACATGAGCTACAAGTCAATCCTTGAATTCTGGTTTTCCCGAGAGAGTATAAACTGACTCAACAGTCCTACTGGCATCAATGAAAGGATATGTGGAGGCTGAATTACTGAAAGCATAGCAGGAACTTCGTACTATATTAATTGCTTAAAATAAGTATGTAAAGGTTAACCATTTAAGGGCTAATGGCAGGATAACAAGCAATTGAGAATATCTAATTCATACATATTTTTTGCTTCCTTGTAAATAAAAGTGTCCAACAAAGGATGCTACTGTTCTGGGTATACATTTTTTTGTGAGGAACAAAAAGAAGAAATCTGCATCCTAATACTTTAGGTGAGAGTTGTCATTGATTGCTTATGACAAAATAAGGCACAGGTAGCATCTTTCTGAACTGGAAATGTTTTCTGATACCAAAATAATTACACTCAGAAACTGATACAATGTCCCTATGACATCTTTCATAAGATTGGTGTGAATTAAATAAATAAAAGAAAGGGAAGTCATTCAGAAGGCCTGAGTAAATTCAGGGGAATGATTTAATCATTCTGTGGTAAAGTTGAGAATTTTACCCACAATCTAGGAAAGTATTGAGGTCATAGGTGACAAAGGAGCAAGGCGGGGCTTTACCTTATAAAGAACTTGGAAGCTAATGATGAAAGATTGAAGGAATGTACAGCATTACTGTAGAGGAGAGTTAATCCCTCGTCATCTTTGTGAATGATTGTAGTCCAACTAAGTGGTAACTTCTGACAACTGTTACTTGACATAAACCAATGATGGAAGAAGTGTACGCAAAAGAACACAACACACAGAACAAAAATTGCATGAATTTGTGCATAGATATACACTCTCACACACACACACACATATACTTACCAGTGTATTTGCATTGCTCCTCAGATAAATAGCATTAAACATAATGTGTTGCCTTTTCAGCACTTTCTGTTCTATTTTAATCTTTAGAATTCATTCAAGTTTCCTTTTGGTTTTCTGTCATATGCATTTTCTATTGCTTTTCTTAATGTTCTTTTGTTCTAGGTCAGCAGGAGAGAAACTGAATAAAATTCAACCCTTAACTTTGTGGCTGACTACTTGTAGCCTTCATCTGCATATTCTCATGTGTTTTTACTCTTCAGGACCATCTGTTTTCAACTCCCAATCAGTTTTGCGCTCAGCTTGCTTTTTCACATCAGATCTGCTAACCTTGTAGATGAATCTATTCTGTGCTCTGCTGCACTGAAAACTTTCTTAAAGTGGCAGTAAATTACATCCTCTGCTTTTCCCTGCCAACTCTTTGTATCAGCTTTTCAAAAGATTCTGTGAGATTTATTGCACAAGCAAAGGCTTTTCTGAGACTGTGTTGTGACTTTCTTTAATCTAACTATGCCTCCCTAAGTACTGTTCAGTCAGATTCCTGATTGTTCTTCTGGTATTTTCTCTGATAGCAAAACCAGTCTTACACTTCTCTGATCCTTTGGTCAGCTTAGTCTTTGCAAAACCATTGCATTTTCCACGTACCTTAAAATGTTTTTGATAAAGAAAACTGAAACATTGTCATCAGTAAAGGATTTTCCTCTGCATTCAGAGCTGGGGACTAAAAAGCGTGTGTAAAAGACACACTTATCTGGAAAGATACAAAGTTAAGTAAGCATTTGTGAAATCCCATAAAATAACGAAGTGGTTGACATTGGAAGGGACCTCTGGATGTCATCTGGTCCAATTTCTCTGTTCAAGGACAGACATCTAGGGCAAGTTGCCCAAGATCATCACCAGATGGTTTTCAAATACATCAAAGAAGAAGATTTCCTTCATATCATCTCTGGGCAACCTGTACCAGTGTTCCACTATCTGTACAGCACAGAAGTGCTTCCTGGTGTTCAGAGGGAACCTGCTGTGTTCCAGTTGGTGCCCATTGCTTCTTGTCATGGTTCTGGGCACTGCTGAAAGGAGCCTGGCTCTGTCTTTTTGCACCTCCTTCAGGTACTTATAGACATTCACGAGCTCCACTCGAGACTCCTTGTCACCTGGCTGAACAGACCCAACTCCCTTAGGTTCTCCTTTTTCCTTTTGATTTCCTTTCTTCTTTAAAAGGGCTTCAGATTATGCCACTACTTCTCTTACTGTTTTCTGAAAACTTCCGAAACGGTGAAGTTACACACTGGAGATATGACTTCATTTTTGTGGATAGATGGAGTGCATGTACTGTCACAGATGTAATTGAAAATTAGCACTGATAATTGAGGTGGTAAAGTAAGTTGTGCTTCAGTACCAACCACTTATGAAGCATCCCAAACCTCATCTTATGCTACTAATATCACCCTTTCAGTTGGAGTGTAGCATTCTTTAGACCCTCTCTATCCTTGACTCTAAAATGTAAGGGGTTGACCTCAGGCTTCCCCAAGGGTTTTTTCCAAAGGATCTAAGTGGGATCCTTCTCCCTAGCTGCAGTGTAGAGCACGTTTATTACATCATGTCCCACCTGGACTGACCCCAGAGCTACTGCACACACAACTGTTTTCCACTTAATTTGTTCAAAAGCCTGTTGACGTTCAGGGCCCCTGCAAGCAAAATTGTCCCTCTTCCTGTCACTTGATGTAGGGGACTTCAGGCTGTAGTCTGCATACGCATCTTCCAAAAACCCACTATACATAGGAAGGATTGTGTTTCCTCCTTACTATTTGGCTGAGACATAGCAGGGATTTTATTGATCACATTCTTCAGAATGTAACAACGTCCATTCTGCCATTTTATTCGTAGGGACTGAATTTCCCGTGCTGGTCTTTTACTTTACTTTACAGTGAAACTGGCTTGCAGTAGAGTTTTGATAATTTTCTCTTCTCTTGAAAAATTCCTCTGTTGTATTTCCCCCCACGATAACATCATTGATTATATATTTCAGATGTTTAGGAGCTCTGCCCTATTCTAGGGTGGCCTGAATCAGCCCATGGCAAATGGTAGGGATTATATCCCTAGGGAAAACAGTTCCAGGTATACAAAATACCCCTCCAGATGAAGACAAACTACTGTCAAAGGGATGGAAAGTAATGCATTGGCCATGTTAGTTGTGGCATACCACCTGGTTGCCTTTGATTCCAGTTCATACTGGAGTTCATGTTCAGTACATGCATGTTCAGTACAGCAGCCCTCAGTGGTGGTGTGAATTTCCTCCGCATAACTGATGAACAACTAATTCTATTGGAATCATGGTCTTGATTTGGATCAGAACATTTACAACATTTTCAGCGTTCAGTGCAATTGGCTTTCAGTTTCAAATTCAGGAAATCTATCCATAAATGTTTTGTGACTGCTAACTTTCAGAGGATCTGCATTTATCTACAGCAAAATTAACAGATTTTATTTTAACCATAGTCTGAACAATGATAGAATGAAAATCTAGTAATTATGGAAAACTTAAATTAAAAGCCCCAGAAGTCAGTTATTCTGCAACGGGAAGAAGAATTTACAAAAATCTAAGCTCATGCAGAGACTGATAATATGGCATTTACACCATATATTCATATATGAATAATGCAGGCTTCAAAACACAGCTGCAACAGGGAACTCCAAAATAATTAAAAACAACGATCCGAGGAGAAACAAACTAATGCAAGAATAGCACACCATAATAGAATATAATTAGAATTGAAGCTAATAAGTCAAATATCATGAGAGAGAGAATGTCCGAAAGGTGGACAGGCCTCACCACAACGCTGAGGTGAGATGCACAGTCCAGTTGAGCAGCAGGGGGATGAAAAAGAGCAGATGAAGAAGAGCCAACAAAGAAGAGCACATCAGGTGACCTTGCCAGGAGTTATATCTCCTCCCTGACTGCAAAGCCCCTTGGGGAATGTAGTTCTTCTTCTCTTCCGGACAAGTACCTGGAACTTGAGCATTAACAGTTAAACTCCCAGTGTACTACATGATGTTATGATGTGTAATACCGAAAGCCAAAAATCACAAAACCATGACAAAACCACAAAAGTGTACGTGTAGTACTTGAAATAGGTATTCCATTGAAAAATCTAACTCAAGATAACATGTATAAAGTACTATGACATTCCAACCTGCTATTACTTAAAGTTTAGCTGTAGTCTTAGAATTACAGAATCAGAGAATTATAGACTTGTAGAATGGCTTAGGTTGAAATGGACCTTAAAGATCACCCAGTTTCAATTCCTCTGCCTTAGGCAGCGCTGCCACCTGCCTGCTCAGGCTGCCCAGGGCCCCATCCAACCTGGCCTTTAAATGCCTCCAGGGATGGAGTTCCCACAGCTTCACTTAGGCAGCCTGTGCCAGGGCCTCACTGCCCTTTGAGTAAAAACTTTATTGGTAACATCTTACCAAAGTTTATCCTCTTTTAGTTCAAAGACATCCCCCTTGTTCTTTCACTATCAGACCATGTAAAAAGTTGTCTCCTACACGTTTATAGTTTCTCTCAAGTACTGAAAGGCCACAATGAGGTCTCAAAAGAGTCTTCTCTGAGCTAAATGAGTCCAGCTCTCTCAAACAGTCTTCATAAGAGAGGTGCTCCAGCCCTCTGTTCATCTTCATGGCCCTCCTCTGAATCTGCTGCAATAGCTCTATGTCTTTATTGTACAGGGGGCCCCAGGCTTGGACACAGTACTGTAGGTGTTTCCTCATGAGTGCACATTAGATGGAGGCAATTTCCTCCTTCAGCCCCCTGGCCACCTCTCTTTTGATGCAGCCCAGGATACAGTTGGTCTGGGCTGCAAGCACACCCTGATGGCTCATGTCCATCTTTTTTCACCCGTCAGGATCCCCAAGTCCTTCTTTGCGGGGCTGCTCTCAAGGAGTTCTTCTCCCAGTCTGTACACATATTTGGGATGGTCTTGATCCAAAAACAACGTATTGCACTTGGCCTTGTTGAATCTCACAAAGTTCATATGGACCTGATCTGACCTTAGCGAAGCCATGCTGGTTGTTTCAGATCACCTCATCTTGTATCTGCTTTAACATTGCTTCCAGGAGGATCCGCTCCGTGAACTTCCCAGGAATAGAAGTAAGAATTATTGGCCCTAGATCTTCCTTTCTTCCTTTATTAAAAATGGGAGTGATGTTTTCCTTTTCACCAGACACTGGGGACTTCTGACAACCAGGACTTTTCTGTTATGATGGAGGGTAGCTTGACAACACAAGTCATTTCCTTCAGTACAGGATGCATGTTATCCATTCGCCAGACTTAAACACACTCAGTCCCATGAAACAATCTTGGATTTGCTCTTCTCTTACAGTGGGAGGGATTTTTGTCCTCTACCCCAGCACAGAAGTTCAGGGATGTGAGATGTGTTGGAATCCTGACTGCCAGTGAAGACTGAGGCAAAGAACTCATTGAATACCTTCACCTTCTCCATCTATGTTGAAGCCAGTTCTTCTTTCTTATTAACTAGAGAGGGTTCACTCTTCTTGGCCTTTTCTGACTAATGTACGAAAACTACTCCGAAAGTAATTCCTCTTCACGTGGAAATTAAACAAATATAATGAGCACAATGACTTATTTGATAGTGAAAATTCTCAGCTACTAAACGCTACTTTTCAAGTCTCTAACATTAGCAACACACCTTCCCCAGCAATATAAAAGGAGCCTGCATGCTGTGCTTGCAGAAATCTGCAACAGCAAAGGTGAGCCACTGTTTCACAGCTGCTATGGTAGTACTGTTGTTAGGAAAATGTCCATGCAGTCCAACTTTCAACAGCCCCAACAGATGGAAGTCAGAAACTGTCAAATCCAGACTATAACATGGGTGAGATAGGACAGTACAGACAAGATTGTCTTCAAAATAGTACTGGGCCTGTTTTGTTGTGTTGCGGGAGAAAAATTGTCTTCCTCTCTGGTCTGACTCTGGAAGTTTGAGCCTTCAGCTTTGTCAGTGTCACAGTGCAGAGGTCAGAGACGATGGTTTGTCCAGGTTCCACGGAATCCAGAAGGATCATTGCTTTCCTGTCTGAAAAAGATACTGCACATCACTTTCTTTGATAGAGACTTGAATTTTTTTCTTTGATGGGGAATTCACATGCCACCACTGCACAGACTCAACAAGTCCTTACAAACTTACATATGCTGTTCTTTCTGTTTCTATATGAGCACTCATAGGACCCATCTGGCACAAACACTGTAATACTCCAGTGTTGCCACCATCATTTCCAATGCAGTGAAGCTGATATTCAGCTCCACATACAGTTCCCTGATTGTAATCTGCTGATTTTTGCAAATGAGTTGATCAAGATGCTTTTCATTTCATGGTGTGACAGCTGTGTATGGCCATCTGGAACATGGCTTTTTTTTCACATACCACTGTTGGCACTGATAAAACACCCTCCTCCCTTTTCCCCCATATCAGTGTGTTCACATGCACTGTTTGGTCTCCATAAACATTCTGCAAGCATCAATGACTGTCGATGGGTACAATTTTTTTTCTGCATGGAGGAATTCAGAAACACACCTTTGTTTCATACGCACGCCCATGTCAGACACCATTCTGTCAGATTGCCCCCCTGCTGCCATCTGTCACACAGCACCAAAATGTAATGGAATATTGGCAGGAAGGTTCAACCCCTACTGCTGTACCACCAACATCCGCCTCTGACATTGTGGTCCAAAATCATAAGATAGAAGACATTACATCTGGAGGAGCCTCACATCTACAGAATCCCTTCTCATCATTTTTCACATCCCTCGTTCATTTCCGTCTACATTTTGGCTTTTCTGATCCCATCTCTTCACTTCTGAACTTCATCCCTGTATCCTTCCAAGGCCACATAATACTTGTTAAATTATAGAGATTATGAACAAAGTGAACCTGTTACTAAGTGGGTTGTTTGTCACCTTCCCTGTCCCAAAACATCTGTTCTACTTTCTGTCATTATAAGTCTGCTGAAGTTTTTACTTTCCTGCCCACTGCAGCCATAGTTTCCTTTTTCTGTTCATATGCAAATTCTTATTTTCTGCATGAAAATCTTCCCTTTTCATATTCCAAATCCAAAAATCTTTATGATAGCACTTTGAATAGTTTAATATTAATCTCATTTTTCTTACACTGAACCTTACTCTCTAGTAAGGTCACCAGAATGGCATACATTATTCAAAGTTAACTGCACAAATTCCTTATGCAGTACTAAATGTAAATAGGATGAAATTATTCTAGTACCTCCGTGCAGTCTAGTGTTTCTATTGTCAATTACCCTGTATGATAACTCATCACTTATCAAGAGTTTCCAGATACTTTTCGTCTTCTATATTTGCAAAGAAAATCACTTTAGTTTGATACACTTTCTTCTTCCATTTAATGGCATACCTAGTCAACGTTGCTTCTGTCTATCATGTTATTGTTGTTATTATTGCTATTAATAGTTATGCTTTACTAGTTCCAAAAGGCTTTGATCAGGGTCTGAATGTTGTAAAAAAATAACATCTGTGCAAAGCAAGCAGCTTGCAACTGAAGAGCTTACATTCCTAAAATAATCACACTTGTGTTGTATCTGTAGAAAATGGTCTGTTTTTCCAACATTGACCTATTTCCAGTGAGAAGACAAAATCAGTCGTTATGTAGACTGAGCTGTGGAGCTGGGGGCATGATCAAGAAAAGTTTGCATATGTGTGATTTACTGGACAGCTGAAGGAGTGCAAACAGCAATGGTATTTTGTATTATTCTTATTTTTAAGAAAGTAGTGTTTGCACACATGCAGATGAGTTGTGGCAGCAATCACAATCTGAAGAATTCAGTGCAGAAGTGAGAAATGAGCAAGACTTCAAATAAAACTCATCTCCTTTTCCTTTTGAAAGTTATTACATTATATGAAGATGGCAGCTGAGATGCTCCAGAAATTAAGTTTTAAAGTGCATTGCATGTTCCTCTGACTGTATTTCCTGGTTTAAATGAGCCATGACAAGACAGAAACTAAATACAGCCTTCATAAAGTGATTCCTTGCTAAAGAGCAAAGGGATGCACTATTCTGCAATAAGTAATTAGTTGTGCTTATCAGGATAACAGAAAGTATTATTGAAATAATGCAATCAGTGTCATATCAGCTACTGATTGCATTCTGAGCCATCAGTAAAGGAGAACTAAGAAACCACTTCAAGATATATTTCAAGTTAAATGTTTCTATTATTCATTTCTTAGAAATGTGAAGAAGTTCTTAGATGTGAACAAAATCTTTACCTTTTTACCTAAATGTAATGTCCAGTCTCGGAAACAAACAAAAACAAACAAACAGACAAAAGTACCAACCAACCAAACAAACAAAAAACACCCAACAATAAAAAAGTTATACTCTCAACTGTATGGGGCAGAGAGAACTTGACATCTTACCTTCCACTTTCCTAAACTATTCATTTGTAGGTTTATGACACTGCTTAGAACTTTTGTACATGAAGTCACTTGCAGATTATGGAAAGAAGATCTAGCCTGTAGACCTGACTATTGCCTTGTCTGTCAGTAAAAATTACAATAAAATACATGTAAGCTTTCTGAGTTGCAACACAGTACTGATGCTGTCCCACTTTATCACAGTAAGAATATTTATAATATCACATTAAGGAAATAAATGTGGTATTACTGCAGTGTGGATCTACATTAGATGTAACTCACAGTTAAAGTTATTTTATATTAGATATCCCTGACTTCAGTGATATTTCCTTAAGTACATTCCTAGTCTTGATATCTGGGAGAATACTGTTTTAAAAATGGAAGAGATAAAGAGATTTATTGCTAATGTTTATTAAATAGTGACTTTACATATAATTATCTTAGATCAGGAAAGTACTGACAAACATTCACCTGTAGATATCAGGTTTAAAATTATCTCTATGCCTACAGTGTGGCAGTAGTATTTCAAGGACTGAATCTCCACTTATCTTTCCTCAAGGCTTCAGAAAGAGATGATAGTGCTCATCAGCCTTCTGGGCAATGACACTTCTGAAACTTTTCAATATCAAACACAGACAAAATTACTTTGGATCTCATTCTTCCAGTTTGCATTGGGTTTTTAAAGTGACATTATCATTTTAAGGCAGTCTAAAGAACTTTTTCTTCATTATTAGAATATGTCAGCTCCAATATTATACTTGTCCTTCAGGCAGACTATTGTTCTAATCATCAACTGTGATGGCATTTTTGGTGATATGCTCTTGGGCAAAGCACTGAATTTTGTTTCAGCCTTGACATGAATTTCATAGATTCTTAGCCCACTGCATCAACAGAATAAACCAACTGTGGCATTTGAAAGGAAAGAGCATTCAAGAAAAATAATTGCAATATCAGTCTGCAGATGGTTTATAAAATTACACTTTCTTTTCCTGTTTTCAGAAGTATACAATGATGTTACAAAATTTTTATAAGTTTTTTTTTTTTGTCTTATTGTGATACAGTCATTTAAATATCGTGAAAACTACTACTTCCATAATGCTCATTCTCTTACTTAAAAGTAATTCAGCATACTATAATCTTCTGCAGAAAATTAATAAGCACTATTTGTTAAAAATTTTTTGTTCCATTTGGATTTTAGAAAATTGTTTTAAATTTGATGTGTTTTCACACTTTTACAAAAGTTCATGATTTGTATCTTTTAGACTTCAGCTTTCGTGGTTGTGAGCATTCATTACATTTCCTATTCATTGTTCTCTGTTTGTCTGGATGCTATTGGCTTAATATATTTTTTCAGAACAGTAACATTCTAAATGCCCGGAAGGATGCAAGCTTGTTGTCTGCTAACATGTGCTCGTTGTATAAAAACTGCTCCTAAAATGATGTTTTACATCAGTGCTTTTAGGTAACAGCGCCCAGCAGCCCGGTGTCCAGCAGCGGCCTCCAGCAGCACCCTGCCACCCCCGGAAGTTGGGCCCTGCGCTGCGGAGCCGGGGCGGAGCGGTGCCGGGAGAGCTGCGGCCTGTGGGAAACCCGCGGGCACCGATCGGGGGTGGGCGGCAGCCGCGGGAGGGAGCCGCGGGAGGCTGGGAGAGAAACGGAGCGTTATGGATTGACTGAAGCCCCCATTCCTGCCTCCTCGTCCCATTGCCTTGCGCTGCTCAGGAGGAAGAGGTAGAAGAAAGTGAATGGGGAGAAGAAATTTTTTAGTTCTCACTGTCCTAATCTCTTATGGACAGCCAATAATTACAGAAACCTCCCTTATGCTGAGTGTTGATGGTAACTGGTGAGAGATCTCCCTGCCCTTATCCCAACCCTGAGCCTTTTTCAGCATACATTCTCCCCTTAACCAGCTGAGGAAGAGGAGTGAGAAAGCAGTGTGGTGGAGCTGAGCTCCGTTATCACTGTGAAATCACCACTGAAATTTTCTCCATATTTAGATTAACAAAGAATAATGAGTTTCAAAGGCAAGCCATTTCTCAAGAAATGATTTTATTTATTTATTTATTTTTCCCCAGCAAGGAACACTTGGAATAATAAGTTGAATTATGACCTTCCATTTGTGTTAAGGTGAAAATTAAACAGGAATAATGACATTAAGGAAGGATGTAATTTCTGACTTGCAAAAATAGGTTGGTACATTGCTGTGCTATATGAGTGTTCTACAAATACACAGAGATGAATAGATGCACCCACAAAAACTCTATGGGGAGAAGAGATAGAGGATAAGGAACTTCATATACTCGTGGATTTTGTTGACAGATCTTTTCTTCTCTCCAAAGCAAAATTATGTTAAAGTTATGTTAGCAAAGTATGGTAGCTTGCAGTTTTCTGTACATGAATGCTAACTGTAAAGACCAGAGATATTCAACTTGTGGTCAAATGAATTTTTAATGTAATTTTAAAGAATGGAATTGGCTATCTTTATAGGGAAATTGGTTTTTTTGCAAGCAACCAGCTTTTTGATAAGCAAGCAACATTTTAGTTTCTCTGAATTCACTATCGGAAAGCAAAGATGTCTCCGAGTTTCTATGGTATATACCATAAAACACTGAATTAATTGAATGATTACTATTCATGATCTTTCCCAAAACAGTAAATCCCAGATGGAACTACAAACATTGTATTCTAATTCCAATTTGTCCCACTATGTTCAGAGAAATAAGCTGAGCAATCTTAGCACCTGACCATTTCAATCTTTCTCCCCTGACAGGCAGCAGTTAGGGGAAAAAAATCTGAGTATCTCAACAATCTGATTCTTCTTCAGAGTAATCAACAAGAGTTTATTTCCAAGACACCATTATGACTTCACTTGTTTTCAGTCCACATATTTTGAAGGAATTAGTTAAGGTGCTATATTGTAGAGGACTTAAAATATACTTGTAATAATGATTTTCCTCATATCTGTTGGTGATTGATTTCATTTTCCTCAACACAGTTTGATGCTGTATCTGATTTAATTCTGCTGTAGTTTCTGCTCTCCTTTTCTTCCTTTTTTTTTTTTTCCTGTCACCTTGCTCTGAACATAGCACAATTATTCAGCTAAGACATTCCAAAATCAATGTTAAAAGAACTCTTGAAAAAAGACTTCATAATTCACCTGTCCACTTTCTTCTTTTAGCCCCATCTTTAGATACTGAAGTGCCATTATCAGATCTCCCCAGAACCTTCTCTTCTACAGGCTGAACAGACCCAGCTCTCTCAGTCTGACCTCATAGCGGGAAGTGTTCCTTGTCTTGCATCATTTTTGTGGCCCTCCTCTGGACACAGTCCAACAGGTCCACATCTGTCCTGAACTGAGAACACTCCATGTCTGGGCACAGTTCTCCAGGTGAGGTCTCACCAACGCAGAGCAGTGGAACAGGATCAGCTCCCTCAATATGCAGGTTACCCATCTTTTGATGCAGACTTTGGCTTTCTGTGCTGGAAGGGCACACTGCTGTGCCCTTCATGCCCAGCTTCCCATCTGCTACTACCCCCAGGTCCTTGTAGGCAGCGCTGCACTTCATCCTCACATCCCCCAGCTGGTTCTAGTAGTGAAGGTACCCGTTGTGGAGTACCATGTCAAAGGCTTTACTGAAGATGTCCAGGAAGATGACATCAATGTCCACTGATGCAGTTATGCCATCATAAAAAGTGAACGTTGGTCAGGTAGGACCTGCAGTTTGTGAAGTCTTGCTGGTTCTCCCGTGTTACCTTCCTGTCTTCCACGTGCCTTAGCATGGCTTCCAAAAGAATGATCTTCCCTGGCACAGAGGTGAGGCTAACAAGTCAGTAGTTCCCAAGGTCATCCTTTTTACCCTTCTTATAAATGAGCATGAGTTTGCCTTTTTTCCAGTCACCACCCACTTCATCTGACTGCCATGACTTTTCAAATGTCATCAAGAAGGACTTGGCTACTACATCAGGCCATTCCCTCAGGACTCTGGGATGCACCCCTTTGGGACCCATAGGCTTGTGAATGTTTACATTCCTCATGTAGTCACAATTTCTTACAGGAGGTGGGCCATTGCTCCTTTTATTCCCTCCTTTTGTTTTGTTGGCTAACTCCCTGAGCTGGAATTTTACTTTCCTAAAACTAAGCTTCCTGATTTTACTTTTTGGCTGTCCAGTCTCCCTCAAGAGTTTGAACTCCACCATCATCACTCCATCATCAATCCAGCCCAAACAGCCTTCAATCCTGATGTCATTAATCAGTTCACTTACATTGGTGAAAAATAGGTCCACCATTGCATTCCCCCCTATTGGGTCTGTCTGTTACTTGACTCAAGAAGTCACCCTAGATACACGTGGGGAGCCTCCTGAATTGCCTGCAGCTCACTGTGCCAGCAGATGTCAGGGTGGTTAAGTTCTTTGGCTTAAGGAAGAAGTCCTCATCAACAGGCTCAGTTGATCAGGTGGCCTTTAGAAGACACCAGCCACAAGGCTCCCTTTCTTGTCTTGGTAACTCTCACCCACGGGCTTTTAGTCAATAAGAATTATAGAGATGCTGTTAAAAAGACTGAAACTCAGGGAAATTTGGGAAATTGTGACTGTTTTTCAGGAAAGTGATGTGATATTAAAATACATATGAATGGAAATGTATGCATAGTATGTGTAGATGCTCCTGGAGCAGAAACTTTAAAAATATGGTCCAGTCCAGTTTATGAAAACAATTGTATCTAATTATTGTCAAGAACATATCCATTAATCTAACAACACCAGATTAAAAAGCTACCACAGTAAACACTGTACTTTGAAGAAACAGGAGATAATTCTTTCTTTCAGAAAATTTGCCCTCTGAAGCAAATTAAAATGGATTAATTTTTTTGAAAACATGATCTAAAACTAATTTTAGTTTTCAGTTGAAGGTTTTATTTTCCTTAAATCTATTCAATGTTTTTATTTCCTTAGTAATCCCTACTTTCATTTCCAACTTTGTTAATACCTAATTTGAACAAAAATTTCTTTCAGTTCAAGTAATGCAGAAATCATAATCTTTGACTTTCAATTTAACCTTAATTAGGTATTTGAAATTATTGTTATTACACTATCTGAAAGTCTTTAATTGCTCATGAAGGCATCTTCTCTCTTCCTTATTAAGGTGAAACGATCCTTTTCCCTCCTCCACTGTGAAGATTCACCAAATATATCATTTCTCTAAGAGTGTACTTAAATATATTTATCTACATAGTTCTAAACAGTGCTGCTTTTTATCCCTAAAGTATTTGTGAAATGGTTATTTTGTCAATTAAATGTTAATTTTGATACATGAAAGGCATAAATACAGAATCATTTAAGAATTTCCTTTTTTTTTTTTTTTTTTAAATTTACAAACGCTTAATAATTTTTTAACAGTTTGTATTCACCCCAAACATGCTTACATCTTTTTCCTTTTTGAACCATAAAACCCAAATATTTATTTCAAATTGGCTGAAATGGGGCGGAGTTATCTGATGAAATTTATCTTACCACTTCCTCAGTGGTAACAAAAACTACCCTACATGTCAAAAATTTGCCCTGAAGAGATTGGTTTAAATCTTCCAGAAATTGAAAGCTGAGGGGAAAAACAACAACAACAAAAAGAAAACAAACAGACAAAAAGTGCTCCTTTACTACTCTGTACTACTCTGTAAGAGATAATCCAAGCTACATTTATGTAGATTAATCCTACCAATACCGAAGTTGTTGTTATGTATAATAACTAAATTATCAGTGGAACTGAGAATTCAGGCACACTGATTACTTTGTGTATGTCTTACAAGCAGAACAAAGTAGTTTAGAGGATATCTGAATCAACTTGTACTTTGTAAGATGGTAGTGTTGTTGGTTAGGTCATGTTTTTCAGAGCAGCCACTAGCTCAGCTCTGTACTCTGAAATGGAAGTTCTAATTTCTCTTTGTCATATAAGTGAATTAGTCATCTAAAAAGATGATAGACTATTATGGTCATCATAAAACTAGTCTCGGGGGAAAGAAGTTCACACCAAGCCATTACAAAAACTGACCAGAAATAACAAATGGAACGGAACTTGTGGGATTGTAAAATGGTAGGAAAAATGTGGCACTGGCTCATAAACCCTTTGCTGTTGGACTATTTTCTTTTTCTTTGGTCATGATACAAAGTAGCAAAACTGCAGTATTCAGTGTACATGGCATTACTATACAGCTGAGGAGATATTCGTTCCTGTGCTTCAGACATTTGAATTGAAAACATATATCAAAGTGCTACAGATCTGTTTAATCAGGAAACTCACATGCCTGAGGAAAGTTGTATGCCTCAATCCATAGGCTGATAAAAAAGACTGTCAATAGTCACTGAGTGTCTGAATGTCTAGATTTACCTGGCTTGCAGAGCCTCTTCTGTAAAGCTAAAACCAGAAAGATTTACTGAATATAATAGTAACCTATGATTGGGCAGCTTGATGTGTTTTAACATATTCACCACCACTTAACATTTCTTGAGTATAATGTATATCTTTGCGTGTTTTCAGTGTATCTTAAGCACTCTGGTGTGAAAAAAGACAATTCTCAATTTATTTAACTGTTGGACTTTTTTTTTTTTTTAATTATTACTTTGTTGTATGTCTTACTATTAAAAAAAAAAAGCTATGTGGAGCAGAGAGAAAGAACTAATGCACCATTAAAATAATATACAGGAATGACTGTTAGCTCAGAGTCTGAGAAGGGGGACAAAATAAGTAGAAAGAAGGCTAATAAAGCAATAATGCCAATGGAATTTAAAGACTTGCCAAGATAATGACCTACAGTTGAAAGAAAATTTAAGCCCTATAAAGTCTCAACAGGCACTAATCTTTCCTGGATGGTTCTCAACAATCACATGGAAAGATGGGCTTTCCAAAAATAATTTTACTACTTGAGGCAACAGTGAACCGTTGTTTTTTACAGAGTGAAAGGGAACAGGAAGCAGAGAACCTAGAGGGAGAAAAGGTAAAAGCCTATGTGTATGCTTACATAGCTTTATTGTGTGATAGATGTGAATACTTGAAAGTTAATATTTTGTTCTGGTGATTATCTGATTATTTTCTAATATTAGACAGGAATATCAGAAAAGAGCTCTGGAAAGCTATTTTGTACCTCTTTGCAACAGCAAAATTCTTTTTGATCTTAGGTTTGATAGTGAAAAAGGAAACTCTGCTTCTAATTTTCACCTCATTTTGTGAAAGATGAAGCATTTAGCAGGTATTTGTACCTAGATATACAGGTGTGGAGTAGACATCACTAGCAACTGAACTGGTATCATATATGGCTACTGTACTGCACTCTTGAAACTCACCACAGCTGTTACCACTGTTTCTAAAAAGAAGAGTCTTAAGTTGCTGGTGCTCAATTTTAAGTGGGTTTGTTTGTTTTTGTTTTGTCAGGGAGGGGTGAGAAGAGGAGTCTTCAGGTTCAAAGTAGATTAAACTTTTCTCTTCTTGTATAATTGCAGCTTTGCAGTTTCCTTCTGTTCTTTAGGAAACTTATTAAAAAATCTGATTGAAATAAACATTTGTGTGGGGAAAATACAGATGGCTGAACAGATGATCAACCCATGGAAAAGGACTCTTATTATCTAGGAAACACAGGTAGACTACTTCTAACTTCTGCATGTAGATAGAAGAAACTTGTTTGTGATAAACTGTTCTGTATCTTGCTTTCTGTGGATGACCTTACTTACTCTGATATGCTGTGCTTCACTGTCTCCTGCTGCTTTCTATGGCTATGATACCGGGGGGTGTTGCTGGACCTCTTGCCAGTCTGCTGCCAGCAGTGTCTGCTGGTGGAAACACAGGATGAACACTCTATCTGCCAGCCACCCTTACGAAGTGGGTACCTCTCTATTAAAATGATTAATGTTAATTTTCCTCCACATACTCTCTTTGGGATCAGTAAACATTTTGCATAAGTTCTGGTGCTTCTGCATTACAGTGTTAAAACAAAAACAATACAGTAACTCCTCCCTCATTCTCAGCAGGAAAAAAAAGAAAACGTGTTTTACGATCATTGTTCTAAATAAGAAATGAAGGTATTTTTTTTAAGATAGAAACAAAAATCTCCTGAATTTGAAACAAATTCTGAAGTCTACTTCCTCTTTATCTGCTTTGCCTCTTTTATTTTGAAGAACATCCAGCTCACAAAACTAAATATCAAATCATAGAACTGTTTGAATTGGAAGCGATGCTTAAAGGCCATCTTGTTCAACTGCTCTTCTATGGACAGAGATGCCTATAGCTAGATCAGATTGCTCAGTGCCCCATCCAGACTGGACTTGAATGATTCCAGGGACGAGGCAGCCATCACCTCACTGGCCAACCTGTTCCAGTGCCTCACCACCCTAATTGTAGAAGACTTTTTCTTTATATCCAACCTAAATCTCCCCTCTTATAGTTTGAAACTATTTCCCTTTGGCCTATCAAGTGCCAACAACACTGCTTAGTTCTCCAATAGCTATCCTCTATCATGCCTCTAGGATTGGCTTCAGGCAGCTGAGACACTTACAGGACCACTGCTCCCCCCTTGCTCCAGACTCTCCTCAGAATTCTTTACAAAGAGTATGTAGCTTACAGTTCTTTTCTTGCTGCTCATTTTCATTAGTGTCTTACTGTCTGAACCCTACACATTGTGTACATTGTGTTCTTCATGCCTTTATTATAGTCACCTGGATTTTATATGTAATATTTGATTAAGTGATTAATAACTAACTTTAGAAGTAGGGCATTTTATATGTATAAATTTGTGTGCATATGAATCACAGAATCACAGAATCACAAGGTTGGAAACGACCTGCAAGATCATCCAGTCCAACCACCCTCCCATTCCTATCAGTGCCACAAACTACTAAACCATCTCTCGTAGCTCCTCATCCAGGCGCCTCTTGAACACTGCCAGGGACGGCGACTCCACCACCTCCCTGGGCAGCCATTCCAGTGCCTGACCACCCTTTGAGAGAAAAAGTTTCTCCTAATATCCAACCTAAACCTCCTCTGGTATAACTTCTGGCCATTTCCTCGGGTCCTACTATTTGCCTGGGAGAAGAGGCCAGACCCTTTTGCACCACAACCTCCCTTCAGGAAGTTGTAGAGTGCAATGAGGTCTCCCCTAAGCCTCCTCTTCTCCAGACTGAACATTCCCAGCTCCCTCAGCCGCTCCTCATAAGACTCGTGCTCCAGACCCCTCACCAGTTTCGTTGCCCTTCTCTGGACACGCTCCAGGGCCTCAATGTCTTTCTTGTAGTGAGGGGCCCAAAACTGAACACAGTACTCGAGGTGCGGCCTCACCAGTGCTGAGTACAGGGGATGATCACCTCCCTGCTCCTGCTTGTCACACTATTTCTAATGTAGGCCAGGATGCCGTTGGCCTCTTGGCCACTTGGGCACACTGTCGGCTCATGTTCAGCCGAGCATCAACCAACACCCCAAGGTCCCTTTCCTCTCCACAATCATCCAACCACTCATCCCCAAGCCTGTAACGCTGCCTGGGGTTGTTGTGGCCAAAGTGCAGAACCCGACACTTGGCCTTGTTAAACCTCATCCCATTCATCTCAGCCCAGCAATCCAGCTTATCTAGATCCCTCTTCAGGGCCTCCCTGCCCTCAGGCAGATCGACACATCCTCCCAACTTGGTGTCATCTGCAAACTTACTCAGGGTACACTCAATCCCTTCATCTAAGTCATCAATGAAGATATTAAACAGGATGGGCCCCAGTACCGACCCCTGGGGGACACCACTTGTAACAGGTCTCCAGCTGGACTTCACTCCATTGACCACCACCCGTTGAGCACGGCCCTCCAGCCAGTTCCTTATCCAACGGAGTGTAAAACTGTCCAAGCCATGGGCAGCCAGTTTCCGCAGAAGGATACTGTGTGAGACCATGTCAAAGGCTTTGCTGAAGTCTAGGTAGACTACATCAACTGCCTTTCCCTCATCTACCAGTTTGGTCACCCACTCGTAGAAGGAGATGAGGTTGGTCAAACACGACCTGCCTTTCATGAACCCATGCTGGCTGGGCCTGATCCCGTGGACAAGCTGTGTGATCTCTCCCAGGAGGATTTGTTCCATGACCTTCCCTGGCACTGATGTCAGGCTGACAGGCCTGTAGTTCCCCGGATCCTCCTTACGGCCCTTCTTGTAGGTGGGAGTCACATCAGCAAGCCTCCAATCCTCTGGAATCTCTCCAGTCAACCAGGAGCGCTGGTAGATAGCCGAGAGCGGCTTAGCGATCACCCCCGCCAACTCCCTCAGCACCCTAGGATGAAGCCCATCCGGTCCCATGGACTTGTGACTGTCCAGATGGAGGAGGAGCTCTCTGTCTCCACCTCGATCTCCGGGGAGATATGCTGCATGTCAGCCCAGATATCCAGATCAGGGCACAAAGTGCCCTGAAGATAGCTGGTCTGACTATTAAGGGCAGATGTAAAGAAGGCGTTGAGGACCTCAGCCTTCTCCTTGTCATCTGTGGTCACATTCCCTGCCGCATCAATTAAAAGACAGAGATTATCTTTGGGTTTTCTCTTGTCATTGATATATTTGTAAAAGGATTTCTTATTCTGCTTTACTGCAGTGGCCAATCTAAGTTCGAGATGGGCTTTCGCCTTCCGGACTTCCTCCCTGCATTCCTTTGCAACTTCCTTGTAATCTCCCCTAGTAGCCTGTCCCTTCTTCCACAGGACATAGACTCTCTTTTTCTTCCTGAGTCTTGACAGTACATGAACTTGCAAAGCTCTCTAGTTTTGAAAGACTTTTTGAAATTGTAAGGCAGCTTATTATACCTATCAACTGTGGAAGCTCCAGAACAAGGATTCTTAGGTCTGAATCTTCAGAGATGGGTTGCACACCCAACTTCACAGTCAATTGTAGCTTTTATTCACAAAAAATATTGCTCATGATTTACCTAACTGGTTGCTAAGCTGGCTGACTGTAATGAATAACAGTTTGTTACTGTGTAAAATTTTCCCTTCAAAGAAGCTACTTCACTGTCTCTGCAATCCCTATCTTTTCTTGTTTACCTATTTTTCCTTATATCTGTTTTGCAATGTTGGTTTGAAAATTTGGATGAAGTAAAGAAGAAATAATTTTGTCAACTAAGTGTTTCTGTATTATTTTCTACACATTTCACAAATAAAACTACAGAATATAATTAATTTACACAGTTACATTTGTGTTAGAATGTAACTAAATAATACCAGTCAAGAAGCAGGAACCTTGATCCTTACAACACATGTGTATATGTGTATGTTTTCATTTAGTTTCTCAAAACAAAATTATAATTTGTCCTATGTATTTTATATTAAAGTCCTAACTCCAGCGATTCAATTGGATGAATGTTAAAGGTTTATTTAAATAAGAGACCAAGTAATCAGAATTTTTATGTAAGTTCTAAAACTTATGGTCTTCTGAAGACAAGGCATCAACTCACAGACTTTAGTACTGTGCTGGTAGTGATAGTAAATTAAACAAATTCTATAAATTTACTTCATGTTATCTTAGAGAAGTCAAACTTCTGGTGGTGAAAATCAGTTCCGTCCTTGCCTGCTAAAGATCTTTGAAGAAGCATCCTAAAGAAGATGGTTGCTATACTCTAATTCTCAGTCCTCGGATGCATTTATCTCTTTACACAGATACCTAGAAGTGACCTTCTTGGCAATAATTCAAGAGCATAGATAATCTTAGGAAGCAAAAGAGAACTTGAAATTTATTGACTGTGATCACCATAATGAAACCATCAGCAGAAGTAGTGATTGAAAGACATTTTTATAAATTGAAATAGCTATTTCTGTATGCTGTTACTTGGTGCTACTAACTATTCTTTAGTGTATATAAAAATCCTTACTGATTGGTATATCCTTACTGATATACCAAAACTTGTGACGTTTTTTAATACTGTGAACTTGTAAATAATACGAAAGTGTTACATTACTTCAAAGGAATGCTACAGTAAATTGTTTTTAATTACCTACAGCATCAAAAGAAATTTAAGGTCACAACTGGAAACTGATTAAGTTGATGAACTCAGTAAGTTTGGGGAAACCGTATGTGTTGGACCTAACATCTTCACAGAACTCTCTAATATGATTTCCATCTGGTTTTCCTTGTCTACTGTATGTTGAACTCATCAGTGGGTATTAATATCTCAAACATTTTCTTCTCTGTGCAGTGCTCTGCATTCTTTAATTTCTCTTGCAATATGATGTTTTACAACTTTTAAATCTTTACAGAGTTCTACATAGAACTTCTCAGCGTCAGTCAATCTCTGATACCACTGTCAGATTGTTTTCTATCTTGATGTCTCTTTCCTTCTCCCTGATAAAAATTGCCTTTTGCCTCTTGTCCGAGGGATTCTGAGCACTGTTACTCTACTGAACTTACCAGGCAATATGAACATAAGCAAATGTGGTAATCAAACATGTAAAAACTAATAAGAGAAGAGTCTTGTGTGGAAATGTGAATTAGAGCTCCTGAATGCATAATTTTATAAATAATGATTGTATTTTGTTTTTTTTCAGAGATATATATTTTGATTTTCAGCAGTAACAAACTGATTGGAACCATACATCTATATCTTGCTTGAATTTTCTAGTTTGTTCACAGTTGTGGGTTATGTCAGCAAGTTCAGAAAATCCATACAGAGCCTCAGTAACATAGTTGATAAAGATGTTCTCCTTCTGATCAATTGCAGGTGTCACTCGGAACACTGGTACCTGTCCAGACTGTGGTTAATATCATCAAGATAACTGAACTCAAAAGGAGCATTACAGTATTTATTACAGAAAGAGTTTCACTAGAGGTAAAACATCGTTTTTGTTGGAGCAGGCTTTAATCTTAGGTGGATGTTCTCATTTATCTCTGAGAAACTGAAAGCCAAAGAACTATATTTTAGTTCTTTTTGGAAGTGGGAAATCTTCTAGGACTGAGAACTTAATAGAATTTAGACGATTTAAGGATCTTCCTTCAGCAAATTTATCCATCTGGAGATTAAACAAGCATCAAAAGAAAGAAAGGATGCCTTCAAAAGAGGCAAGCGTTTTCAAACCTCATATCATTATGTGGACTGTGTGATCACATAGAGGCATCGTAGATTTCCAATGTAACAACAAATTGAGCAAGGGGATATATGAAACTGTTCTGTTTTGAAAAATGGATTGCTTGGAGGAATTTTCTTAACTCTGTTGAGGAAAGACATGATGATGTGAAAGGGGAAAGAAAAACATTTTTGCCAAGAGCTTGTGTTCACAGGCAATAAAGCTAAGGGACTGTATGCCTCTGGGAGTGTTAAATTTATCAAGTAGATTCAACCTCAGAAAGGGAGAGCTGGCACTTCTAGACCTTGATAAGAGATGGTTCAGATAATTAGTTGTCTGCTCAACACAACACAGTAAGCCTGGGAACCATTTTAGTCCAGTCTGCCAGCACTGGACTCAGAGAGCCTACTCTGAAGTCTCAGAGGTAAATAGATTCTTATCTAATTACTATTGTGGCAGTTAGTTAATGCTTAGAAACCCTGGAAACCTTCTTCTTTGGCTACTGAACAGACATTGTGAAAGGCCCCAAAGAGTCTGGAAATTTGGAATGCAGGAAGCAGAATGCCCTGGGTTGTCGTCTTTCTGACAGTTTACTGAGCTGGGGGCCTCAACATCTCGACAGGTGGTCTGCCAAAAGTCTTATCATGTTTCAAAATTAAATTCCCTCCACACAAGATTTCTACACTGACAAATCAGCAGTCCTGTGTGGAATGATGTTTGTACCTGAAGCTGGAGGCATTTGTCTCCTGCAGGAAGTGCTTGACAGAAGGAAGAAATAGAACATGAGACGGCTGTTAGGTTGGACATGCCTTTTCCTGGAGTAATTGGCCTTGTTTTACATATGGTATATTGCCTGTCATTGTGACAGCTAGATCTCTAAAGAGTTCTATTCATAGCATAGCAAATTTAGAGATTCTTAACCAGATTCTTAACTCATCGACATGAGGCTGATAAACAGCCAAAACAGACTTAAGACTGGTGTGGTTTTATGCAACAGAACACAGTTGAAGTGTTGTCTTTTGGCAGTGTGAATATATGTTGTTATTATTTAGACTTTTTTTTTTTTTTTTTTTTTTTTTAACAGAAGATACAGCAAGGGCAGATTTATTCTGCTTGAGCTAAAATCTGAATCAGTTGAAAATGGGATATTAGTTCTACTTTTTGAGAAGTTAAGGTTTTCTTCTATTATCTTCTCTCCTGGAACTTTCTTCTATAGCTGTTTATAAACAGGCCTTTGAAGATATTAATATCATGGCTGATGTTTTTCATAATATAAAGAAAAAAAGCAATTAATGATAGTATTATCAAGCCCAGGAAAGCCTGTTTCATAGCTGCTTTTTTCCTATCCTGCTTTGTGAAGAAAGCTAATTTGAAGGATGTCAGCATAAATTTTAGGGACAACTAATCACTTCGTCTTTCAGATTCTTCTTCCCCAAAATTATTTTCAGTATTTTCCCTAATAAGCTCAAATATAGTTATAAGATAATCCCAGCTTTGTTAATCCTTTTTTTTTTTTTTTTTTTTTTTTTTTACATTATAATGCACAATTTTGATTTGGTAAGTAGAATTAATGTTTCCTTGTAGAACACAGACAGCTTTTCCCCTGATGCATGTGGGCATGTTAAAAACACTTAATTGTTATTATATGACTTTTTAAAGATAATTTAATTTAAGGTTACAGAGTAATCATTTAACTCAATCCTGACTAAGTAAATTCTTCTGGATGATTTAACTAGGCGTTGATGGGTTATTTAGTAGAGAGAGCATGAGATCCCTAAAAATAGATCTTTTCATCTATGGGCTTCAAGTGAAAGTTATTGAGGACTGGACACAGTGGGTAGGTAGGTCCACCAATATATTCAATTTACAACTGAAATTTGCATCATATGCTTTCCTGTATAGCAAACACACCTCCTTTATGTAATCCATCTGTTCTCAGATGTCTGTGGAGCTGCTGCGTTTTAAAAATCCAGCTTTTTTTTTAAAAAAGGGCATTTTAAAAGCAAATCAGCAGATTCTTATAGAAGATTCTTTCTCTTTGTGAAGCTCATAGTAGTTTGGTTACTTAAGTGTTTACTGAGACAAACTTGTTGGCGTTTATATCTGACTATGCATCTATCCTCATTGCAGTACTTAGACGAACTTGTACTAATTCTAGTTCATTGGTACTTGCAATATGCTCTGGTTCTGCCTTAGATGATGGACATATAGACAGTATGTCTACATACAGTTATAGTACATCGTTCTGAAATAGAAGTGCTTTCTTGGCATAAATGACATAAGTTCATTTCAACCAGTTTGATAAACTCACAGTAAACATAGTAGTGCGAAAAGGGAAAATACTGTGTTCAAAAGTTTAAGGATTTTGAGTGCACATTTTTCTGATCTGGTGAACTCTAAGTCTGAAGAAATTGCATTACTATCTTTCTAATTTTACTTTATATCTGTCAGAAGTTTTCATCTTCATAGTGGAGTTCTCTTTAAGTGCTTATTAAAATGACTTATTTATCTCCTCTTTTAACTAAAACCCTGTTCTGTCACTTCTTCTCATAGCTGTGGATTTGACTCATGCTAATATTTCCCAAAGTTAGATTTTAATGTGGGTCAATAGCCTTGACTTTTTGTTTGAGGTTTTCTGTTCTACCTCAAGAAAGAAAATCTTACAGATGTGCTGATATATTAAACTGCTAGTGTGACTGCCTTCAGATCTGAGGCTGGTCAATTTTAAACTTTAATCTCTCTGATCCCTCTACAGCAGCTATTCCCCGATTGACCTGTCTTGACTTCTCTATGCTTCTGAGATTTGTAAAATCTTTGTTCTGTCTCTATTTAATTTTTTCTCAGCATGATTGGAGCTGCCTCTTAAGGAGAGCTGCTTATTGTGATAGTCGCCTCTGACTTTTTCCTCTGAATTTAAAAAGTTTCTAGATACTGTTTTTGTCTGTCAATGCAGCTTATTACTTGGGACCAGTACCTTTTGCTCTTCCACCGTTTGGTTAGCCAGTGCAGTCAGTCTAATCCAAGTCTTTTATGTGGTCTTAAATGATGATATATTTAAAGAGACACCTTCACACTGAAGTTGGTTTTGACGTATCATGAATTGAATGAATCAGTCTGCACTAGAGTTTAGGTTTATATATATATACATTAGCAACCAGCTAATGTTGGGTCAAAACAAATGCAACTTCACAAGTATTTTGAAGTTTTTTGTTTTCTCTAATTGTCGTGGATTCATGTCTTGTCATTAAGGTTGATCTCTCTCCATGAAGCATAAAATGGTAAAGATAAGCTAACAGTGTAAGTTATTACTGAAGGGATCACAAATGTACTGTGGAACAAGAAAAAAAATCATTACTGCTTATTATATTTATTGCTAATCTGCTGGCCAAATACAGACAGTAGTGGTGTACTGATGTGCATAAAATATGCAAGGAAAAAAGTGGATGGGTGTTTTTCTATAAGAAGAAGTGTATTTTATCTTAAAGATATGTCAGTATAAATACCCTTTTTGAAGGATTTATGTTACTGCCAATCACTGTTTGTTTAAAAAAGAGTCAAACCCGTAAAAAAATCCACAAAGAACAAAACCTTGAGCCTCTCTGATATTTATACAAAAGATTCCAGTTTCTCTGTGCTATGCAAGTAAAATTCCTGAAGTAAAATGAACGCAAGAACTATAACATCCTGTCTACCTTCTTGGGTTTGTCAGAGACTTAGATATGACCACAGAAAATGGGAGACATATTTGTTAAAATTAATTTAAAATATTTTTAGCAGTCTTTTGCATTCTGTCTACAGCATTAATGAGGTTTTTTTCATACAAATTCTGCCCTTTTTTTTCTTACAGTGTCCAGTCCCCACATGCTTCTTTGTGGAGACCAGCTCAGACCTTTCTTCCATTTCCTGCCTGCATTTATTCTTAGATTTTATCATCAAAAAGCCTCCTCCTGAGCACTCCTGAGCACTGGAGTATTGGAGCACAGGAATAAATCATACTGTCCTCAATGGTAGCCAGTACAGGGAATAGTATGGGAGAGCACACCAGCAAACATCCTTCCCCAAAATACTCTCACAGTCTATTGTTACAGGGATTTTCTAATCAGAAATTACTTTTGTAGGTAATGGTGCTTGCCAAATATCTCTTTTGTGGACATTTTAATCTTGAATCTGTATGTCCGCCAAATGCTGTGGCAAGGCTATTCAAAGATTTACAAACTGAAAAAGCAATCTCCTTTTATATTTGGACTTCTAAGTCACTGTTGCTCCTCAGTGAAAGATAATCTTTCACAGACCTTCTGCCTCACTGAAATTCAATTATCTTGATAACTGTCTTTTTAAATACACAGTAGACCCCCTCTAATATAATAATCATACAAAATCTGCTATGCAGCAGATCAGAACAAAATCTGGGCTTCTGAAATTGAGCCATAGAGAAGGTGAAAGCAGGTGTCACTTCACCACTGGGGGAACATATATATATATATATGTATAATACTGTGGACAATAATAATTACTCTGTGCTTGTGAGATCTCACCTGGAGAATGTGTCCAGATAGTGAGTCATTCAGTAAAGGAGAGAGACTGACCTGTTGGAGTGTGTCCAGAGATGGCCTGCGGAAATGGTCCAAGGGTTGGAACACTTCCCCTGTGTGGATAAGTTGAGGGAGATATGGCTGTACAGCCTGGAGAAGAGAAGGCCCTAGGGAGACCTGATTTAGCACTTTCAGCATTTAAACAGAATCTGTAAGAAGGAAGGACTCTGACTTTGTAGTAGGGCCTATTGTGATAAGGGAAAATGGGTTAAACTGTGAGGGGGAATTCAGACTGGATATGCGGAAAAAGTTTTTTACAATAAAGACTGAGAAGCACTGGAGTATGTTGCCGAGAAAGGTGGTGGAATCTCTGTCCTTGGAAATGCTTAAGGTCAGGCTGCCTGGGGCATGCTTTTGTTTGGACAAGAGTTGTCCATGTGTATATGTATGTACATATTAATACATACATACTGGAGTAATAGCTGCCAAATCCCATTTTAGACTTACAGAACGCTATCGAGTATTAAGCATCTCATTTGCCTTTTGGGTCTTTCTCCAGTGCCATTTTATTTTACTTCTGAAAAATTAAATAAAAATCCCTTCTTAATAGCACGCTTTTAAGTCTCTGTAAGACTCTAGTTTTTGGACACCAGAAGCTTAGATCAAGTTAATGTGGAAAAAAGTCAAGTAGCTGAAATGTTGAAAAACACAAATCTGATGAGTTAAACCACAGTGCTCTGCATTTTGTTAGATGTAGAATCAAGCTCACTTACAAAAATATGTTCTGTAATTTCAGTTATAAGCAGTGGATTATTAGGCAGCTACATATATATGTGCAACCTTTATTACATCATTTAGATAGAAGAACTCAAGTGAACTTTTAATTATTCATGGTTGTATTTGTTGAAGGTGTAGATACAGACAGTAGAATACCAGCATTTCTTAATAACTAAGAGAACACACTTGGTTTTCTGAATCAATGTAGTTTTATTACATATAATATGTAGTATTATTATGTATTACAGATTTTCTTTCTAGGCTAGTTTTGTTGGACTTTAGATTATGTGGCAGTGAAAAAGACGAGGTTCAAATGTCTGACAGAAATGATATGATATGACATTATTTATATCATAATGTGATGTTAAGTTTTGATTTGCTGAAAGGCTTCAGTAGCCCCATAAAATTAAATAAAAATATTCATTTCAGGTAACGGACTTTGTGATAACTGACATGCAGTAATTCAGTGAAGCCTTCAATAGTCTGTTCTTATTTCTAGTGAATTTTCAATAGAGTAACTGATAGCTGATGGGAACCTAGAGTACTTCAGATTGAAAGAACATCTGAGTTTTTTTACATGCTACTGTGGAGCAGAAATGAGTAAAACTTTAGAAAGGTTCTTTGCTTCTGACAGTTTCACAGGAGTGCTAAAGTGTGTAGGTAGTTCTTGTTTTTACTTCTAATGCTCACTTCATCAATTGTGATTACATCAGTATCATTTCTTTAAGTGAACTGGATATACTAGGCTTATATTCTTCCTCCTGTATATGGATTATCACAGTGCCTGACTTTATATTCCCCAGGAATACTACAAACATCTGACCGTTCACCATGAATTCTGCCAGTAAAGTTACCGTAGTTCAACATAGTTCAGCTAACCTGCTTTGGTTAGTACTCTGTGATGGACTGTTCTCCCAGCAGTCCGTCACAGTGCCATCAGTATTTTTTCTTTTTCTAGATTTCTATGAGTCCTCCGAACTGCATTTCATTTTCAGAACATTTCTAACAATGCAAAACTTGTTTATTTCTTTATCTTGCTTTTGCTTACCAAGTTCCCTTCTAATTGCAAGAAATACCAAGCTTGTTTTCAAGCATGTGCTGTTTCCATGGTTATCTCACATTTTTTGAAAAAACTGCCTAGCTCATCAGCCTTCTAGTCTTTTTATCCAATAGGGAAAAACTTCTATTTTCATAAAACCAAGTTAGCAAACGGCCTAAATTTGGCCCATGACTTCACAATCTTCTTTAAAGCTGAGCCCATATTATTCAAATGCATAATTTTAAGTAGAAATTACTTTAAGTCAGTTGGGTTAAAACAAAACAAGCAAACAAAAAGTCACTAGTTAAAGCATCAGTTATAACAAGGATGCTTACTGAATAAATGTTTTGGGGAAAAGTTCTTCAAATAAATCTAAAAAAGGCTCAGGAAAGCCAGTTACTTTGATTTGATTAGTTTGAGACTGAACATAACTCAGGTCACGACAACCTTCCTTTCCTGCATTTTACAGTTCATTATCTCTCGAGTTCAGTTCCATCATTATCTATGATTCACGTTCCCCTTTCCAGCCATCTTTTAATCATCTGGATAATCAGTTCTTTCGCCAGATCTAAAAAATGTCTCTGCAAATACATTAACACACAGATGCAGCATGTCTTGCAAACAGTGTGTTGATAATACTTGGAATAAAAAGAAAAACAGGAAGACAGAATCACAGAATTGTAGGGGTTGGAAGGGACCTCCAGAGATCATCGAGTCCAACCCCCCTGCCAAAGCAGGTTCCCTACAGCAGGTCGCACAGGCAGGCATCCAGGCAGGTCTTGAACATCTCCAGAGAAGGAGACTCCACAACCTCCTTGGGTAGCCTGTTCCAGTGCTCCGTCACCTCACTGTAAAGAAGTTCTTGTGCACATTTGTGTGGAACTTCCTATGCTGCAGTTTCCAGCCATTTCCCCTTGTCCTGTCTCCACTCAGCACTGAAAACAGTCTGACCTCACCATTCTGCCCCCCACACCTTAGATATTTATAGACCTGGATCAGGTCCCCTCTCACTCTTCTTTTCTCAAGGCTGAACAGACCCAGTTCACTCAGCCTTTCCTCATAGGAGAGATGCTCCAGGCCCTTCACCATCTTCGTGGCCCTCCACTGGACTCTTTCCAAGAGATCCCTGTCTTTTTTGTACTGGGGAGCCCAGAACTGGATGCAGTACTCCAGATGAGGTCTTACCAGGGCAGAGTAGAGGGGGAGGATCACCTCCCTTGACCTGCTGGCCACGCTCTTTTTAATGCACCCCAGTAAGCCATTGGCCTTTTTGGCCACAAGGGCACACTGCTGGCTCATGGCCAACCTGTCATCCACCAGGACACCAGGTCCCTCTCTGCAGAGCTCCCCTCCAGCAGGTCATCCCCCAACCTGTACTGGTGCATGGAATTATTCCTCCCCAGATGCAAGACTCTACACTTGCTTCTGTTAAACCTCATCCGGTTTTTTTTCTGCCCAGCTCTCCAGCCCATCCAGGTCTTGCTGAATGGCAGCACAGCCCTCAGGCGTGTCAGCCAATCCTCCCAACTTCGTATCATCAGCAAACTTGCTGAGGGTGGCCATTATCCCCTCATCAAGGTCATTGATGAAGATGTTGAACAAGACCGGACCCAGCACAGACCCCTGAGGAACACCGCTGGTTACAGGCCTCCAACCGGACTCTGCACCACCAACAACGACCCTCTGTGCTCTGCCAGTCAGCCAGTTCTCAACCCACCTCACTGTCCACTCATCTATCCCACACTTCCTCAGCTTTGTTATAAGGATGTTGTGGGGGACAGTATCAAATGCCTTGCTGAAATCAATGTAGACTACATCCACTGCTCTCCCCCTATCCACCCAGCCAGAGACAACATCATAGAAGGCTACCAGGTTGGTCAAGCACGACCTCCCCCTTGTGAACCCGTGCTGACTACTCCTGATAACCTCCTTTTCTTCCAGTTGTCTGGAGATGACATCCAGTACAAGCTGTTCTATCACCTTTCCAGGGACAGAGGTGAGGCTGACTGGCCTATAATTGCCTGGATCTTCCTTCTTGCCTTTTTTGAAGACCGGGGTGACGTTGGCTATCTTCCAGTCTTCAGGCACCTCCCCCGTCCTCCAAGACCTCTCAAAGATGACAGAAAGCGGTTCAGCAATCACCTCTGCCAGCTCCTTCAGCACCCGTGGATGAATCCCATCGGGTTCCATGGATTTGTGAACATTGATGTTGCCTAGGCGCTCCTGGACCACCTCTTCCCTGACAGAAGGGGGGTCTTCCATTCCCCAGACCCTCTCACTAACCTCCAGGGTCTCAGATTCCCGAGAGGGAGCTTTTTCACTGAAGACAGAAGCAAAGAAGGCATTCAGTATCTCCGCCTTCTCAGCATCCCCCATTACCAGAACACCCCCGTCACTTAGCAGGGGGGCCACATTCTCCCTAGTCTTCCTTTTACTGTTAATGTACTTGATAAAACCTTTTTTATTATCCTTTATCCCCTTTGCCAGATTTAATTCCAGGCGGGCTTTAGCCTTCCTTGTCGCATCCCTGCAGACCCTGACAACATTCCTGTATTCTTCCCAAGTAGTCAGACCCTTTTTCCACATTTCATGGGCCTTCTTCTTTCCTTTGAGTTTGTGCACGAGCTCCTTGCTCATCCACACAGGTTTCCTGCCACCCTTTCCTGATTTCTTCCTCACAGGGACACACCGATCCTGGGCTTGGAAGAAGAGCTGCTTAAATGCCGACCAGCTCTCACAGGCCCCCTTGCCTTCCAACACCCTAGCCCATGAGACAGCTCCAAGTAGGCCCCGGAAGAGATCGAAGTTGGCTGACAGTTTAGTTTACATAGAAAAGCAGCTTTTAATTCCTTATTTGTTAATATTTGTATCTTCTTATAAGACCAAACAAAATACCTGAAGATAATCTCACTGGGACGTTTAATCCCTTCAGCTGAAGAAGTGCTATGTATTAAATTGATAGACATAAGTATTATTCTGTCTTGTTAGATTTAGCAGAGAGGCTATATAAAATATATGTAGTCTCCAGTGACTGGAAAAATAGAAATATCATTTTCATTAAGAAAGGGAGAAAAGAGGATGAAGGAAACTATAAATTGGTGAGCATCATCTTTATGTCTCAGAAGATCACAAAACAGATCCTATTGAAAGGTATGTTAAGGCATATGCAACAGGAGGTGATCCAAGAGAGCAACATGGCTTCACCTAGGGAAGATTGAGCCTGTCCAATCTGGTGACGTTATACAATGAAGTTGGCTGTTCAGGCTCGGTGGGGCTCTGGGCAGTCTGATGTGGTAGGTGGCAAACCTGCACACGGCAGAAGATTAGAGCTGTGATTAGATAGTCTTTAATGTCCCTTCCAACTCAAGTCATTCTATAATAAACACTAAGAGCTCCCTCTTTACTCACTAACCACAGAGCTTCTTGGTTTTTAATTTGATCTCAAGCATAAAGAGCGTGGGGAAGTAGATTGTTACTGCTGTTACATATTAGCAACCAATATTTTTTTATAATATAAGAAAAGCAGCAGAAACCTATAATTATTTACTCTTTACAGGAGCCCATAGTTATCATGGTAGGTAAATGTCAGGCAACTCAGTTTAAGTCTTTATGGAGTTCTTCAGCTAGCACAAGATGTTCTTGTCACATGTGATTTCTTTCATATGTTTTCAAGAGATGAGTATGTATGGAGTTTATAACTCTAAGCTTGGAATTTTAGCTGTCCTTTTTGATTCACTGTCTTAAAGTTTGCTTTTGTGATCAATGAAGTGCAGAGTACTGCTCTAATAGACCTAGAGAAACAACCATTTCTTTTTTTTTTTTTTCTTTTATCAGAAGACTAGTTGGATTATTTGCTTTGAAATGAACAGAAAGGAATTAATCAGTAATTTGTGTCTAGCTTAAATGGACAAAATTGCTGAGTGGCTCATTACTGAACTGACTCTTTCTTCTGCTATAATAAGATATTAGGGAAGGGGGGGCAAGTGGGCAGTGTGAAAAGATTTAAACTTATTATGCAGTTTTTAGTATAAGTTGTTTTATTGTATGCTGAACCCATTAGTGACTATCTAAAAAATGCAAAGCTGTCTTTACTTAAGGAACTTGCTAATAGTGCATATGAGAAAAGGAAGTCTGCATTATTTAATCAAGATGTTTCTTATTGTGTTGCCCTCATTTTCAGTTTTTGCAGTAATAGCTATAAATTTAAATAAGATTTTTCTTTCCTATTTACTAAACAGAAAAGTTAAACTCATACATTTTAATTGTCTTAGAGCTCATTTAGTTATTCCTTTCTCATTATAGACAAAGACTAGTGAAATGACGGGCTCTCCTCACAGAGTTTCATGAGTTGTAAAGCAGGAAGAAAATGCCACATAGCCTTGCTACTGCCTGTTCTCCTCATGCTGAAATTATAATTGACATTCAGAGAAGAATAATGTAGCAGGATAATATAGAACAGAAGTGTCTGCTGGGAAGAGCTAGATTTCAGAAGTCAGCTGTGTATCTTTTTTTGGTTATACTGATTATGATCTTGTTAGTACATCAAATGCATTAAAATAGCAGCATTAAATGCAAAAGTTAGCCCTGAAAGAAGAAACAGAGGAAGATCACCTAATTACAATAGACAAGTTAAAAAGAACTTCCACGCTAATTTGTTACACTCATAGTTCCTTCTTTGGAACAATGAAGATTCTCATGGAAATAGCTAAAAATATTTAGCTTTTCATTAAAAAATGAACATTAAAAAAAAAAAAAAACAACACAAACTTTCCAAAGTTAAGAACCTGTGAGGGGGATGTTCAGGTGTGTGTCAGATCACATCAGATTCAGCTGATGTTATAGATCCTAAGTGGGATCCCGTGGCACGTGTAGAACAGCCAGGGATCAGGCCCAGCCAGCATGTGCTCATGAAAAGCAGGTACTTCTTGACCAACCTGATCTCCTCCTGTGATCAAGCTACGATCGAGTTAAATCCAGCCTGTGATCAGTCATGAGTGGTATTCCCCAGGGACTGGTACTGAGGCCTGTCCTGTTTAATATCTTTATTAATGACCTGGATCAGGGAACTGAGGGCACCCTTAGTAAGTCTGCAGATGATACCAAACTGGGAGGAAGTGCTGATCTGCCTGTGGGTGGGAAAGCCCTACAGAGCAATCTGGACAGGCTGTATTGCTTGAGCTGAGTCCTGTCACATGAAGTTCAACAATACCAAGTGCCAGGCCTGGTGCTTTGTCCACAGCAAATCAACACTGGACAGTGCTACAGGCTGAAAAACTCTGTTGAAGAAGCTGAGCTGGGGTGTTTGCTAGTGCTTGGTTAAACATGAGCCAACAGTGTTCCCAGGTGGCTAACAAGGCCAATTGTATCCCTGTTTGTATAAGAAACAGTGCTACCAGCAGGAATACGGAGGTGATCACCCCACTATACTTATAGCTGTGGTGAGGCTGCATCCCAAGTACAGTGTTCAGTTTTGGGTCCCTCACTACAAGAAAGACATTGAGGCTCTGATAGTGAGGGGTCTGGAGTGCAAGTCTTATGAGGAGTGGCTGAGAGGGCTGGAATTGTTTGGTGAAGAGAACAGAAGGCTGAGAGGAAACATTATTGCTCTCTACAACTCCCTGAAAGGACATTGTGGTGAGGTGGGGTTGACCTTTACCTCTTCTCCCATGTAACTAGAGATAAGACTAAATGGAATGGCCTCAAGTTGTGCCAGGGGAGGTTCAGATTGGATAATAGGAAAAAATACTTCTCTGAAAGAGTGGTCAGGTGCTGGAATGGGCTGCCCAGGGTGGAGTGGTTGAGTCACCGTCCCTGGAGGTGTTCAAGAAACATTTAGATGTTATACTGAGTGACGTCGTTTGTGAAAATACTGGTGGTAAGTAGATAGTTGGGCTGGATGATCTTGGTCTTTTCCAAACTTGGTGATTCTATAATTCTATGTCTTGTAACCCTTTTTCTTGTTGAATACAGTCTGAGGCTACCTTTCCTTGCCTTATAAGAAGAAATAAGATATGGAAACATTTATCTACTGTCCTCGTCTGTAAGAGGTGATATGTTCAAGCTTGTAACAAAAACAGATAGACTCTGGTATTTTTTTTCCTAGATGCTCTGGCAACTGGGTAAATGATGTCCTAACTGATGCTTTAGAATACTTAATCTACTCTAGAATCTTCCTTGCATGTTGCATGACAATTTTAAAACTAATTTGCAATCATATGAATTTCTCTGCATATTGTGATCAATATTTTTTTTGATCAGTGGTAGCACAGTGTACTGTTACTTTGTTTCTCACACACATTTTTAATGCAGTAAAGGCTGTGTGAAAGAGAAATATCTTCCAATTCAAGGTATGTGGTCTTCTTATTATGTGTTTATCTGCTTACAGATTCATATGTTTATGTTTTATTATGTTTCTTGTTTGGAGTATTAAAAAAAAATCATTTATTTATTTATTTTTCATATCACCTGTCTGAAAATCATTGGATACAAAAAACAACAATAACAACACAACAGTATTCTTACAATAATTACTCAATGTACCCTTAAGTATGAAGCTTCACTAGAAGTAGGCAGATACAGTAAAATTAAAAGATTGATTCTCAGAAGTGGAAAATAAAAGTGGTTAAAGGAAAAAATGCATGATGAAGTTCACTGGTTCACTGTGTTTGACCATTTATGATTACATAACATATTATTTAAATGTACATCATACAACTTCTGCATGCAGTGTACATGTATCTTAGCTCATGTCTCAATTCTTTGTTCTCAGATAAAGAATTTTCACAATAATTTCAGCAATAACATTCTGTTGCCTGTGTAACTTTTACTTGGAGTACAAGATAAAATATTTCAAATACTTTAAATCCTAATGGATGAAAGAAAATAATACACATTTTGTGCTTCTAGAATCAAGGAAGATAGGAGTTCAAGCAACAATAAATATTGAAAGTACATGGTATCTGATATTATATATTAACTTCCTGGTATATTTTTTTAGTAGGTACAGATATTTCTTACACTATTAATTATCATATTCTGTTATAAATATCCTTTTTTTAAAAAAAAACCTATGTGGAGGTTTGTATATACCAATACGGAGATTGGTGGTCCTGCCTATGGTGGGGGGAGATGGCCATTCTGTGATTCTGTGATTCTATTTCTACGCTTCTATATACATGTATATACTGTTTTTATCTTCATACCAAGAATGTTCATGATCTATGTAGGTCACTCCAAAAATTATGCCTTCTATATTTATTTCCATGGAAACTAAATAGATGCAAAGAGCACAGTAACACTATCTGATAGAGAATATTCTCAGCTATAAAACACTCTTTTTCAACATCAACACCACCTTTAGCTGATTCATGCAGATGATAGATGCTCTTTGCTTTGTGGTGTGACAGCTATGCATGGCTGTTTAGAACATTGTCTTTCATATCACTGCTGTTACTAGTGAAATGCATCATCTACAACCTCACTGTGCTCACATCCTCTGTTTGGTATCAATGTCAATGGCGGCCGTTTTTTCCACATGGAGGAATTCACTGACACACTGTTGTTTCATCTGTGCTCCCATGTCAAACACCATTCTGTCACAGTGCATCTACAACAAAAGCATGTAACAGAATATTGGCAGGAAAGTTCAGCCTCTAGAGCCAAGCTACCAACATCCTCCTCTGACATCATGGGCCAAGAAAACAAAATAGGAGGTGCTACTTTTAGGGCAGCCCTCATTCTTCTAATAAAACTCTCCTAATTCTTGAGGCCTGACAGCTTCCAGCCATGTGATGTGAACAAAAAATATACAGATATCAAAGCCATTTTATTTGTTATTTAATCTCCCATCTTCCCCAAAGATAAGCTCATACCCATCAATGAGCAGAAGTAGTCAGTGAATTAGGATCATCTTATAATTCCTCCTTATATTGTGTTTTCTTTGGTAGCCATGCCTGAATTACAATATGGAACAAGCCATCGAGCTAAGAAACAAGAAAATGTTTTCCTAAGTATCTTTTTATCTAAGAAATGTTATCACTTTGCATGCTCTTAATTATTTCGCAGATGAGTAAACCTGTTTATCTGCAGATTAAATAACATGCCTGAACTGACGCTTTGAGTTACGGAATTAGGAATTTTATAAATCTGAATCTGAATTTTCTGATATGTTCTGACAAGTGATTCTTGGAAGCTATTACCATTTTTTACAGTGTTATTCTGTTTGTAAAACAGGAAATAAAACAACTTTGGTTTGTACTCAAATAGCCTTAGACACCATAATGTATGTGATGACTCAGTCTCTGAATATCAGGATATAGGACCAAAATGTAGTTTTTATTTTCAGTGGGAATAAAACTTATTGCAAATCAAATGGACAAACAGCCTGAAAAAAAACCAGAGGCCATATTTTGATATCCTGTATATTTTTAATAAATAACAGTATCCCCCAGTCATTGTATTTTGCTGAAATTTACACACATTTTTAGATTAGCTAGAGGAATAAATATGTCAAGAAAGATAAAGGAATAGAAATTGCAGTATTTTTTACCTTAAAATTTACATGTAAAATTTTTCAATATAGTATCAAGATGAACAGATATGTTAAGAATTTGCTATGCTAGTAAAATCTGTTTGTTTGATAAAAATCTAATAGTCTTTTTCTCATAACAAATCAGCTCATAAGTTATACTGCAAAATAAATAAGGGAAAATGAATTATCAGTTACCTTTTCTAGGTTTCAACATTTCATAAGGTGACATTATATAAATATATGTATTTTGCACAGGGCAATCCTTCCAGTAGCCTTTAAGTGGTATTAACCTAAATTGGACAGATTTATTTGTTTGTTTGTTTGTTTTATCACAAGCAACCATTGCAAAGGCTAGAAAACAGCATTTACATGATAAACACATTACATCAAATTACATAATGTTCCTGAAAATGGGTACTTATACAGATTTTATTGTCATTACAGTTTCATTGCCATTTAGTCTTAAATTAGAAAAGAGGAACAGTGCATATTCTTTTGTGATTTTTCAATAATTATGTTGTTATAAAAATGGAATCCACAATGTGTTCTAGCTAACATAATAAATTTTGAGGAAAAAAACCCACGTTAATTTATGGAATTAATTTGTGTTATTAGAATTTTCAGAACTCTGGTGATTTGGAGTCAAGCATTTTATTAATATTTCACATCCCAGAGATTAAAATGGAACTTAGGCTAAAGGGCAAGTTACTATGATGCAGTTCCCTCTGTAGTAAACTTCATTTATTTTTATGTTTTTTTAGCGTCTCTAAACCTAGAAAATGCATGTAATTAGTAGAATTTGTCTCTAATTAACATTGTAAATTACTTTGGACTAGTGTTAGTTTCTCCTGTTTGAAAGTATAATTCTAAATTCTGAATATGTTTTATTGTTTACTTCACTATTAAATGAGAGCTACTTGGTAAATGAACTAGATTAGATACTTTCTGCACTTAGGCATCTGCTTTGTTATGTGAACTGTACAGAACATGAACTTGAACTAGACTGTTTAAAAGGATAATTGTCAGCAGTTGGATCTGCCCCCATTCTTTTATAAAAAAATATAGTCAGCTGATAGAATCATTATCACAGGATTTGTTAGAATATCTCTGGAAGCAACTTTCAATGAAGACTGCTTTCCTAAATTCAATAAAGTCAGCTTGGGTAATTTTTGTAATGCAATTCTTAACAGCTTACCATAGACAACATTGGCTAAAGAAGCCCATTGCTAGCATATTTTAACTAACTGCCTAGAAAGAAAAGAGGCCAGTTCATCTATTCAAGATGTTGCTTCTCTCACATTTACAATCACAACAGTATTCATTGTATAAAAGTGAAAAAATGAATTACTATGAACTCCAAGCACTGGATTTGAATTCAGAAATATCTGAATGTAATTGTTATATAATCAAGTCCTTTTTATTTTTGTTCTATTTTTTAAAGCCATTTTAGGTTGTATTTCATAAACATTAGAATAGTGTTTCTCATATAATCAAAAACAATGTATGCCAAACCACAGTGGCATTTCTAAGAGGCTGTTAATCTGCTCTTTGAAAAAGAGAAAACAGAAGGAAACAAATTCAAGTAGATTATTCCAAGTCATAATTGAACTCAGCTGTGAGACTGTTGGAAATTTCTACTGTTGAGGTGTCTAAAGTTGTTTCCTGCTGTATTTGCCCTGTCAAGGTTTTATGATTTTTTTGTTATCAATATTCCATATCATAGCATCATGCAGTGCACTGGAAGTTAAAGAGGTCATGCTGCAGCTCCATGGATTCTCAATAGTTCTGGGTACCTACTCTCAGAAGAGAAGAATGAACTTCATCTCCCAGAAGACTTATTTATTCCATTTTTGCTTTCCATTCAGAGGGAACGATAAACCCTCTCTGTGTGTGGCAGAGGGGATGGAGATTCATGATCCTTGAGGTCCCTTCCAACCCTGGCCATTCTGAGATTCTGTGATTCTGTGCTAAAACTGACTAGGAGTAATGGGACTGTCTATCTTTCTGCTCGTCTCTGTGTTGTGTGCTCCCTCACTGTCTTGTCTTCAGTATTAGAGTAAGGTCTTTGTTTTTCAGACACTCTGTCATTTATTTATTAGCTTCAGTTACAATTATATTGTATTATACTGTGTTGTCTCACATTCTGCAATCATATTTAGTAAATTAGTTTTTTCCCATAGACTGTTGCTGCTGCTGTCCTCCACTGGACACATTTCCCTATCTTCCCCCTTCCCCTTCTCCTAGGGCATAGGTCCATGGGTCCCTCCACCCCTTTAATCACGGAAGTAGGCCAAACCAGGTTGGAACTGTGATATGCCCCTAATTGCAAACACTGATTTCTTTTGAACTCAACTTTTTGAGGAGAAGTTTGAATTCCAAATTTTCATCTAATCTACAGTGCATTTAAATCAGTGTCTGAACTAGGTTACCATTACAGAGGTACAGTCCTTTTTATTTTTCTAAGAAATATTATACACAGCATATTTTGAGTTAGAAGTGGTTTCTTGACTGCATTAATTATCTAGACTAAGAGATTTCAATTAATAAAAAATTAGTTTCATTCTCAGGGCAACCTGTGGCCTTCAAGATGACTATACACATTGTTTTATTATTCCAACCTTTCCTGTTATATATTTTTATATATTATTAAATGGGCACACTGAAGCAGCTCCTATGAAAAAAGTATCTCAAGGTAGGCCAGGGCTTTCCTGGCTATGCACGTGGGCTTCCTGGAATTCCTCACCATTCTGTTCCAGGAAATGAGTCTACTCTCCATTGACCTAAGAATTTGATTTCTTTAGGTGCCAGAAAAGTATTTAAAGTTTGCCACAGAAAGCTCTACTGAATGTGATTTCACCATGAAGTTTTCAAAAGTGAATTTGCTCATCCTTGATTCACCACCCATGAGAAAAAGACATGCATGCAGTTAGCCAGAACCCTAGGGCTGAATCTATGCAGATATTCTTCTAAAGCTTAGAGTTAGCTGTGTCCATAGGACTCAGCTTGTGATCTCTGTGTAGTGTCAGTTGGCTCAGGATATAAACATGTGCATGATTTAAGGCTTAGAATGTCTAAAATATATTCTGTTTCATCTTATTACAGTGAATGTACATTTTGTAAATGGAATTATTCTTTTTATTGCTTTCTACAACGTATAGCTCTTCACATTGACCTGAAAGGAGATTGTGGTGAGGTGGGAATTGGCCTCTTCACCCACGTAATCTGCAGTAGGACCAGAAGGAATTGCCTCAAGTTGCACCAGGGGAGATTCAGGTTGGATATTGGGAAATACTTTCTCCAAGAGAACTGTCAGGTGCTGGAATGAGCTGCCCAGAGAGGTGGTAGAGTCACTGTCCCTGGAAGTGTTCAAGATACATATAGATGTGGTACTGAGGGACATGGTTTAGTTGGAAATATTGGTGATATGTGGGTGGTTGAACTGGGTAATCTTAGAGGACTTTTCCAACCTTGGTGACTATTGTTCTCGTTTCTCAAGGTGTTCTAGACTGGTTTTCACAGGAAGATGCAACAGTTTGAAGATTGAAAAGCCACTAGTGTTGGAGGTGGCAATGATGCAATCAGAACCTTATTGCCATTACAGACAGTTCCTTGGCAATCCTGTTCCCTGATCTATGTCTGCTCACTGCACCAGTGAATACTATCGGCCAGAGATGAAAGCAGCATAATGGAACATGGAATGCAATATGGATGGTTAGTGGTACAGTTAGAATAATGTACCTGGCTTTATTCTGTCTAGCAAGATGGTATCAGTAGAGGCAGTGATCTTTAAAGATCACTGTCTGATTGGAGATTAGGATATGAGCGTGAAAAAATGTAAGATAAATGTTTGGTAACAATACCAAGCAAATAAGTTGAGTGAAAATATAACAAAAAGTTCTAGTAAGAGCTAGTAAGCATAAGATGTGACAGAACTTAAGCTTTGAGATATTTAGGAATAGTTCTATAATTAATGTCTACCAAACACTGATGCTAAGACCAAATTTCTAATGATATTTCACTGTTTGAATTACTTTGTAAAACTAGCTTCTTGATTTCCAGTTATAAGCTGGGTTACTGGGTAACAAATGAATAAAAATACTTGAGAGGAACTTGGAATCCTACCTCCCTTTCCTTCCTTTATTCCCTGTGTTGCTATTATTTTGTATCAGTTCCATATACGGTAAAGATGAAAGTGAAGTAGTTAGGATTGCCCAAACAAAAAAGACAGCAGAAAATACCTTTGAAATGTAGACTTGGTATCTCTGCTGTTCTGCTTACACTTCCACTGAGTTCTTTAACTGGCCTGATCTTTCTGGCTTATTCAATTCTTCCATTTATTCTGCTCATTTTATTTAGTTTGCTGTGGAATGCCAAATAAAGTCAGAAAAAACTGCTGTACAAAAATCTTAATAGCTTTACAGCATTCTGTTCCTCAGGCTTTCTATAGATACCAAATCTGACACAGTAACATAAAAGAAAAGTACAAGGATTATTCAACAGACTTTCACCTAATGATGAATTGTTGTTTGAATTTATACATCCTTGAGTGAAGATCCTTTAGATTGCAATGCTGTATAAACTTGATTCTTTGACAGTTTAGTGAATCTCAGTGTATGTGCTTGGGCAGATTGTTTTCCAGTTTACTTACAGCCAAAAGCTGAACTTTGTATATCAACAAGCTTTGTTAGTTAAAATCAATAATATTCAACTCTAATCTTCTTACAGGGATCCTAATGTAATCATAGGTGTACTTATCTTAAGCAATGAGATCACGTAATAGAAATCTACCATGTTAATATGAAATGATTAAGTAGCAATGGGGAAAGAAATCTACAACAATGACAAACAAACAAAACAAAATATAAAAAAACCAAAACCTTCTTAATAGAAAAAAAGTCAGCAATGTTTATGTAGTGTATGTTTAGTCTCCTTTTTTTTACTCCAAACCAGGCTGCTCTTCATTCAGTTAGAAATCACTAAGCTTTTATAAGCTGTCTATTCTGAGACCATATTAATGGTTCATGGACAGAATTTTTATCTTGATTGGTAAAACTGACCATTTTTACCTAAAATAGATGAGTAAAACAGTTCTGTATTTTTTATCCTCTACTGCTGTTGCAAATTCTGTTCACAGAGGGTTTTCTTTATATCCAGTATTAGCAAAATGCAAGTGAAAACATTTAGAGATAAGGTTCAGATTTGCCATAAAAGTGTCTTGGTTCATGTAACTGATTCAAAGTTATTGGTTATTGGTGGAAATTTTTGTATAAAGAAACTCTATTCCTGAAACTCTGAAAACAATCTGAGTAGAATTGTGCTAAGAATTCCATATTCTCAGAACTCTCTGCGAAGTTTTTTTGTGCCAGTGTGCTGGTCAATAAATATGTAATGTCCTCTCCTGCAGACACTGTGAGTCAAACATCTGTTCAGACCATTATAAATGGGCAAAGAGATCAAGGTTTAGAAGCACACTAAAACTTAGGATGTTTTGCTCAAGGTATTCTGAATTCAGAAGTGTAGTTTTTGGAAGGTACAGGAGAAGGTTTTATGTCAGAGTTGTGGTTATGTGTATATATGCATGCAGTAGCTTAAACAGCATCAGCTGGGTGCTTAACTAACTGAAGAAGTGTATTAACATACTTAGTAATTGTGTGTTCAAATTTGTTTCAATTAAAAAGGATGTACAGCCAATAGAGAAACTTGACTTTGCAAGATACAGGGGTATGTCCTTGATGCTCAGTCACTTCTTTTATAGGTATCTCTTGAGTGCTCTTCTTGATGACAGACTAGCTGCTTATGTGTTGTTTTTTTTCTTTATTTCCTTCTCCCCAAAGCTATTTGAGCCTGAAATGAAGAAGATAGGCAAAGTTCTCTGGATTTTCATTACCTACCCTAGGAAAACTTGAGACAACTAAAGTTCACTTCTACCATATTCAGTTTGTTTCTAAATATGATCTGACAATCATGAACCAAGTGTACCATTAGAAGAACCCTACTGGAAATAAGCAGAAGGCAATTGAGGTTAAATCTACAGTCAGTATACTTCATTTTCAGTGGTTAGCTGATAGGAGCATTGAGTTTCTTCAGTGCTCCAGAATAAAACTGTATATGTATCTTTAAGTAATGTATTTATCTGTATTTATCAACGTACCTCACACTTATGATGAATCAAAATTTAAATTTCACCTATAAAGAAACATTTCATTGCTACATGTGAGCTACAAAGACAACAGTGCACTGAATTCACTCTACACTCTTTCTTAGTAATGTTGTACAGTAACTTTGTGTTTGATTTCCCAAGCTGAGCCTGATTTTTCTAGATGATGATCAGCAATTAAAAGAAGTTCAGGGAGGATGTGGGCCCTCTCTGGGAGGACACAAGTGACTTGGTCAAAGGGATACAGAGAAAACAAAGATGCTTAATGACTAATTTGTCTCAGTTTTCATCAGCAAGTTGCAGAAAGCAATGTTAAAAACTTGGAGAGGGAAGATCTGCATGCTGTAAGTGAAGATCAGATTTGAACCATCTAAAGAACCTTAATGTGCACAGCTCTATGGGACTTGAAGAGATCCATCCACGGGTTCAGAGGTAACTGGCAGATGAAGTCACCAAGCGACTATCTGTCATACCTGAAAGGTCATAGCAGTCTGGTAAAGTTCCCACTGACTGGAAAAAGGGAAATATAACTTCCAAAAATGGAAAAAAAAGAAGATCCAGGGTTAGAGAGATGGGTCCTTGCGAACCTCATGAAGTTCAAAGTGCTGCGCCTAGGCCAGGGCAATCTCAAGCACAGATACAGGTTGGACAGAGAATGGCTTGAAAGCAGCCCTGAGAAACATGTGAGAGTGCAGGTTGACAAAAGATTACAAACAACAAATCCGCTGTGCTGAGGGTGGGGGATGTGTTTGTTTTTCTTTCAGCCCCATGCTATATAACTAGATTCCTTATTCCAAAGCTTGTGTTTATTGAAAACACCCAAACAGCTTCTGAGCATTTTTATTCACAAGATTTTAAGAATCAGATTCATTAGTCTGTGCATTTCTACTAGATTTTACAAAACTGAAAACTGATGGATGTTCTAGTTGTAGGTATTATGGTAGGAATGAATGTCATATAAATCTTTACCTTGTTTATCTGGGAAGTGTTGAATAGTAGATACTTGATGCTATTTTACTTTCATGACATAGGAATTTTCAGGCATGAGAATAATCCATCAACCTGAAAAAAGACAAGTGAGTAAACTAATGTCCCTGTGTCCTAGAGAGGCTGTAATACTTGTGGATAGTGGACAGTGCTATATCTGCCTTCCTTCTTATCTATGGCTATCCAAAGATATGTTACCTTGACTCATTTCTGTTTAACCCACTGCATCTTCTTATGCCTTAGAGAGAACAAATGAGTAGTATTTAAAAGTTACATACCTACTTTACAAACAAAATAACCCAAACTGTTACTTAATCAAGACAAAAAACAAAGGTCTATGTGGCAACATCTTCGTCTTCTATCACAAAGTAATTTGAACCATATAATAATCTCATTTACACAGATGAAAGATGGAGGAAAGGTCTGGATGTGTAATAGAAACATAAAAGCTTGTGGATTTTTTTTTATTTGATTGTTTACATTTATCTTTTAATCATACCCTCTTAATATGGGTACTTGAAATCTATGGGTGCTTCTGCAGGTTGCCTGGATAAAATTATTTGGAAATGAGCTCAGCATTTCTAGAACTGGAACATCAAATAATAGAAAAAATGTTCATTCCATCAGAATTTTAAAGAGAAATTCTTCAAAATGAGAACCCAGAATAACCTCTAAGTATTTGGTCCTGAGCTAACCTGAGGAGTTTTGATACCTGATATGAAGCACAAGCCTTTCAAGCATTTTTAAAAAGGGAGGAAAATTACGTTAAAAATGGCAATAAAGACAAAAAGATAAAAACAACTGTTTTATTTCTTGATCTCTCTAATACTTCTTAAATTTTTATTGTAAATTGTCTTTAAAGGAAAAAGAAAGGAAATGTTTTTTAGTTCTATACCATTTGCTGACCTTATCCCTTTGCTTGTTAACATTACATCTGTTGCTTTTGCCAGCAAGCATGCACTTTGAAAACTGTCCAACAGAGCTGCTTGCCTATTCTTTGCTGAGCACTTCTCCTTTAGAAGTGGCCTTGCACAAAACCAATGTCTGATGTCCCTTATGTGAATGCATCAATGCAGACAAATCATGAAAGTAATATACAAAACGTTAACCACTAATACAGATCAAGGAAGAGAATTTAATCTACATTTTTATCTATTATTTGTCTGTGTATAATCCACACACAGCAGAAGAATTATTTTAATATTTCTTTTTAAATTTTCTGTTTTGTTTTGTTTTGTTTTTCTTGAGAATCAGTCACTGGTTTTTCTATGCTATTAAACAGTATCAAGGTAAGTTAATGTACATATACAACTAAATGACATAAAGAAAATAACATTACTTTTCATTTTATGTGATACTTGGTTAGAAATACTTTGATCATTAAATTCAGCTTGCTATGTGTAAGAAGCCAAACATACAGACAAATCCATTTTATTTTCTGCTACCCAATGGGAAAATGTTAAACATAGTGCATATTATGTAGATTTTCTAGCAAATATATATATCTTTGTACTAAATTTTCAAAGTGTACTTTGGATAAACACATCACTTTTACAGACAGCATTATTTCAAGGCTTCATTGGGATGTGATAGCACCTTTCTTTTTTAGAGATACCGTGATTTAAACCATTTTTATTTCACTTATTTTAACATCTGTAATGAAAATACTGCAACATGTTCTGAATTGATGAATATTTTGCATGGGTTTATGTAGATAAGTACTCGTAGAGGAGAAATAAATATGCTTTATATTTTAGACATCATACTGTAGAATTGTTGAAGGCAAGATAGTTCTGTGTTTTGCAGAAGATGTTTAGACATCCCTATCTGTAAGTTGACATAATATAGTCCTATCATGGTAAAACTCATGATGCAAGAAATATAGTGTGTACAGTATGAATACCCTGATGAAAAATTGGCAGTTGAAGTTTTTCTTCTAGTTATATCAAATGTTAAGTGATGTAAGTTAGAGCAGCTGCTGCCTGAAGCAGCTTCCATCCTGCTGTGACTATCCCACAGCAGCCCCAGCCCAGATGCTGCCTGCAGCAGCCCTGCACACAGGACCCCACACATGAAGGGCACAGCTTGTCCCCTCTCATCCTAGGGCTGGAAGAGCCAGCAAGCCTTTCTGCAGGCCCGCATGCAACATCCCTGGGATGTCACCAGCACTCGCACACCCACCACTCCCAGCATAGAACAGCACAGCCCCCCTGCCCACACCCTGGGCCTCTCAACTGCTTGTGCACCGCCAGCTGCTTTATGCCCTGAATCTGACACCTGTTGCTGGCACCCAGTCCATTAAAGGGGAGACGCTGTGCATCAGGGAGGGGCTGAGCTGTACGGAGTTCCTGCTTGGCAATGATGTGGTTGAGAGCCTCTGGGCAGGCATAAAAAGACAAGTAAATAAAGTGGATGTTGTTGTTCGGTAGTCATCCCACCCAGGCTGAAAACATCGATGAATTATTCTAAGAGATACCTCAAGATCAGCAGCCCTTATCCTTATGGCTGATTTCAAAACCACAAGATGTAACCTGGGAACACCACAGATCTAATACAGATAGATCCAGGAGATTCATAAAACAGCTCACAGCAGTGCACTGCACTGACAAAGCCATTGGTAGCAACACAGAGATTTTTCTGTTATATGGTTTTCCTCAGTCTGACACAGTCCGAGCCGCTGAGGCTGGTTGTGCCTCAGCTGCAGGCCCGGCCCTGTTCTCCTTTGGGAGATTTGGGATTGTAGGTAGAAGACAGTGTGAAGACATGGGAGTGTTTATTGGTGGAGATGAACCACCTTGTGCCCTGCATAGAAATGAAGCAGTGCCTCCTCTGTCGACGTTTGCCTTTGCAACGTGTTAAGGGAGGTTGTAAAGAAACGGTAACAGCAGCACGGGAGGCCTCCAGGCCCAGCAGAGCTCAGACCTCCCTCGTGCACAGCGCTGACAAAGGCACTGGGAACAACATGGAGACTTTTCTGTGATTTTATTGCAGTCAACTCTTGGAAAGGGTAGATAACAGCAGGACAAGGGGAAATGGTCTGAAGGTGAGGGAGGGAAGGTTCAGGTTGGATGTCGGGGGGAAGTTCTTCACAGGCAGAGCGGTGAGGCTGCCCAGAGAAGCTGTGGATGCCCCGTCCCGGGAGGTGTTCAAGGCCAGGTTGGATGGGGCCTCGGGCAGCCTGGTCCGGTGTTACGTGCGGAGGTTGGTGGCCCTGCCTGTGGCGGGGGGGTTGGAGATTCGTGATCTTTGAGGTCCCTTCCAACCCGTTGTTGGCTGTGCCCCAGCTGCAGGCCCGGCCCTGTTCTCGCCAGCTGCTGGGGCGGTGTCCTAGTGCTGCCGGCGGGGTGGCCTCTTGGCAGGAGGTGCAGAGGCCTCAGAGTTGCGGGCCCTCCTCTTCGGAGCTCGCCGAGGCGCCCTGCGTGAGCGCTGTGTGGCCCTGCTGCTGCTGGAAGGACCTGGCACTGCCTCCCCCGGCTCCTCCTGGGCTGCTGCTTGGTCGGTCCGCAATGGAGCCGGGATGGATGGAGGCTGGCTAGGACCTTCACCAAGGGCAGCGGTTGAGGGGACAGGAAGCTCCTCCTCCACGTTGTCTTCCCTGGTGCTGCTGGAGGGCTGTGGGCCGGCGTGGGGAGTCTGTGCGCCATGGGCAGCTGCGGGGCTGCCCTGCTGTCCTGTGGCACGCAGACGTGGCACCAGCCCATTGCACACTTGCGCGACTTGTGCAATGAGCCGTTGCACAAAGCTGGCGTCCCAGATCCGCAGGCAGCTGACCATCCACAGGGTCAGCGCTGCGTGGCTCAGGCCAAAGCAGCACAAGGCAGAGATGATTAGGTGCTGTACTGCAGAGACAGCCCTGTCGTCAAATCCAAAGCGCTGACTCAGCTCCTGGTGCAGCCAGGGCAGCAGGGGCCGGAGCACAGCTGGAGTCAGGCGGGAAATGGACGGCCAGGTGGGCACCGCCCCTGTTAGGCCTTCTAATGGCGTTGTGTGGTGGGCTGCTCTTCCGGCCCTCTCCTGCTGTCCGACGACAAACTCTTCAAAGTTGTCGTCCGCACGCACGGAGTGCAAGATGGACTGCACCCTGCGTTTGCAGAGGGGGCACGTGGGCCTGCTCTCAGCCCACCGCTGGATGCAGCCAAAGCAAAACTGGTGCAGGCACGGCATCACATAGCTGGCGTCATCCATGGTGTCCAGGCAGATGGGGCAGCGACGGTCCAGCTCGGTGGCCATGCTGTCCAGCTGCTGTGGTGGGTACGAGAGCAAAGGGGATGAGGGGCTGCTCCTCACCGCGCTGCTGCAGCTGCAGGGGTGGCGCTAGGAAAGGAAGAGAGGCCACGGTCACTCGCTGACCCCGTCAGCGGAGGAACGAGTGCCCGGGTCCCTCAGGAAGGAAACCCTCCCAGTGGGCTGCCCAGGCTGAGGCGTCCCCTTACCGGTTCCCTTTGCTGCTGCGGCCTCCTGGGTGCCCCGGCTGCCTGAGCCAGGCAGGGCGGGGAAGAAGCTGTGGTGGCTCTGGGGACGAGCACTGAGAGCGGCTGTCGGCAGCTCCCAGAGCACGAGACCAGCACCAAGGCTATCCTTGCTGCTCGCTCCAAGCCTCACGGACACGCTCGGCTGGAGTGCAGGCACAAGCCAGAGTGAGAGACTCTGCGCCCGGCTACAGGCAGTGAGGGCCAAGAGGTCACAATCCCTGCTGCGTGTGTCACTATCCCTCACGCAGGGCGTCGGTGCCAGTGATGTCACAATGAGTGAGCGCCACCTGCAGCACTCCAGTGTCAGCAAAGGCATCTGGATTTTCCGCAGTGCCTCTGTCCATTCTTTTTCCTATATTATGTCTACTCACAGTTGGCATTTTGCAGTGAGGCTGGAGAACTTGTCCTGCAGGAAATGCTTGCGTGGCCAGGACCAGTTCAGCATGGGGCAGAAAAGGGGAAGAGGCAGTTGATGTGAACTGCAATTAGTAGGATCAGACTGGAACAGAAAAATCACATCAGCAAGACAGTAGAATCCATAAGCCTGGAGGTCACAGTCACAGCTTTTGCAAGCCTGTGGATGCATGGTCAAATCCAGAAATAAAAAGCATTGCCAGGGAAAAATGTGACAGTAACATCCTCATTTGCAACAATATTAGATGCTGCAATATGAGAAATCTACCTTCTTCATTTAGTTCACAAAATCATAGAATCCTTAGAGTTGGAAGGGACCTCTGAGGGCCATCTAGTTCAAGTCCCGTACACAGGACTCATAGCTTTTTCCAGGCTGAAGAGCTCCAGCTCTCTCAGCCTGTTCTCATAGGAGAGGTATTGCATTCCACTGATCATTCCTGTGGCCCTTCCCTGGACACAGTCCAACAGCTTCATGTCTCTCCTGTATTGAGGACTTCACACAAAACTCCAGGTGAGGCCTCAGCAGTGCAGAGGGGCAGGATCACTTCTCTTGATCTGCTGATCACACATATCTTTTGATGCAGCCCAGGATATGGTTGGTTTTCTGAGCTGTAAGGGCACATTGGCTCATGTCCAGCTTGCCAGTACCACCAGTACCACCAGGTCTTTTTCAGCAGGGCTGCTCTTAAGCCTTTCATCTCCTAGTTTATATTTGTAATGGGGGTTCCCTTGACCTGTTGCAAGAGGCCTCAAGCTCCCTTGCGGGTGTGGCGAAAGAGTACTGACTCCTTTGTTGGTGCAGAACAAGAGACATTTATTCTACGTGCTTACCATCTTTTATACCCACTCAACACAACAGTTTTCCCGCACAAGCAATACTGGTTACATGTGGTAGGCGCCTTGTGGGTGTATAGGTCTGGCTCAAGTTATTGTTGAGCTTTGCCACTCATTAGCAATACAGCAGCCCACATTGACCCAGGTACAAGACCTTTCACTTGGATTTGTTGAACCTCTTGAGGTTCATCTGGGCCCACTGCTCAAGTCTGTCTAGGTCCCTCTGAATGGCATCCTATCCCTCTGGTGTGATGACTGCACCCCATAGCTTGATGTCATAGTTCATCAGCTTCTGAGAAAGTACTTCAAAATCCAGGAGGTCAGATGGGAGGTTAACTACCGGCTTGTTCTTTTTTGTCTTCAAAAGAAATTCCTTCAGTTGTTTGGTGGAGTACTTTGATGTGGCAGAGGATAAGTGATAATATTTACAAAAGCAATTCAGGTTGTATTTTGGCATCTCTAGTTTAATAGCTGTGGTTCAGTTTCTCTTTTCCACACAAACTGGAAGGAAAGTGGAAAATAAAAAAGTGTGAAAACAATACCCAGAGGAAAATAAAATGTGAGACTGCCCTAGAAGGGGCTTTTATTTAGTGCACAGCAGCAGATTTTGTTGCCAAAGCTAGCAGCTCCTGCTATCCCTCAGCTCAGCTCACTCTGGATGTCTGGTTTGTCTCTAGTAATGATAATATAGCTATAGGTCTGAAGCAGTCAAGTGATCCTGGAGAGCACAAAGAATGTGCATTGCCTTTTCCATGGGATTCACTTGCAGCAGAGGAACTATGATGAGGAAAAGTGTGCCAGAGAGCATTGCTGGTGGTAGTAGAAACAGTGGGGAAGTGACGGTACCCATGTGCTGAAGAGAATCTGTACCAGTGGCGAAAAAGAAATTCCAGTCAGGGTGGGATTTCCATGAGACCTACTCACTGCCCTCAGGTCAAAAGGACTGTTTGGGGATTGTGTCCCTCTGCTTCCTGCCCCAGCTGGAGACTAACTGCTGCAGGTGGAACAGTCTTCCTGGATGCCTGTGGGAGGTCAAGGCCCTTTAGCTCATGGCCTGCCTCTCGCATTGTCTGACACAGAGAAGTGAATGAAAGAGGATTTAATGGGGACAGAACAGTCTGTGGCCATTGGGCACAGGGCTCAGTCAAACACAATGGCCAGCCGCAGCTCACACACGGCTGGCCCCTCTCCCACTCCTTCTGCCTGTTCCCCATTTTGCCTATGTCTGTTGCATTTGTTTACCAGGTTTATGCCTCTGTTTATTTTATTACATCTCCGTTTTCCTTGGTATCCCACTTGACAAGATCCTTGATCAGACAATGATACTGGAAGAGATACTCACACATTCCGAATTACCAAACAGTGTAACTGTCCAGTTACTGATTTCATTACATTTGTTTGTTGGGTTTGTGTCTGTCTGTGTTCTTGTTTATAGCTTCCTCCTTTTCTTACCATCCCCTTTTGGGATGAGAAAGTCCTTGTCCAGTCACCCTTAAAGGAGCAGACAGTTTCACTTTCCACACATCTTGCAGGATCTGCAGTTCTGCATTGTAAACTAGGTGCTTACAAGGTTTCTTGAAGTTCAATAACGGATTTCATTAAGAAAAATAATTAAGAAAAATAATGTTACCTATTCACTTATTATCACACAGAGCTAATTTTTTTCCAGTGTGCTGAAATTCTTCCTTAATGAGGTTCAGAAATCCCATCCTTTCAGATCAGTCAAGCAGAAATTTTTGAATATATGATCACAGGAACAATTTCAAAGTCAAGCAAGCAGTAAAATTTGAAAATGAACTCTCCATTTACACATGCATATTTATTAGAGACATATTTACCAAACCAAAGAATAAATATTGGAAAGTATAAATTGAATTCACTAAATAATCTTCACTCAATGTTGAAATACTCTATCTGTACTTTTACTGTTTAACTGTGTCTTTCAGAGCTCCAAGCGATTCCCAGTTTGAATTTCTGGTGTTTATAGTAATACTACTGGCTAATAAGCTCCTATTGCTAAAGGATACACTTCCAGTATTGTGTTCATTGGTTTAAGTTAACAGACTCCCTGTGTTAAAAAATCATTTCTAAGAGATAGGAAATGTTAGGAATAAGCCATTGTTGTTGCTGCTCTTATTAATAAATAGGCAGACAGTTTTTACAATTAGTAACTAACACAGTATGTTAAAGTAGTATTGTTTTGATTTTTGAAAGGGTTTACTCCATGTTCATGCATTATGTGGGTGAATATCTCAGTTTACTTCTATATCAACTTTACTTCCATATCAACTGAGTGATCATGTGTCCCATGTTAAACCATATTAGCTACTTTGGAACTGATTGGCTGTATCAGTTAAAAAGCTGTTAAAGCTGCCACAGCCAATTTTGTACTGAACCAGAGAGCTGTGACTCCAGATTGCTGCTTGCTTGATATCTTTACAGCTGATTCTGGCTTGTAGCTTGTTCTGCAGCGAATGTCTGACAAGAGCCCAACAGTCTAACTCCTTCAGCTGTATTTTTAGCTGCATGTCTAGCAATATTCTTAGCTGTTACTAACAGATAAGAAAATGGTAAACAGAGTTCTAACTGAGAAAGCAATCTAATTTCTTATTAAATTAATATAAATAATTAAAGCATCTTCAAAACTATTAAATGATAGTTTACTGCTGGAAAGTTGTCACTTGGTAGCTTAATTCTGCTAGTTAAAGTAAGCAAGAAGGTAGACAAAGCTGAAGATCCTACTAGTAGAACATACTTCCATCAAAATTATGTACACAGAACTAAGTGTGGCTTGTGTGTGACTAATTCAAATGAAGAAAACACCAAGAAAAATATTCAGAGATTGAAATGAGGCAGAAGTGATTTCAGATTTGCGACTGTAATCAGGAAAAAAAATATTGGAGAATAAAAGACAGGTAGCTCACTTGAAACTTCAGAAAAGAGCAGAGGGCTCAGATGAATAGGTGTAATACTGCAAACACTTTCTCTGAAGAATGCCATGGGCAATAAAAAGAGAAGGCAATTTAAAACAGTAGGAAAACTAAAGTAGGTGTGAAGATGAAATAGAAGAGATATTTAAGGAATTGCTCAAAGCTCTGAAGGATCTCGTTTGTGTGGATTTTTTAGTATTTTTTGACATATTCTTTAGAGAACATTTTCTATTACATGTGTCAAATCTAAACAGTTTCCCTACCCCCAATACTTGAGGAATGGCTTTAAAAAGCATGAAATAATCATGCATACTTTCATACGTTGTTGAAGCCAGATGTGCTGCCTGGAGCTTCATGTTCAGTCAGTGGTTCAATTAAGGAGACTTCCTTGCTCTGAATGCAAGCTCTGAATTAATCCTAAGAAGCATGAGAGACCTGGAGTAAAACATTCCCCTGGAGCTAAAAGCTTCTGAAAGTGCGGGGAAGTAATAAGTCTGGTTTACAGTACAATTCATGCTCTTTTACCAAAAAAAAAAAAAAAAAAAAGAAAAGAAAAAAAAAAAGGGGGGGGGGGGGGGGGGGAGCTATTCCATATAACAACAGCTGTTTCTGAAATGTTTATTATTTCTAACAGTTTACTGTAAATTCAGATTACAAGAGATGACTAGAATTAATAGTACTTATCTTTCAGGAGCATTATACTTCAAGTAATCTAGAAGAAAATGTATATTAAAAATTGACAAATGGTGTTTTGCTCTTCCATGAGTGAACAGCCAGATCTAGAATTTGAGGAGCCAACTCTTAGGTTCTGTCATGCTTAAAGTGAAAGGAGTTACTGAGCAGCCTAGAATGAGAAGCCATAAGAATTGATTGAAAAGAGGTAATCACCAATCCAGACAGAGCTATCTTTAAAGATGGTTGTGCAAAAAAAGGAAATTAGTATTCTAAGTAGATAAATTCTATACAGTGTTGAACAAAGTATATACAAACAGCGTTGGCAGTTCATTGGATTTTTCTACCCAGGAGTAAGGATTGCACTGCTTCAGAGTGAGGAACTGGTTATCTAAACTTCCTGACATATCAATATATGGAAGAGTCTTAAAGAGTTAAATAGTGTTTTGAAAGTCATACCTATTGTGTGACTTGTGGATACATGGGAGATTTATCTAGATTCTGTCCTATAATGCCCTTGTCAATATGAGTGTGTTGACTACAGTGTTCTACAAATTTGTCTTTTTTCCTATTGCAGAGGCTCTGAACTAAAAGTAGTTGGAAATGAATTCAGATATCCTCTGTATGCAGAATTTGAAACTTCAACTTCAGGACCTTTAGAGACAATATAATGATACTGTGGCATTAAAAGTGTAGGAGAGTTTATTTTCTTGATATTTAGTATCACTAGCGGTTGAATCATTTCTTCACGTTTGAAGATATAAATTTTATATTTGATAAACAATTTAAGGATGATTGAATTAAATCATCTGAAGTTCTGTGATCTAAGAAATGCTAAAATATATTAGTCCAAAGACCTATTAAAAAGGGCCAAAAACAGATAATAAAAATAATGTGTGTTCATGGATATAACAATACTGAGTTACACAAAGCAGATTTTGAGTCTGCTTGAGAAATAAGCAAAGATCAATATTACAGCAGATTTATCAGAAAACTGTTACTCCTGTGTCTACCTAGAATACAACACTGAATGAAATTAAGAGGAGGTATATTTAAAATAGGAGAGAAACAGTAATTCTCTATTAAGTTGAAATGGATCTACTGAACTCTCCTTTGTGGCATATTACACTGACAAATTGCTTTGTAAATATAGGCTACTATAAAGAGTAACTTTAGCTCTATGTAGTAGGGGAAAAAGGTTTTATCACCTAATTCTTCAAACTAGAAAATGACGTTAGAAGAAGATTTTTAGCCATGTTATGATAGTGTAGTTATGAATGCTAATGAGACTTTATAACTTACTACAGAGGCATATATAATTGCTCAAGAGGGGATAATTATTTTTCACAGCGTTATGGTAGTTTTAATGGTCTGGCTATGTTTATTTTATTTTATTTATTTATTTATTTTAAGTTTCACAAGAAGTATTTGCTGAAAACCATAAAATATTCGTTTCTTAACTTTATGAAGTTTCTTCCAGAACATACACACACAAATGTGCACACACAACAAATTTACAGAACTTTCAGTCAAAGGCATGTATGAAAGTCAGAGGAAAGTGAAACAGAAAAAATCTTCATTGAATTATACATGTATTTAGGTTCATTAGATTAGATATTTAGAATAAGTAATGGTATTAAGAAAATGTTGATCAACCTAGTTTTTGTGATTTTCTCAGGACATGTGATACTGCTGCAGAGTTATCAGATGTTTCTTCTGGTTGTTGGCTTAACAATCTTGAGTTTATAGTAACAACAATTGTAAGAAACATACTGTCATTCTCACTGAAGAAAATAGGATGGTATTCTTGCACATCTCTTCCCAAGATTTGAGTGACTTAGCTAAACTTGACATTAATCCAAACGGAGTCAGAGGTGCTCTGTATCTCTGACAAGACAGGTCAATTTTTTTATTATTATTATTATTTTATAGTCCTGCAGCTTCCTAGTAACTATGTTCAATGGGATGTCTTTTGCAGCTAATTATGTAATCAAAGTCAGGATTTAAAAGAATAATGAGCCTCTACAACCACTTTTTCTGAAGCTATTTTGAATGGAGAAAGAAAAAAAAAAAAAGAAATTATGGAGACTGTCCACAGCTTGTTAAAAAGGCTCAGATTATATCAATCCATATTAAATCAAACCAGGCATTTGCTGACATCTGTGAAGTTTTTAGCAAGTAACTAGTCCTGCCAAACTGTGAGATAAATGATTCTTGGAAAAATTGGTTAGGCCCTGCTGTGAAAGAGACTGGAAGAATGCACCATGGTTTCTCAGTATCTAGCAGGAGATTTTATTACTCTGACTAATTCAGATAACCATCTACTGCGTATCCAAAATGTAATATTTCTTTACTGTTTCACAAATATGCAGAGTAAATTCTGATATTGAAGAAAATCTCAAACCATTCTCAACTGTTTCAGTCTTACACAGTGTTCTTCTAGGAATATATCTGATTTTTAATTATTTTTTTATGACTGTGAAGGTCCAGTGATTTTGTGAAGCTCCAATGTAATAAGACTAATAATGGAATTTGTTGCTGTGAAGACTTCTGTTCTGTATAAATACAAAAATGATACTTCCTTAGAAAAGAACCCAGGATGAGATTATCATTTTGTTTCCGTATATTCTGTATATATGTTTCCGAATTCTGTATAGAAGCAGAAAGAATCATCAGACATAAATTAGTTGTGGTTCTGAGATGCATACAAAATAGTTTTAGGCCAGGCCTTCAGTCTTTTTCAGTCATTCACCATTGCTATTGCAGCAGCTTCATGGGAGAGGTGCTTCATTGTTTGTTTGTTTTGCGTTATTGTATTGTTTTGTTTGTTTCTTTTTTTTTTCCCCCTAGAGGCAGAATCTTTCCTGTCCAAGGCAGCAACTTTGGCGTTCATGGATATCCAAGAACAGCAAGATTTATTCCATGAAACTAAATTACCATAACTGGGCCTATTCTCATTCTCATTCTCATTTTGGCACTGCACAAAGAGAAGACACATTTGCATTACCATTGCATTGATTTTCTAGGAGTTAGAGACAATCTTTATTATTAGGATTTGGTGAATAACAAGAGTTAATGCTACTTGAAAGTTGTAAACTTAAAATAAAGCAAGTCACTTAAACTGCACATTATTTTTTGCTATAAAATCAATGGGACGATGACTTTTTTGGCAGAAGAGTAACAAAATAATTTATATTGTGTGTTTAAGCTTTACTATGTTTTTCATTAATCATTAATCATTTAATGATTACATTAAATGTTATTAGTACAAACCACTTTATAGATATACTCTATATAAAGGCAAAAAAGTATAGAACCAAAGGCAAATCGTGAGAAGAATATGGTAATCTCAAGGAGAGAACAAAAAGTGAGCTGTTAGAAAAATGATATGAACTTTCTTTAATCTATCATCTTTTTAAACCACAATGAAGGAGTTTTTTCCATATTTGAGCACACCCATTTGAAGCAATCCATTCTTGTTAGGCAGGGTTAACCAGAAAGGTTTGTGTTATTTATACACATATCTCTTCAGGTGCAAGGATGATCCAAGACATTTTTGAAAATTAGTTATAAGTAATGCCGACTTGCAGTAAGCAAATCAATCTTTTCCTTGGGAAGCTGAAGTGCTAAATTAGTAAAAACAAACAGTTTTCACTTCGCTACTTCACTGTTTGTGAAAATGTACTTTGAAAGGAACTGCAACCCATAGTGCTGCCACTAAAATAAAATCCATATTTCTTGTCTGTAAAACAGCATTGTTAGAAATACAGTGAAAAACACTACTGATTTCTTTCACCTTGACAAAATGTTAGCAAGTCCCTGATCTACATTCATGAGTGGAGATGAGAACTTTAAAGTAGGATTTCAGATACATCACACTAAACAATGGAGTATGTGCTGTTAGAATGAACTTCAGCATTGCATAGGATGAATGGTAGGAAGCTCATCAATTTTAAGCCTGACTGCTTTTTATATTTCAGAAGCATTTTTTTTTAGGACATTAAAACCCTATCAGTGCTAATTTTATTCCCTGGTCCAAATTCCTGTCCACAGGATTTTTCTTTGTAAAATGGTGAACTTTACCACTTGTACCACTTAGCCTGTGTATTACAGAAATTGATGATGTTGCTAGAAAGGTGCCCGCAGGGCCTACAGCAGAGCTTGTAGGTCATTCTGTTAGAGTAGGTGTACTGAATTTGGTTCAGACAAGTTAATTTTCTTCCTTGCAGAACATATGGCACTGTTTTTGATCTGTGACCAATTCAGTGTTGACAACACATTAGTGTTTTATCTGTTGCTAAATGATACATGTACTTTACCAAGGCCTTCTGTGTACCTCACTGTGTGCTCTTAGCAAGTGGAGAGGAAAGGCAAGAGCCTGGGAGTGGAAGCAGGCAGGACAGCTGACCAAAACCTACCAAAAATATATTCTGTACCATTTAGTGTAATATTCAGTATGAACATTGAGGAAGAGTTTTGACTTCCATCAAGCTCAAATACAGTGAATCCTGGTGAGTAGGTGGTCAAGCAAAAATGCCAGGAGGCCTGCATGAATGAATAAGATGTTCCTGGGAAAACTTACACACAAAAAGAAGGCATACAGAGCATGCAAACAGGGACAAGTAAACTGAGTGAAATACATTGTCCAAGCATGCAATAATGCAGTTAAGAAAGCCAAAGCTCAGTGGGAGTAAATCTGGCCACTGATGTCAAAGGCAACAAAAAGGACTTTTACAAGTACATGGATGACAAAAGGAAAACTACAGAAGACGCAAGTCTGCTACTGAATGAGATGGAAGACCTGGTTACTCAGGATAAAGAAAGGGTTGAAGCACTAAATACCTCCTTTATCTCAACCTGCACTATCACAATCAACCTTCAGGAATCCCAAATCCCAGAGAGGAAGAAGTGAGCTAAGATATACCCTGGGTGGAAGAGGATCAGGTAAACCAGTACTTGAACAAATTCAATTTAACGTAAGTTGCTATGGACCCCAAAGGTATGCATTGGTGCTGAGAAAGCTGGTTGATGTTATTGAGAAGACACTGTCAGTAGTCTTTGCTTTATCAGAATGACTGGGGAAAATGTCCAAAGACCGGATGAAAGCAAACATCATTCCTAAATTCCAGAATGACAGGAAGGAAGACTCAGGGAATGACAGGCCTGTCAGCCTCACCTCCATCACTGGGAGTGTGATGAAGCAGCTAACGTTAGGAACCATGTGGAACATGATGAGTGAGAAAATCACCAGGAGGAGTCAGCACAGATTCACCAAGGGAAAGACATGCTTGACCAAATGGATGAATTTCTACAATGAAATAACCAGCCTGACAGACCAGTCTATCTGGATATCGGTAAGGCTTTTGACACTATCTTCCTTAAGATCATCATTAAAAAAAAGCTAGTAATATATGAGCTAGTTAGCCAGACAATGGTATAAACTAAAAACTAGCTGGGGTGGTGATCATTGTGATCAGCAGCACAATGTCTAGGTGAAGATTAGTAACTAATGGTGTAACCCAATGATCAATACAATTTAACATCCTTATTAATGATCTAGACGATAGGCCAGAGTGTACCCTCAGCAAGTTTGCAGATGTAACAGAACTGGGAAGAGTGGCAGATACGATATGAAGTCATGCTGAGAAATGCCTTTTCCATCCAGAGAAAACAGGACAGGCTGGAGAAATGGTAACTTCATGAAATCCAACAAAGAGAAGTGCAAAATGAGGACATGTGGTGGGCCACACATCTGGAAAGCAGATTGGGAGAAATGATCCAGGGGTTGTTCTGCTGAACACCAAGTTGAACATGAGCCAGCAGTGTATCACTGCGTCTAAGAAGACTAATGGTATCTTGGGATGCATTACATAACGCCTGCCAACAGCAGATCAAGGGGCATGATCTTTCCCTTCTACTCAGCACTGGTGAGGGTTTTCTGGAGACCTGTGTCCAGTTCTGGACTCTTCAGTACAAGACAGACATAAATATGCTCAAGAATCCAATGAAGGCCCACAAAGAGTATGAAAGGAGCAGAGCACCTCTCCTATAAAGGAATCATAGAATCATAAAATGGCTTGGGAGAGACCCCAAGGTGTGAGAATCCTTCTCTGTTTTTTGGCTCAAAGCTTGCTTCCTGAGGTATTTCTTGTGATAAGACTCTGAATGATTTGTTGAGGAGGCAACTAATGGGTGCTAACCGTGTGACAATGGATATCGCTTTGGGAACATTTGAAAGCCCCTTCCCCCAGAACTGCTTGCTCTATACAAGAGCGGAAGAGAGCGCTCAGCAGTGTTCACTGGCGGAAGATCTGGCCTGTGACTAAACCACTCCAGCTAAGTATGGAAGGCTGGGGGATGATACCATTGTATCCTGCGAAGGCAAGATGCAAGTTGGTGCCTCCCTGCTTCCTCTTATCTACTGGCAAGGCCAGGAAGATAAGAACAAAGGAGTTTCCTGCTGAGGCCCCAGAGCCAGAAGCTGCCACTCAAAGGAGAGCTGACTCGACCACTTTGGATTTGAGCTGTCACTCCAAAGATAGCTGACTTCACCACTTTGAAAGCATTGAAAAGGGGCCGTCATCGCCATCGTCGTCGTCGTCCTTCTCACCGTCGTCGTTGTCAACAGGACAACTCTGCCTGACGACCCACCGCTACTGAAGATCAAAGACTGAACTACGGACCACGCTGGATCCATGGTGGTGACTATCTCCCTCTTGCTGCCTATAAAGACCCCTTGCTTCTTCTTTTCTATCTTTTCTATCGCCCTCCTTCCCTTCCCCCATTACCCTAATTCATAATAGTGTCCGTCCTCCCCTTCCCCATTTCCCCTGATTAAGATTTGTAATAAACTGGTCGGACCAACATTTGAACCGTTGCTTCTTAATCTCACGCCGGGTATATAGAAAATAAAAGAACCTCCTCTCCCTCCTATAAATTGGAGCGAGACACAAGGATCATCAAGTTCCAACCTCTCCTGTGCCACAGTCAGGGCCAAGGCTGGGCACAGGCAGGGCAAGCTGTGAGATCTCAGAGTGTTTACAATAGAAAGAAGACAGCTGAGGGGATATTCGTCAGTATATATAGGTTGCTCAGAAATTAACACCTCCTATTTCTTTCAGTGGAAACTACAACAGATATGAATGGCACAATAGCAATTCTCAGCTACAAAACATCATTACTCACCAGAATAGCTGTACATTTTCATCAGTGTGGAAAAAGAGACTGCATGCCACATTCACAAAGGTCTGCACCACTGGAGGTGACCCATTATCACTTTCACCAATGCTGAAATACAACATCCACCATCTCACTGTGCTCACATCATCTGTTTGGTCTCCAGAAAAGCTCAGCAAGTGTCAGTGAATGTCAATGGGTGCCATTTTTTCTATATGGAGGAATTCAGTGACATACTTTTGCTTCATTTGCACCTCCATGTCAGTCTGCCTTTCTCCTGCCATCTGTCGCACTGCAAAAAAAAGTAATGGAGTACTGGTGGGCCTCTGATGTTGTGGTCCAACAAAATAAGGTAGGAGGCATTACTCTCAGAGTCCTTGTATATAAAGACTTGAAGGAAGGATGCAAAGAGGTTGGAGCCAGGGTCTTTTCAGCAGCACTTGGTAATAGAAAAAGGGGATGGTCACAGAATGAAACAGAAAATTCATGAAGACATCTTAAACGTAAAGGTCAATGAGCACTAATGCAGGTTTCCCAGGTAAGTTGGATAAAATTAGATTTGTTTATGAAACCATGCTAAAGTCAGGTAAATTTAAGTGACAAAACAAGTACTCTACCTTCAGAGTCACAGAGATTTTGGGTTACTGTTAAAACTGCAATATTGTTTTCTCCTGTTTATTACATTATTTATTTAGATTTCTGCAAAACTTAATGCATGGCTGCTTGTTATAATTAAGAGTTATGTCATGGCCTGTTTATATTCCAAACTATCACAGTCAAATTTAAATGGAATAAGTTTTTGCTTTTAGGCCAGTTATCTAGAATATTGAATTTAGTAGTGCTCATGGATATTTCCATTCAAGAGAAATCACTGTGCCATTAGTATTTTGATTTTCTCAGCATCATGTAATTACTTCTTTCTTGCTTTTATTTTTTTTTTTCTTCTGTCTTTAATAAAGAATTTGTCAGTACGATCAAGGCTTGCTGCATTGTTGTGATATTAGCAACTATTCAGTGCCATTTACATAATGGATACATAATTCAACTTGGAACTTGACTTAGGAGGTTTCTTGTAACAAGAGGAACTATTTCAGTCGACAAAGCAGTTTTGAAGTAATTCAAACATATTTGGCAGTCATCAGTCTTTCAACAGTTTTGTCATTAGTTTTGTCTTCAGGAAGATCTAGTCCCAAGCCTAAGATTTTCACTTTTAATAAAGATCTCCACTCCAGAAGTCTTTTCTTTCCTGTACATAATCAGAACATGCAGGTTTTATTAGTTAAGAGACATTTATACCTCTGAAATTCTTACAATCTGTCATTTTTTGGTTATTTTGTTATCAGTATTTCTCATTATAACATCATGTAGTGCACTGCAAGTTAATGAGTTAACGCTCCAGTTCCATGGATTGTCGATATTTCCAGATATGTTCTCAGATGAGAAGAAGAACTATATCAGAAGACTTTCACTATTTCATTTTTGTTTTCTGTTCAGAGGGAACAGAAAACTCCTTCTTTTGCTGCTCATCACTGCAGCGTGTGCTCCCTATCTGTTTTGATTTCAGCATTAGATTAAGGCCTCTCTTTCTCGTTTATTTGATTTATTATCTTCAATTCCAATTATATTGCATTATATTATACACTCTTGCATTTCGCAATATCTAGTAAATTCGTTTTCTCCCTTAGCTCACTGCTGCTGTCTGTGTTTTTTAAGGTCCATCCCCCTACCTTTTTCTCTTTTCCCCTTCCCCTGCTACTGGAGCATAGATCTGTGGGTCTCCCTGCCCCATTCGTCATGGAACTGGGCCAAACCAGCATACAAACCATTGACACAGTTCTTGAAAGCAATCCTTCCAATGCAGTGCAGTGGGAGATCTGGGCTGGACCTAACTTGCTAGAGTAATCAAAATCTGTGGAAAAGTCTGTCCTGGTCTGGCACAGATTGTACTTGGTAGATACAAAGAGGAAGTTACAGGTTCAAGAGTTTCCCTAGAAAGCTGGTCTCTGCAAGGAAGATTGCTCTGCAAGAAAGGCCTGCTTGATATCTCAGGCCTTACTCACAAATCTTACCAAGAAGTCAAGTCCTTACACAAATATATATTGTACAAGTAGTCCAATCAGAGGACATTGAAAGGCTGCATACGATACAAGAGATGGGAGCACTCACAAGAAATTCAGTTCAATTGACCTATAGTCAACTTTTAAAAATATTCTTTCAAATGAGCAAGGCAAATCCACATCTTCTAAGCTATTTTTTTCTTTGTGCAAACCACCTGGATATGCGTCATACTTTACAAGCCACATGACAACATACAAATAATTTCTTAAAATGGGCAAGCTTTGTGAGCCAAAAACACTTATTTATCGGCATCCAATTCTTTAAATGGAGTCACTGGTAAAATGTCAGCTGCTTAAAAAAAAAATTAAGAAAAACATACAATTCAGAGAAAAATGCATATACAAATTTAACTCTTTTTTTTTTGTAACAATCTAATCAAGTCTCATCTTCTGTCTTTACCCACTTTCTATTACGTTTTCATTAGCATTCTCTTGCCAAACAGCAATTATGTTGCCAACTGAAACAATTGGGCTGAAAAATGTTCAAATAAATGAGAATTTACATGCTGGTGGCAGTTCATGTTTTTCAATATTGATATGGTTTCATTATTTTTTATTTGTTGGTTTTCTCAAATGATCACCAGATTTGCATTTGTAGGTGGATTTTTTTGTTGTTATTGAGGTAGAAAAAAACTGTAATTTAGCTGTCAGAATGGCAGAAATACAAATGCTAGATTTCTTTAATGATAACCTGCTTCACATAGAAGTTGCATTAAGGAGTGAAATATGCCTTGATAAGAGCTCTGGCAGATGTACGTCAGAAATTTTAGTTTACCAAATACCTCAGTGCAGTCATACATTGGATGGACTTTCTTCTTGTCTGCACAGCAGTCAGTGTTCAGAAAAAGTCTTTTTTTTTTTTTTTTGTAAAACAGTGCTGCCAGTATTTCTAATCAATGTTTATGTTATAGGAGCTGAAGTGAGACAGTCTTATCAGTTAGGTTTTCTATATACCTAATTTTGGTTTGAAATTAAGGAATAATCATAGTTTGAAAGCAGAAATGAGAAAAAAAGATTTGTGAAATATAGGAAGGAGGATGAGTACAAGCAAATTATTTAATGAGTGTTAGTCCCTCAATTCACTTCAGTCTTTGTGAATAAAAAATGAACAAAATGTTGAATAGGAACACTGAGGTACAAACCAGCCATTAAGTAGGAATGCTGAAGAGGCAGTAAGACAATCTTAACTCAGGCTAAGGATAAACAAGAACAAACTTGGGGAAAAAAAGTAAAGATTAAAAATTAAATGTTGCAAAGGACAATATTTAAAGGAATGAAACAGAACATAAAAACAATTGAAAAAAGCTTAACATAGTAGACTAAAATAGTTTAGGACTCAAAATAGGTGGTATGTGTGAAATTAAACGTTAAGAATTTACCAAATTGTTTTGAGAAGAGCATAAGAAAAAAAAAAAAGTTGAATTACTCAGATATATCCTCACTTGCCATTTAAGAAACATTGTACTCTTTAATTTTACATCTCATTTAGTTTCATTTGCTTTTTAAAATCAGTTAGAAATTCAGCATCTCACCTGTAGGGCATTTCTTCATTCAACAATGGCTGGTAAGGCTGTTGTGATATAATGCCACTGCTATAACTGTGAACTTTGTTCAGATGCTGAATATATACTGAAGTATATATTCAGGTGACTTTCCATGTCAGCAAATACCATGTAAGAAGTGAAGCACAATAACTAAAGTTTAAAGAAGAGATTTTTTTACAGCAAGTATTGGCGAAAGCTGAAATTGTCGTCAGTTTTTTTCACTGTCTTGCAGAATGCTCTGATGAGAATCAGGCAGATGCTATGCTTCATTTCTAAAGATGCTTGGAAAACTGCATTTGTGTTTCCTTCTGCAGTTTTTTGTGATAAGCAGGTAAGAGAGAAGGGACTGAGTGAAAGAAGCATCCAGGGTTGTTACAGAAATGAACAACGAACACTTGGATAAGCACAGATGGTATACTTATGAAGATATATGGGAAAATTACACGTATTAAGCATCTGTTTCCCTTTCAAGGAAGATGAACAAAAGCGTAGAGCATTGATCAAATAAGCATGTTAGCAGTAAAACTGCTGAAGTTCTCAAATTTTGGGATAAACTTGTATATCCCCTGAAAAGTCTGTCTCTTGTTAGAGAATTATGAGCATTACTGTTCTACTCTATTATTGTTCACCTACGGTAGCTATCTAGGAGAAAGTAAAGATGGGAACAGTCTTACTGCCTGGGATGGATGTGAAATGGAAGGCATACATATTTATTTATGTATTTAAGTTTTGTATCATTGCAGATTTTCTTTCCTCTTCAGGAAGGGCTGTAATGATTAAGTATTCAAACTCTGGAGGGCCAGATCCTTGTGACATATTAATCATCTTGAAAGTCTTCTCTGATCTAGATCGTTCTCTGATTCTATGTAAGATAATAAACCATATTTTTATCAACTGAGGGTCCTACCCTGGCAGATGGACTTAAGATTTAGTACTGGTAAGTAAATCAGATGACAAGAAGACAAAGATACTCTTTGAGGAAAGGTAAAATCTTTTGAGAATTTTCAGAACTGTTCTCATTTCTGCTTTTATTGGAGTGAAATTCATGGCTAACTCTGCACTTCTTCCTCTGACCTTGAATCTTATTTTATCTGTCTAACCATTACCTCTTGTTCTATAAGTAGCTATTTAAAACATAATTATTCTTTAAAAACATGATGAGCAAGAACTACTCTTACAGTCGAGGAAAACTCGATCTTTACCAATATACAAGAGCAGATAAAGGAGAGGGGATAGCTGCATTCACCTTTTTTTTCACAGGAATTTAATAAAATCATATAGTTGGTTTAATCTCTAGATTATAGAAAAAGCTCTGATTAAAAAGCTAAAAAGTGTTGAAACAAAATGAAGTCGTACCGGAGCAGGTCAAAATCCCAATTCTTAACGTAAGAAACTACGTAATGTTGGCTTTTCTGCTGTATATTGTGATCATTCTAAAAGGCAATAAAATACCACCTCCACAATAGTTAATATGCCCCAATTCCATTGCAAACATGAGAATCATAGAATTGCTCAGGTTGGAAAAGACCTTAAAGATAACCAAGTCCAATCACAATCTAACCATAGTACCTTAACTCTAACAACCCTCCACTAAATCATGTCCCTGGGCACCACATCCGAATGGTTTTTGAACACATTCAGGGATGATGACTCAACCACCTCCCTGGGGAGCCTATTGCAGTGCTTAACCACCCTTTGTGTAAAAATATTTTTTCTGATATCCAACCTAAACCTCCCCTGGCACAACTTGAGGCCATTTCCCCTCATCCTGTCACCAGTGAGAAGAGATGAACCGCGTTCTCTCTGTATGCATCTTTCAGATATTGGAAGAGAGCAGTAAGGTCTCCCCTCAGCTGCCTTTTCCCCAGACTAAACAGCCCAGTTCCTTCAGTCTCTCCTCATAGGACATATTCTCCAAGCCCTTCACAAGCCTTGCTGCCCTTCTTTGGACCTGCTCCAGAACCTCATTTTCCTTTCTGTACTGAGGTGCCCAAAACTGAACACAGTACTCAAGGTGAGGCCTCACCAATGCCAAGTACAGAGGCAGGATGACTTCCCTAGTCCTGTTCACTACACCTGCTCATCACTGGTCCTGATACAAGCCAGGATGTCGTTGGCCTTCTTGGCCACCTGGGCACACTGCTGACTCATATTCAGCCAACTGCCCAACAGTGCACTAAAATCCCTTTCCACCAGGCCACTCCTTTCCAGCCACTCCTCCCCGAGTCTGTAGGGGTGGGGACAATTTAAAATATAAATATAAAATAACAGTATTTTCATTCTGTGAACCAAAGCAATGGTACAGTGTTCATTTTCCTCTGGATACCGTAGATGAAGTTCTGACTACTACTAGCTTCTGGTTAACATATTATCTTAGGTTGCTGTCTGTTTCCTTCAGCTTTCTCAGGAGATATTATTATATACCACTCTGCAGATTTTAATCTGAGGATGGCATAGGTCTTATATGACATTCATTACATATGAAGATATGTTCAGGAAAGTTTTTAAAGGATAAGATCCAAAGCCCTCCAATCCAGGGAAATTTCAACATTTATTATCATTACTGTATTCAACATTCAGTCTTCATCGCTAGAAGCATATGTATATTATTAAAATTATTGAAATACTTGCTAATTTTTCATAGGTATTAAACAGAACTCAATGAATCATTTAAGGCATATAAGGTCAGAAAGCAGTAATATGTCTCTTGATATTAAACTTGACATTTCTGCAATGTCTGCTGTGGAATTCCAGATATACCCCAAAGATACAAGTACATGAAATAGTTCGAGATTTTAAGTTTTTCTTTTGGCATATGATGGTGATACTGAGACCTTGAATGCTACTCAATCCTCTTGTACTGAGAGGGCAAATCAAATCCAATTTGAGGATAGTGGACATAATGGATATAATTTAAAAACAAAGCAAAACAAAGCAACCAACCAACCAAACGAAACAGCAAAAAGAGATGCTGAGCATTTTATCCAAACAGCTGTTGGCCTCTTGTGCAATTAGATTCAATTTCCAGTGGCTCATAAATACATACTTCCCAAAGATGCTTTTGTATCTTGTTATGAATTATCTTCGCAATGTCCAGGGGATCAGGCCCAGCGAGCACAGGTTCGTGAAAGGCAGGTTGTGCTTGACCAACCTCATCTCCTTCTATGACTGGGTGACCAGTCTGCCAGATGAGGGAAGGGCTGTTGATGTAGTCTTCCTAGTCTTCAGCAAAGCCTTTGACTCGGTCCCTCACAGGCTTCTTCTGGGGAAACTGGCTGCCCGTGGTCTGAACAGATATACACTTCTTTGGGTAAGGAACTGGCTACAGGGCCGTGCCCAGCAGGTCGTGGTGAATGAAGTCCAGCTGGCGACCCGTTTCAAGCGGTGTCCCCCAGGGGTCAGTACTGGTGCCCATCCTGTTTAATATCTTTATTGATGACCTAGATGAGGGGATTGAGTGCACCCTCAGCAAGTTTGCAGATGACACCAAGCTGGGAGGTGGTGTTGATCTGCCTGAGGGTAGGGAGGCCCTGCAGAGGGATTTAGGCAGGCTGAACCGCTGGGCTGAGGTGAATGGGATGAGGTTCAACAAGGCCAAGTGCCAGGTCCTGCACTTTGGCCATAACAACCCCATGCAGCGTTATAGGCTTGGGGATGAGTGGCTGGATGAGTGTGAAAAAGAGAAGGACCTGGGGGTGTTGGTTGATGCTTGGCTGAACATGAGCCGACAGTGTGCTCAGGTAGTAAAGAGGGCCAACGGCATCCTGGCCTGCATTAGAAACAGTGTGGCCAGCAGGAGCAGGGAGGTGATCATCCCCTGTACTCAGCATTGGTGAGGATGCATCTCAAGTCCTGTGTTCAGTTTTGGGCTCTTCACTACAGGAAAGACATTGAGGCCCTGGAGCATGTCCAGAGAAGGGCAACAAAGCTGGTGAGGGGTCTGGAGCATAAGTCTTATGAGGAGCAGCTGAGGGAGCTGGGATTGTTCAGTCTGGAGAAGAGGAGGCTCAGGGGAGACCTCATTGCACTCTACAACTTCCTGAAGGGAGGTTGTGGTGAAGAGGGGTTTGGCCTCTTCTCCCAGGCAACGAGCAGGACACGGGGCAATGGCCGCAAGTTGTATCAGAGGAGGTTTAGGTTGGACATAAGGAAGAACTGTTTCTCTCAGAGAGTGGTCAGGCACTGGAATGGCTGCTCAGAGAGGTGGTGGAGTCGCCATCTCTGGCAGTGTTCAAGAGGCGTCTGGATGACGTGCGGCTTGATATGGTTTAGTGCTTGTGGTGGCAATGGTGATGGGGAGATGGTTGGACTGGATGATCTTCTTGTTTCCAACCTTGTGATTCTATGATTCTATGACTAATGCAGGCAACTAAGTACCACGCACTCATTAGATCCCTTCCTCCCAGCAGGATGGGAGAGTGGGCCCTATATGAGATTATTCTTCCAAGTCAACTTGATAGAGGACATACATCCAGATTTTGGGATAAGTGTTTTCCAAAATCCACAACACCTAGGAGAGCACATTTCCTTTTTGCTAGTTGATGGAGACATAGCAGTTGCTTTGTTGATCATATGCACGGGGATCTGATGATGTCTGTCTTGCACTTTTATTCCTAAGACCTGGGTCTCCTATGCAAGTCCCCTAACCTTATTTTCCTTATAGTAAAACTGGCTTTTAAAGGGATTTGAATTTTTTTCTTCCCTTTCTCGGAAACTTTCTTTGTTGTATTGACTCACATGGTGATGTCATCAATCTATTGCAGGTGTTTAGGAGGGTTCATCTGTTACAGTGACATATGGTAGGGCTGATTTTTCTGCCGCTGGAGTAGTTGATTCCAGGTGTACGAGATGCTCTTCCAAGTAAAAGCAAGTAGTGTCCTTGCACTCTGCTACAAAAAGAGTTGAAAAAAAATAAAACATTGGTAGTATCATTTGCAAAGCACAACTTGGCTGCCTTTGACTCCAATTCATATCAAATTTCTAGCATGTCTGGCACAGCAGCACTCAGTAGTGGCATGACTTCATTCAGACCACAATAGTTCACTGGACTCTTTTGATGGCTATATGCAACTATTGAAAGGTGAGTCTTGCCGATTACTCCTTCAGCTACAGGATGTCATGAGAGTCAGACTACTCTGACTGGCACATCACCTGTTACAGGAGTTGAGTTAGCTAAAGTGCCTGCTGTGGGGATGGGATCAGTCTTGAATATGGCTCAGCAGACATAGGACAAACACCAGAACATTGCCATGATTTCAATCTCTCTAGAATTGCCAGAGAGACATTATACCTTTTTCAGAGGTTGAAGTTCTAAAATGCTGGGGTACTCACTCTCCTAGGTACATGCCCACACAATCCCTCAGTCCCTGCCAATCATAACTATCCTGCCTTAGGCAGACTTCTGGGTGGTATTCTTGAACAGTTGTTAAACATTAAGCAAAACCTGAAACACATTCAGGAGACAGACGTAGCAATGGGAATATTCTGGTCTGAACATCAAAAAGATACTCAAAATTCTCAAGAGCTATTCTAATTAGCCTGAAGGAAAAGGGGAAGGAGAAAAGGAGAAAGCGTCTCCTTTTTTTTTTTTTTTTTTTTTTTTTTTTTTCTGCCCATAAATTGCCTCACTGAGGAGAAAAGGTAAAGCATAGCTGTCCATATTTTCCAAGAGGTGGTTCACTAAGTATAGACATGGTGTCAGTGTTGAGTACAAATACGAGATTAATCTCGCAACCAGTAATTTTATCATAACATAAATCAGTATTACACAGTACAGCAAATTGATAGCCTTAACTGAAGCAGTGACAGCAAACAAGATACTACATAACACATCCCTGAGAATGACTCAAAGACATAAAAATCAACAGTATAGTGAACAGTATAACAACTTATTTTGGTAATATGTTTTGGTCAGGTCTGTTGTTATCTCAATATTTCAAGCCCCACATTCGGTGCAAAAAGGACAGTTGTGGTTTAACTTGTCAAGCAGCAAAGCACCACATATCTACTTTCCTCCCTCTGTTTCCTCCACTCCACCTCTGAAAAAAAAAAAAAAAAAAGTGCAGCGAGGGAGAGAATTAGAAATAAACAAGAACACGTGCATTGATGTAAAAAGTATTTAGTAAGACAGGAGAGGAAAATCATAGAATCATAGAATCACCAAGGTTGGCAAAGACCTACAAGATCATCCACAATGATAATTATGTCTATCTCTCTCTGCAGTGCAATCACTCATCACCTGCTGATTCATCTCCAGCCAATCTCCAAACACATGCCACCCACAGCTCCACAACTTTATGGCTTTCTGCATGATGTTACGTGGCATGGAATCACCCCTGGCCCAGTTCAGGTCAACTGTCCTGGTTTGCACCACCCTGCTGCCATATCCTAAAGGCATGCTGAGTGGATTGGCCTGTCCTGGCTTCAGCATGCTTCTATCACTAAGCAGCAACCAAAGCATCAGTGTGCTGCTAATGCTATTTTGGCTGGAACCAGGACAGGTTTAAAAGAACGTGCAAAACAAATGATGCACAGTGCAATTGCTCACTGCAGAAACAGCCACCTAGTGAGGTGTCACAGTTTTATTGCAGAGTATGATGCCAAATGGCATAGAACATCCCTATAGCAAGTTTAGGTTAATTGTTCTGGTTCTGCCTGTCCCCAGCAATCCCAGCTCCTTTTCACCTTTCTTTCAAGTTTTCACCTTTCTTTCAAGGAATTTGGGCAGTGTGAAAATAATTGTTGTTTTAAAAAAATAAACATGTAGAATGTATTTTATTTAGTTTTCCATTATATATATTCTGATGAATTACACCCATTGGATATGTTCAGTACTGTGTTACTTTACAGCATTCCAGGGAAAGATTAGAAAAGGAGATAAGTGAAGCTTACATAAACACTGGTTTACAAGTTAACTATTTGGTAGCAAATAACGGTGCTTCCTGTTATATTGAGACCTAGAGAAATTACATTGACAAGTTTCATCTCCTAGCTACAGGGTGAAATAAAGGAGTAAAAAACTTGTGGCCACCCTCTGTGAACTTGCAACTTTCAGGTTGTGGTACAAAAGAGTCGAAAGCCTCTTTGGAAATTGGGGATATAAGTACAGTGAGGAAAAGCTGGAGAGGGAGCTATGATTTTCAGATAGAGAATGAATGAAAAAAATGGATGGTATTTGGGGAAGATCAGAGGAATGAAAACTTACAGGAACCTGAGGCAAAAGCCTCTTGTGTGGGCAGGATTTACACTGTAAATGTGCGTGGATTAAGAAAGATGATAGGAAACAGTTTATTAAAATGCAAGAACTAGAGGAAATGAAGACTTAGGGAAGAGAAAAGAGGCCCTGTGTCAATAACAGTGAAATGTTTCATGGTCTGGAAATAAACAGAATGGCAGGCGTGGTTTTAGAAAAGAAAATAAAAAGAATGAATGGAGATGAGAAGGAAGAGGTTAGAAATGCATGTAAAACAGAAATATGAAAAAAAAAAGAAGGAAAAAGAAAAAAAAAGGAAAAACCATAGGGGAAATGAACCAGAAATAAGAGCTGTGAGAAAGATTTTCTTTGTTAAATGCATGAGAAAACTGAAAATGCTTTCAAAATAAAGCCACTGTAGTTGAGAATGCAAGTCTGGAAGCAAACAAGTATTTCGTTTGCTAGAATCCTTCAGAGATTAGTGATTCTAGGTTCTGAGAAGGATCTATATTTTGTTCTGATATGAATATCTGATATCTAGTCATTAGTTCTTCTTGTGAATATGTCATTAAGCATATGAGATTTTCTGCCTTTGAAGAGACTATTTCATTAATTAATTTGTTTATTTCCAAGTCATGTTTCAATCTTGACTCACAAACATAATATATTAAACTCCTAAACATTTTCACCATGTGGCATTTTCCCGACTCAAAACTAATTTCCGTAACAGTCTTCTACAACATTTTCAATTTGCCAACATTGTTAAAAAGCCTAAAAGCCAGTGCCGAACCTTTTTTATTGTATGTCTCATCTTGGTGATATACAAGGCAGAGTTTTCTCTATTTGTGTAACTGGAGAATGCTTTGTGCAACCTTATTTTAGATTCAGTTGAAGTTCCTTGTCCACTGTGGGCTATAAATCTATTCAGAATTACTATTTACTGGGATCTGACCCCTCAGCAATTTTTGTAGCCTATGTCCCCCTGTCCACAGCAGTGGAATTCACTGTTATTATCACTGCAAAGCTAATTATTTCAATCCAATCTTGTTATGGTCTCATGCATGTAGTTTTTGGCTGTGTTGAAGGAGTGCTGTATGACTGCATGAGAGACAGAGAATGAGAATTCCTGGGAAGGGATTCATTTTATCCTTCTGAACCATCTAATTTAGGATAGAATAAGCTGAAGTACTGAAAAAATCTTGTGATGTCAACTAAATATATACAACTCTTTTATAAAAAGGATACTAACTAATTAAGTGGAATACCAATAAAATAATCAGCAGAGCTGTTAAAATAGTTTACTCACCTTTTAGTTATTGGAAGTCATTAGATTCAAAAATTCATATCTTGAAATTTCTCAAAAACCCTCAGAGGCTAATACAGTCACCAAGATTACAGAAAGTATAAGACTACTTTACAAAAAAAAAGAAGACTTGAATTGTTAACTTCTTTGTTTTCCTGAAAAATCTCACTTGAAAATGAGCCGGTCTGTTCTGATCAGTATTGAAATAGGCATCTACAATCAATGTATTTTAATATTAGGGGGACCCGCTATCGTGGATTTTGAGTGTGACAGTAAAAAAAAGAAAGCTTTTACTGGTATTTCATCAAAAATGTTGAGTATTGTAAGCGTTGGGGATAAGTCTGTATTACATCAGCCATTTGATATCAAGGCAATGGAATTATTTGCAATCACAAATAGTTTCTGAGGTTCTAAAAGCTTTAAGAAAAATAAGTAGCTTAAAATAAGGAATCTACGAGTGTGTGTCTCCAACTGACTTTATGTATGAGAGTCTTATGAAGTTTAAGATAGCATTATTCTACCTCTAAATTATAATTGGACAGATTAAATTTTCATCAGATATTCTTACTTCCTCTGTGACTATATAGGAAAAAATAAACAATGCAAAAGAGCAACAACTTTGTTTGGACAGGGACAGAGCATACAAGGGCTGCACATGTTTTATTACATTGGCCAACTGTGTCAGAGGTGGATGTTGATGGTATGACAATAGAGGTGGAACCTTCCCACCAATATCTTGTTATGTTTTGTTGCCATGTGACAGATGACAGCAGAGGGGCACTCTGACAGAACAGCGTCTGGCATGGAAGTGTGGATGGAACAAAGGTGTGTCACTGAATTCCTCCATGAGACAAAAATGGCACCTACTGACATTCATCACTGTTCTCTGTACATTTCTGGAGCAGGTGATGTGAGCAAAATGAGGCAGTGGGTGGTGCTTTTCAGTACTGATGAAAGTGATGTGAAAGACATGCATGTTTCAGATGGCCTTTCACAGCTTTCATCTGTTGTCATTTCCACAGAAAAAAAAGAGGAGGCATTAGTTTCAGAGCAATGTGCATATCTAAAATTTCATGCTTACTTTTCATGTCTAGTTTTTAAAGACACTGTCACAAGCAGTGTGAGAACTTTCTATAGCTATTTACAGAAGACTTCTGTTAATGCTTTCTTGTGTATTTTTTGCAGTTTGTGGTCATAACAAAATAGATGTTTTCTCATAGAAATCTCAGTTATTTCTGATTATAGAGTCATGAGACCTTTAAAAAACATTCTTTTCATTCTTTTCATATTCCCCTGTCTTTATAGACCAGCTTGTATAAATATTTTCATTTTGAAATCCTTATTTTTATGCTTTACAGTATACTTATAATGTTATTTTTAATAAAATATCGACCTTTTCATGTAATCAAGTTTTCTGATAGACAAAATAAACACCTTATTTATTTTTGTCTACTAAAATATACTATATTTTAATTACCAGAGAAAGAGTATTCACCATTTACTCCGCAAAAGTGCATATAAATTCCCGTAAACAACTCTTAGCAGTTTTATTACAGTCCATTTCACATTAAGTATTGTATGGTATTTCAATTTTCCCAGCTTAATTAAGAACAGTAATGAGATTCTAATGCCCACTTAATTATTTCACCACAGTTACCAATGTGATTAATCAGCTGTCCATGATGCCCCACTTCTCTGTGTAGACTCAAATAAGTAAGCCTCAGTTGACAAAGCAGCTTGTGGAAAGGAACTATGAGGTCAGAAGTTCTGTATAGAAAAACAGAGAAAAAAAAAAGCAAACCTTTTGCTAATCTTGCTGAAGGGCAGTCTTGAGGGTAAAGAAATTGATACCTAGAAGAATGTATGTAGCTTTTTGTTGTTGTTGTTGTTGTTGTTGTTTTTCTTGCCATCTTCATAAGTCTCTTTTTAATTATACTAGTTATACTAGTAGTAAGAGTTGTCAACTTGGGTCCATTTGAAACAAAAAAAAACAAAAATTTCATCTGTTCATATTCTTTTTTTTCCAAAATAAAATATAGAACATCACCATGTCTGAGTAGCAGGTTATTACCTCAAGATTTGCAAAAACATCTGCCCTACCTTCATACCTACTCCTCTTACATGGATACACTTTCATTGAAGAGATACATAGGATTGTTGAATCCTACATCTCAGATCAACCAGCATCAAGGTACATATCAAGATATTTCCTGCTACATATGTCTTCTGTTGCAGAACCGTCTGGAGTATTTCAAAGACAAGATGAAACATGACTGATTTCCAATTGCCCAAATCTTCTGAGATCAACCCTGCAGTTCACTTACAAAGCTGTGGTATTCCTCCTGGAAATAAGTTAAAACTTTTTAAATGTAAACAGGAGATGATAGCACACAGGAGATGCAAGTCTTCTGAATATGCTGCATTAATTACAAATAATATTTAAATTACACATTTATCATTATTTAAAACGACTGGAGGACCTATGCCAGTTCCCACAAAACAAGGACACACACATATATTGTCAGTTGTGTTTTGCTTGTCTGCCTTATTTCCTTTCTCTGACTTTTTACTGTAGCCATAAACAATTCCCTTTAAAAAATCCTGAGCACATTCCTTTTCTGAAACATAGACTTCTGCTCCTTCACCATCTTACCTCAGCTTCTAATGCTCTGAGGAATGTACTGAGAAATTGTATTTTAAACTAGTAGCAAAATAACTTCTTCTTGATTAACCAACACAGGAACTATTGAAAACTACTGAAAACAATAAAAAACTCTACTATTTCACCTTTGCTTTGCCTTGTTCCCAGATTTTCTGTACAGCTGTGGTGAAAGAAAGTTCACATTTATAAGTTATGCTAGATACAACCAGCAGAAGGAAGCATGTTGTGCATAGTAGTGGCATACTGGCAGATCAAAGGACCATTTTACTGCAGTTCTTTCCCTGTGTAATTCTTGAAACTACGTCAGAGCTACTGAAAGCTGGACAAATGGTACCATTATATAGAACTATTAAATGACTGCAGTACTAATTAATATAAGCACTATGACAGAATCCAGTCCTCTCGGGTGTTTGAATTCAGAAATTCGGTACTAGCTATTTAAAAAAAAGAGAGAGGGAGAGAAAGAAATATTTCAGTGCCTCAGAGAAATTATATATATGACGCTACATAAAAATGTAATCAACATTTTGAGTGTACTTCAAGTTGTTTTACTCCGAAAATATTATCTGAATAAATATAATCTGAAAATATATCTGAAAATCTGAAAAATATCATCTGAAAAACCAAATTATTTTTGAATGCTTTCCTTCTTTCCTCTTCTCCAAACTGCATTTAAAACTATGTTTCTAGTAACTTAAGTAATTCATTAAAATGTAACAGTGTTTTTATTGAAGGATTTTTTTGTTTTGTTTTGTTTTTCACACTCCCAACTTCGAAGGGCATGAAAAAATTAAAATTATATTGTGCAAAGAAGGGAAGTAAATATTTTTTATTTCACACTGCCTTATCCCTGCCTGTCCAAAAAAACAGAATACTTGACACAGAATATCCAGATAGATAACTGGTTTTAGGCATACTGTGGCAGTAACTAATTGATTTATTTACTACAAATTCTTCTCCTCTCTTCTTGTTATTTTATGAAAACAATTTGCTACACGTCTTAAGCAGCATAGTACCAGGTCTACATTTCCTTCTACTTCAATACAGGCTAATGTAACAGTTTCAGTGGTAATATTTTATAAAAGCAGGTATTCACAGGAGAATCACTGAATGATCTCATTAACATTAGCTTTTTCTTTGAATTTTCTTACCTACTTCTGTTGATGTGTAGCAGAAAAATGAAAACCTTTGCCTCACCTAACGTCGCCTCACTTCTTTTGTAAATCATAGCATCATAAAGTTTTGGATCTACTGCAACAATTTGTGCTAGAGAATTTAATTAGAGGAAGACCTAAGCCCAACCATCCACTTAACACGATAGAACCCCCCTAGATCATGTTCCTAAGCACCACACCCACTCATCTCATAAACACCACCACTTTCCAGGGCAGTCTGTTCCAATGCCTAACCACACTTTCTCTGAAGAAATTCTTCATGTTATCCAATCTAAATCTTGCCTGGCACAACTCGAGGCTGTTGCCTCAGGCTGTGTCAGTGCAGAGCAGGAGGAAGAAATTTAAAAAATGCTGTATGTTCCTGTATTTGTTTCACGTTTAGACACTGAGAAGTAAGGGTTATTATCTTCAACATTCGGAAATAGAATAAAAGACAGCAAGCCTATTCCAAAAGTTTTGTCACTATGATACTTGCTAAAATCTTTCATTTTACTTGCTGTAAGTAACTATGCTGTGAATTAGTAGCAACAAGAAATAGCACTGTCTGCAGATAATTCTTTCCTATTACTGGGAAAAAAGATTATTTAGTATTTTTCCTTTCATGAAATATTCAGTCTTCTGGTAATTGAAATAATTTAACTACAGTTTTCATAGATATGGGATCATAAAAGCAGGGAGAAAAACCTCAATAATTTTGATTTGCTACTATATTGTATTAGAATTTGCCTGTTGGCAATATTTCATGAATGCTTTAAGTACCATCACTACAAGACTACAAGACAGCAATCCTGATTTGTATCGGGATTGCACCCTCTGTACTCCAGCCACAGCTGCTGAATAATGTAGTATGAATCAGAAAAGCACAGCAGGAGAGTTTTGTTTTTATAACTTAGCAGCTCTAAATTCAGCTTAGAGTGTTGAAGAGAGTAAGTCCTTGCTAATTGTAGGCCATGATCTCTCGCATTTTCCAGGTGTTGAATTTCCATTAACTCTACTTGATAGTTTGAATTCATCTTGGATAGTTTTGCTGATTTGTAATTTATGAAAAAAATGCAGATTACCTTTTAAGGGATACAGATATGTTTAGATTTTCAAAGCCTGCAGCTACATTTCTTTGGAAGCTGAATAATGCATCACCGTGCTTCCAGCAGGCCTAAGTACTTCTACTTAGAAGCAAGAGGAAAAAGTGATGCCCTGTTGGTTACAGTTGATATGTCTGAGGTCTGAAGTTCATGATCCAGCATTTCTTCAAGGAACTGTATTTATGAAAAGGAAAATATTACACCTTTTGTGTTCAGACATATTTCCTTAAGCAGAATATAAGTCAGTTGCCCTGAATTAATTCTACAATATTTCTGTAAATAAAATAAATATTTCTAATATTTCTATATTGTAAACTCCACAATTCCTAGAAATAAGATAAGTAAACTTGAAAGAAAATTACCTTTGTGTAAGAATATTGGGGTAATAACATTAAATATTGTAATTGAAGGTAAAATATTTGTAGGAAAAGTACAGCAGATTTTGTAAGAGGAGCAATGATTTATTCTTAGAGTCAAATATTCAACAATGAAAGATTCCCTGCACACTGAAAATCTAGTGATAGCAAACTTTTTGGAAAAGGAGAACATAAAGAAAAATCAGTAATAATGGTAATTCACAAACGTTACTGTATTTACCGTGTGAAAGCAATGAAGTGAATGTAAACAAAGTGGTTTATTTTTATGTAAAATCACATTAGCATTAGAGACGAATTGCATTTAAAAATACATTAAAAAAAAATCATAGATTTGTAGCAGAAAAATGTGACAGGAATTCTGGACAGAACTTCAGAAACAGAATCATTTTTAAGTAGAAGCAATAGTTCTGAACCAGCTGCAAATTAATTTATTTTTCAGATGGACCAGAATTCGGATGAAATGGGTTAGTTTCCATTTCAGACATTTAAATAAAGCTAAATAAAAATTCAAATTCCTGCAAGAGATACACCATACAGTTTGTCTTCATATTTGCTGTTGCAGAGGAGACTTGCTGGAAATCTCATTCTCAAAAATTCCAGCAATTCAAACAGTGTTCACCAAGACAATTCTCTAAGGGAAGAATCAGGAAAATTAGCATTGAGGAGGCAAGCAGCCAACCTGTTGTAGAGTTTGTGTGAGGACATTGTATACTTCCATCTAACACAAGGGGACTAATTAGCTTGAACAACCGTATTTATCTCAGTCCATAACAGTTCAACATCTGTGTCAGGGGAAATGCTGTTTCTCACTTGTAGGAGACAATAATTAATATTAATTAAACTCCTCTTGCTGCAGTCTGATCTAATAACTTCTATCAACCATTATTAAGTCCTTGGTCTTTTGATCCTTAAATTATTTCCTTTGTTGAATCTGTGTAAACTGACACTGTTTAAAACTCTGCAGGAGTGAAGAGCTGCCCAACTATGACAGACATGAAGGAATGATATATGCTAGACAGAGGATTTCTGCCTGTTCATTTGTTCAGTCATGAACATCAGTGTTCCTAATAGTAAGCAGACTGAACCATAAATATACTATAATAATGAACTACAATACTGCTAATGGTTCATATATTTAAATATTAATGAGCTCTTGAAGTTATAAGTTTTGCTTATATTAAATAACAGAATTATTTAATATCTTTCAAAGAGAAGCTGAATTGATATGAATTCTGCATCTGGTGATTTTTAAGGGTAAATTTTTGTTCTTCAGAGTTCACTGTAATTCATAGAAACTATTTGAATTAATGTTTGCCTTCAACGGTCTTGAGACCAGTGCTCTTCAACATCTTCATCAGTGACACAGACAATGGCATCGTGTGCATCCTCAGCAAGTGTGCAGACCACACAAAGCTGAATGGTGCAGTCGATACATTGGAAGGAAGGAAGCCATCCAGAGGGACATGGACAGGCTGGAGAAATGGGCCCATGCGAAACTAATGAGATTCAGCAAGGTGCTGCACTTCAGCTGGGGCAATCCCAGGTATTTATACAAACTGGGAGCAGCCCTGCGGAGAAGGACTTGGGGGTCCTTGTAGATGAGAAGTTGGACATGAGCCAGCAGTGTGTGCTTGCAGCCCAGAAGGTCAACTGTGCTCTGGGCTGCATTAAAAAAGGGTGGCCAGCAGGGAGAGGGAGGTGGTTGTCCCCCTCTACTCAGTTCTTGTGAGGCCCCATCTGCAGCACTGTGTCCAGGCCGGGGGCCCCCAGCACTTGGGACAGTTCCAGAGGAGGGACACTAAGATGATCAGAGGGCTGGAGCACCTCTCCTATGAAGAAAAGTTGAGGGAATCAGGCTTGTTTAGCTTGGAGAAGAGAAGACTCTGGGGAGACCTCACTGTGGCCTTCCAGTATTTGAAGAGAGGGTATAAACAGGAGGGAGAAATACTGTTTATGAGGTTGGAAAGTGATAGGACAAGGGGGAATGGTTTTAGACTAAGATAGGGGAGGTTTTGGTTAGATATTAGGAGGAAGTTTTTCACACAGAGGGTGGTGTCACATTGAAACAGTTTGCCCAAGCAGGTTGTGGATGCCCCACCACTGGAAGCATTCAAGGCCAGCCTGGATGTGACTGTGCAGCCTGGTCTGGTAGTTGGCAACCCTGCCCATGGCAGGGGGTTGAAACTAGATGATCATTCTGGTCTTTTCCAACCCAGGCCATTTTATGATGCTATAATTAACTGTTCCTTTTTTTAATTTGTCCATCTAAAATGCATATTTCATAGAATCATATGCGGTTTGGGCTGGAAAGGACGTTAAAGATAATATAACTTCAATTTCCTGCCATGGGCAGGGCTGCCACCCACAGCTGAGGCTGTCTATGACCCCACCCAACCTGGCCTCAAATGTCTCCAGCGACGAGCATCCACAGCTTCTCTGGACAGCCCATGCCAAGGCCTCACCACCCTCTGAGTAAACAATTTACTCGTAATATATAACTTACATGTATTTTAGTTTCAAGCCATTCCTTCCTGTTCTACCCCTATCAGACTCAGTAAAAAATTGGTCTTCCTCCTGTTCACAAGCTTCCTTTGAGTACTGGAAGTCTGCAGTGACGTCTATATAGAGCCTTCTCTCCTCCAGGTTGAAGAAGCTCAGCTTCCTCAGCCTGTCTTCATATGAGAGATGCTCTAGCCCCCTGATTATTTTATTGGCTCTCCTCTGGACCTGCTCCAACAGCCCTACATCTTTCTGGATGCAGGACTCCAAATGGGCTCTCAGGAGAGTAGAATAGGGGAGGGGAATAATCCCCTCCCTCTCTTTACTGTCCACCCTTCTTTTGATGTAGCCCAGGATACCATTGGCCTTCTGGTCTGCAAGAACACACTGTCTCTCTTAGAAATGAAAGTGGTACTTCCTCTTTTTCAGTCTGACAGTCATGATTTTTCAAATATGGTGTAGAGTAGTTTGACACCCATGTTAGCCTATTCCTCTTTGCTTACAATGGGATAGATTCTTTTCCCCCAGCTCCTGCCTAGGGGTTCAGGTACATGTGAGATGTGGGAAGCCCGAGTGCCAGTGAAGACCGAAGCAGAGAACATGTTGAGTACTTCAGCCTTGTCTATATTCACTGTTGACTGTTCTTCATTCTCAGTTACCAGAGGAAGTGTACTCTCCATTGCCTTTCTTTTTTGACCAATTACTTGTAGAAACCCTTCCTGTTATTTTTCACATCTCTCACCAAGTACAGTTCCATTTGTGCACTGGCTCTCTTGATCCCACTCCCACACGTCTGGAGAGCATCCCTGTTGTATTCCTAGGCCACACATCTCTGCTTCCACTACCTATACTTTTCCTTCTTATCTCTATGTTTGACCAGCAAGTCCCAGTTCTGCCATGCTGGTTTCCTGTTTCTCTTGATTTCACTCACCACAGTATAGAGAACTCTTGTGCTCCCAGTAAGGCATCCTTAAAAAACTGCTATCTCTGCTATGTTCCTTTGTCCCTAAGGAGAGTTTCCCATGGAGATCTCATCCAGTAGTTCTTTAAACAGCTGGAATTTCACTCTCCCAAAGCTCAGAATTCTGACTTTGCTCTTAGTCAGACCCATATTCTCTGGGGTCATAATCTCAACCAGGATGTGCTTGCTACAGCCCAGACTGCCTCTTAACCTCTTTAATGAGTTCATCTGCATTGGTGAATACCATGCCCAGTGAAACTTTTCCTCTGGTCAGTTTTCTTAAAACATGGACCAGGAAAATAGGTTGTAAGGCTGTCAGTCCGTAAGTCTGTTGTTGCTAGCATTCCAAATCTTCTGTCCATTTCATTCTGAAGTAAAGTTATACCATAGATAATCTAACCATTTGGCCAAATATGACATGACTCTTTGGTAACTGCTTTTGTTTAGCATGGAATCATAATTTGCTTGATTTCACGTTATGTCCTAAAATGACTTTCTAATAAAAACTCACAAATCAGTAAGTTCTAGTTTTCTGTTTGTTTGATCGATGTAGTGATTAGTAGAGTTTTATTGGAAGGGAGAAAGAATGAGAATTCTGTTGATTTTAGTTTTCCTTCCCTAAGTGTTTTACTCACTGTGCAATTCTTACTAGTGTGTAGATAAGATCACCTTCTGGTTCATTATGAATTAGTTACTGTTTCTCAGAAGTTGTACTGTGATTAGATTACTTTAAAATATTTTATGTGCCACATGTGTTTGAAATAAAGCGTGAGATTTTTTTTAAAATGTGATCTTCTCTGATATATTTGACATGCTTCCTACCCCCAGGATTTCCCAGCTGGCAGACAACTAATTCCTTCAAAACAGTTGTGAATTCTATTAATTTTCTTTGGTGAGATATATCTGTAACTTCTTATCTCATGATAATCAACAATAATTATGTACAAATTACACATTACTTGTTAAAAATAAATAAATAAATTACTGTTATCCATGAGAGCACAAAAAACCCTATTTCAACCAGCTTTGGAATGGTGACTGAAATGACCAATTTAGTATAAAATGAGCCAAATTTTGGGAAATAAATAATTGTTGATCTGGTGCAACTTCTTTACCCTTTATGGTAGAACAAACATTGTATAAAGCTGCCAACTTTTTTAAAAAATCCATGCCCTGGATTGTTTAATTAGAAGCTGCAGCAGATGGTCATGAAATTTATCCAGAATGCAATAGAATTTTGGGGTGGGTCCAAAATTAGTTGCTTTGGATGAAGGGGAGGGGAAGTGAGGGAAAGATTAAAAACAAGAATGATAACTTTTTTCTGCCTATTTCTACATTTTTTTAATGCTCTCACCTGGAGAGCAGCTATTGGAATAATTGATACAGCTGTTTCTTTTTTTTTCTTTAATTATCAGAAATAAAGTCAATGATGAATCATAAATTGTACTGAGTTGTATGTAAGCAAAAAAATGGAGACTGGAATGAATTAGAAAAAATGTAATTGAAATGTAATGATAATCAAGCTTCCAACATTTGTGAACAAAGCAATTGATACGCTGACTCCACCAAAGTACATAATGTCAGAATTGTCATAGTTAGTGCAACCAAATCTAGAAATCTGCTTAATGAAGCAATTAATTAAAGACAAAGGAGTGGTTGGTACAGATCTCATAAATGGAGATGGCTGAGCGTGAGAGGTAAGAGAAACTTCTGCAGACATATTATGTATCCTTGATTTTTCTTGTTTCTTTTATGTTATTTGTCCCTGAGAAGGGAAATATTGGAAAAAAAAATTATGTCTGTTGAGAAAGGCAAAACTGTAAATTCAAAGGGAAATATTAAGAGAAAAAAATTATAACTTCCTCTGGTTTTTAAGAATGTGCTGCTTCTGTGTAAGAATCTTCAATTGCTTAATGTGACAGAAATTTGATTATTCTGTAAGCCTAATATGACACACCTGAAAAAAGGAGTTCTTTTGTACTACACAAATCCTTTTATTCCAACAAACACAAAATTGTTTTGCTTGATCACATAAACTGTTAAGCATTGCTTAATGAATTCATTTTCAGAAATCCATTTTGCCTAGAGTCCCATAATGTAAAACAATGTTTGAATCCTTGAGAACAAAGGACTGATGCAGCAATTGACCCTCACAGGAGAACTAAGAGTACACAAGCCTTGTGGTGGCTCCTTCCCAAGATATTACATATTATTTATATAATATATATATTTATATAATTAAATAATTATATAGAAATTAATAACAATAATATAATATATTTACATTGTTTATATAATATTCCCAAGAATATTATATAAATAGTTATATATTTCATTAAGTGATCCTTACAAAAATGAAAGCTGATTTCATTTATATTCAGATAAATATATTAAATTGCTTTATATCCGACTGTAATTGCTCTGTAATATTAATTACTAGTTGTTTATTAATTGGTAGGTTTCCTTTATGAACAAGAACTACATAAATTACATCTGATCTATTTCTATGGGAACAGAGGTAGGGGATCAGGCTGAGTTTCAAAGCAATATGCCCAAAATCTCAGAAATACCAGTAGCCTAGATGGTTTCAGTTTTCACCCTTTTAAAATCTATCTTTTGATAAGGGTTGTATAATCAAAAATAGAATTCATTTTCAGTTTTGAGAAGCTGCTGTGACAGTTTAAGTTTTTAAGGTGTGATATTTTCCAATGCAAAAAGAAAAGAAAAAGCATGCAAAATCACCTGTTGTGTACAGTTTTGTGGTGAGACACTTACCCCTTCATTTATACATTTCCTGGAATCTAAACTGTCCTCATGACACTGTAGAGTTTTGCCAGATCTGTCTGTTTACTGGGAGCAAAAGAAATTTGCTCACCAGAATGGTAGAGTCACCTATGAAGCATCTCTATTCCTTGCAAATGTAGGACTGTGTGCTACAGATTGTACCCTGGAGTCACAAGATTATGTTAGGAATACTGTATCACATTAATCAAAGGATTGGAATATCTATCTTTCACTGGTTTTTATTTCTCTGTTGTTAGACCATTTTGCAAAGCTGATACCTACTGATGATAGGAAAATTCATCAAAAATAGAAACATCTTGGGCAGCAGAATATTACTCTGTCAGCACTCTCATTCTTCATCCACAAGTACTTTTACTTAATGAGGGGCACCTGAGTATTGTTTCATTATTGCACATCATTAATATGCTCTGTGAAGTCCTTTACAATAACGTCTTAGAGTAGCTGCTGGTTTGCTGTGATACAGTATCACAGTTTCACAGTTTCACAGAATCACAGAAACACCAAGATTGGAACAGACCTACAAGATCATCTGGTCCAACTATCCACCCATCACCAATAGATCTCACTAAACCATATCCCTCAATACAAAATCCAAATGTTCCTTGAACCCCTATGGGGTCGATGACTCCACCACTCCCTGGCAGCCCATTCCAGTGCTCGACCACTCTTTCAGAAAAATAGTATTTCCTAACATCCAGCCTAAATCTCCCCTGGCACAGCGTGAAGCCATTCCCTCCAGTCCTATCACCAGTTACACGAGAGAAGAGGCTGACCCCCAGCTCACTCCCCTCAGGTAGCTATAGAGAGCAATAAAGTCTCCCTATAACTACCTGAAGGGAGGCTGTATTGTATTCATATTATATCTGTATTGTATTCATAGTAATGAGTCACAATACACAACAACCAACTCCCCAGAACTCAAGGAGTATCTAAAATGTGAATCTATCTTAGCTCTTAACCAAACCGTGTAATTGCTTTTTTGGTCCTTCTCAAAACAAAACATAGGTGTATGCTGTATCAAATTAAAACCAGGCTAGCAGGTAAATATACATACTAAATTCAAGGAATTCATTCTCATTTTGAAGCTCCTTTAAAACTTTAGTCATAACCAAAATATTCTTCCCTTTACTGTGCTCTTTGTAAAATAACTGTCCAGAGGGAAATAAATTTGGTGAATGTCTAGAGGTGACCATGCTTCATGAAGCAGGTCATTCATGACTCTTATTCTTTATATGGATTCTATCATCCATATTTACAGATGAACAGCTTCTGTTCCTAGCCAGTCTTCTGGGGAAGTACAAAAGTGTGTGTTCTATATTGGAAGAAATTTAGTAAAATGTTAAATGTAAAATGTTTTACATTTTTTAAATGTAAATTTTAAAATGCATCTTTTAAACATCTTTCACAGATCTCTGATGGTGGAAAAAGACATTACATGAAAAGATTCATATCTAGATAGTGGAAATATTTGAGCAAAGCCCTCAGAATATAAAAGCTTAAACTCAGAAAATACGCTGTTGACTGTCTGCTACTGGGTAACCTGTTGCATCTAAAGGTAATTGGAAGAAGGAAGAATAAGTAAGCCTGTTATGTACTGGGAAAAATAAATAAATAAAAAATAGGAAGTCTAATCCTGCTGATGGATTTCATATTTCCTGTGACACTTGGCACTTGTAATTAAGGCTACACTTCTGTGTAATCTTCTCCTTGTGTTAATACTTGTATCTTCTCCTTGTGTTAATATTTGTTATCACCAGTATATTTCTAGTACCTTTCACCAGTATCACAAAATTTATAGAAACTTCCCAAGCAGAAAGGGAAGGTAGAAATCTTCAAACTACAAATCATTTTTGTGGTCAAAAGTTTCTACATTTACACTTGCTTACATTATCCAGGGTCAAATATTTCTGTACGGAGTAAGTACAGTCACCTTTCAGCTACCCAGAGTCAATTCATCTAAGTTATGAACAGTACTGCAGGTTCAGAGTAGGCTCATCATCTGCAGAGGAGCAGCTTGTAAGCAATTCTGTACTGCCTCTAAGACAGCAGAGTGATCCTGCTTTTTAAAAAAAAAAACAAAAAACTGGGAGACCCTGAAACTAACGTATATTGGTAAGTCTAACAGGCTTCATGAATGACCATCAGAGAGAGCTCTGAAATGCATTTTCAAAGCGGACTTCTGTAAGGAAAAAACCCACTGACTGTGTATTGGTTGGGGTATATGCACACGGTCTGGGTTCTTTTCAGTTTATTTACAGTCAGCTATGTCCAGGATGAGCAACTTAGCCTTCTCACAAACTTGTTTTTATTCACATGAACCATGAATTCTTGTTGCCTGGGGTCTCCTACGTAACTCTGAATTCATACCTCAATATGTGTTCACATATTGCAGGTATTTATTATCTATTATTACAGGTACTTATACATGGCAAACTACAAAAACTCAGAGCAGCTAGCCATCTATTTAAATTTGAAATAGATGCACCTTTGTGTAAAAAAGGGACATGACAACAGTTTGCTTATTGTATTCTATATAATTTGTGGCACCCTAAAGTTTTAAGTCAAATGTGGACTTCCACGATATTTGGCAGCTGTAATTATATTTCTGTACAAAAATGCTTAGAATCTTGTTGTGTGAATATCACCAGTGTAAGATAAAGTTTTTGCATCTATGCTACCAAGTTCCAAAACACAAAATCAAATTTCAGTACGTATGCAAAATTTTGAATTTTTTTTTTATTCTTAGGATGTCTAAAACTAATGAGCACATTTAAATAGCGTATCATTCATCTGAAGGGTTCCTACACGACCAGTTGAAGTACCTGGCCTATGTAGCACTGGATGATGTGGTTTCCCTATATTGTTTCCAGTGCTATATTTTTGCGAGTTGAATAATTTTGGCCGTGATGCAGCAAATCCTGTGTCTTGCCAGCTCTTATCTGCTAGAAACCAGTTATGTAAAAACAATATTTTGAAAGTGAAAATCCTTCAATATTAATGATAATCACTATTTCTTTTGCTTACAGACAGCAGCAATTGTTAAAAAGGTTATCACTGCAATGGACATGAGGTGAATACTTGCTAGTGACCTCCATGTTGGTGCTGAATTCAGATTCTCTGTTCCATTTCATGTCCTGATTTTAAGCAGTGAGCTGAAGATACATTATGTTGCGCAGAGCAGGATTGCTGCTGCTAAATGAGACATCTTGCAGCTCTTCTGTGGGGCCCCTTTCTGGTGACTTATTTATCAAATACTTAGATAAGGAAATGTAAATGTTGAATAGAAATCTCATAGAAATCTCCTAGAAATCTTTGTTTAAATGCAAATGTTTTGTAATGAAGAAATTATTTTTTGAAAGTACTGATTTGCTGCTTTGATCTATATTCAAATCTTTTAAAATTTTGCTTCTATTTGCACACTTAAAATTGTTGGAAATTATATCTCAAGACTGGTAAATGACTAGCAATAATGTTTTGTTTTGTTTTGTTTTGTTTTTTGTTACCTTCTGAGTCTTGCCAAACATGAAATTAATTTTCCTCTTCTTTATTTTTAATTTGCAACATAAGTATATTGGGGGATTGGAATTAGATGATCTGATAGGTCCCTTCCAATGCAAACCATTCTATGACTCTATGACTGGTTCATCACCATCATGCTACATACCTGCACTTCTAAATTTCAGTGGAAACTGGAATTATTACTTAATTGTTCGGAAATGCTTGGCTGCTGTTAACACCGAGGACATGGGCTGCATTTCTATCTGATAATGTCACTTAACACAGTACAGCAGATTTTTAAAACCACAGATTTTAACCAGCTGCAGTTCTTAAAACTCATCCAAGGCACAATCTATTTTTCCAGTCTTCTTATATTTATTATTCTTGTTCAAAATAAGAAAGCAGGAATACATGCTTTTCATGCGTTCCATAAGCTTTGTGTAGTTTCTCATTAATCTCCAGAGCTTCCAGCTGTTGAAAATTTTCTTATGTATTTCCAGTTTCACACCTTCCCGAATAACTGAGCCACAGATTTACTGTCTGAAAATCACCTTATATTGTGAAGGCTTTTTGATATTAAAAATAAAAAAAAATCTCCTTTTGATAACCTTACTTCCTGTCATAGAGTAAGTATGTAACTCGAAAAAAGAAATTAGTGATAAGAAAGTCCATGAATCACTGTAGTTCATCTAGTCTGTCACCCCACTGAGAGCTGTTTATGAAAATTTATTTTTGCCTAAAAAAGTAAAATCTATTTTTGCCTAAAAAAGTAAATCCTGCTTACTGCAGATGAAGACATTGCATCTTGATCTATACACTCTGGGTATGGAAAATGACTTGCACTTTTCTTTGCTACATCTACTTAAGAATTTTAAGAATACTAAGTTGTATTCTTCGTGTTTTCACATCAAAGTGCCTCCACTTTTCTCATAAAAGTGACATTAAAATGACATACTAAACCTTCACTTAGTCTCTCTGATATTTTTTGAACCTTCTTCACTACTGTCCAGTTTTCTTGAGTTGGAAACCCAAAAATAGAAGCAGTACTGCAACCCAGGCTACAACATCACTGCATTTAGAAGAAGAACTAGTTCACATTTTAATGGCAATGTTCTTGATGGCATCTTAATCTCTGATTGGGAGCATTTGTAAGTTCCTCCCAAAGCATATGAAATCTTTATTTTTGCAGCAGCTGAGAAGTGTTACGCCTACTTTGTGTGCTCACTCTCCACCCTTGAGAGTTAATTTGCTGACCACAGATTTAGCTCATTTTATCTTTGTATTTTAAGGTTTCAATATTCTTTATAATCCTATGCTTTACATCTGGAGAGATTACATCTTTTTTAAAACCGCTGAAGCAAAATGTGAAGTGTTTTTTCCTTCTTCCAGCACGTAATGAATTCCACCATCAGGAGCTCCAGAGTGTAACTATCTGCAATCTCCTGGTTGTTCCACATTGATTTATTCATTGCATTTTTTGATTTAACTTTCAGCCTTTAAAGAGGGCTATATTAAACAAGTAGTTGTATGCAAACACAAAAATATTCATAGTATTTATTCATAAGCATTTTCATAAACAAATATTTATTTGCTAGACTAAGCATTGCAGACAGTCTTAAATATTCACAGGAATGAGGTTTTTAAAACTATTTTATAAAGCTTGCATTTTTGTTGAGATGGGATAAGAAGGAAAAAAAAAAAAAAGTGCAAATAGCAGTACAGCTTATTTCAAATCATTGACCTAAGGAATAACACTGTTAAGCCAGTTCTCATGTGAAAATGAACAATCACACAATATGAATGCAATGTAATGAACTGCATTCACCAAATTTCTGTTATTAAAACTGTGACAAATGAAGTTTTAAAACCAAAATTATGTCTCAAAGCTTGTGAAATCACAACACAAGGATTAAAAAACATTATCTTTGTCTAATCTTCTATTTCTAGTGAGTTATTCAATTAATCTTTCCAGTTAATTTTTTTCCTTTACTTAATGTTGTATGTTAAAAAATAATAATAATTACTGTTATTCAGAGCATCCTTTATGCATCACTCAGCCCCTGTAGAAAATAGATAGGAGACTCCAGTTCTGTGTGTTTGTTAATGACTTAACACGTACTGAAATGAATTTCAGAATCATGACAGACTCTGCATGACTTCTTCAAAGTGCAAACAAAAGACTGTACACTTTGTAAGCTGAATTCTTCACAGTGACCAGATCTGCAGCTTTTCTCTGGAATTATAACGTACTTCATTTACAGAATGCCACAGAAGACTTTCAAGAATAGCTAATATGTTTCACATTTGAGGTAGCTGATATAGGACCATAGAACTAGAGAATCACCAACGTTGGAAAAGACCTCCAAGATCATCCAGTCCAACCATCCACCTACCACCAATATAACCCCACTAAACCATGTCCCTTAGTACCACATTTAAATGCTTTTAGAATGCTTCCAAGGACAGTGACTCAATCACCTCCCTGGCCAGCCCATTGGAGAACAATTGTTTCCTAACATCTAACCTGAGCCCGCCCTGGCACAATTTGAGGCCATTCCTTCTCATCCAATCATTAGTTACATGGGATAAGAGTCCAAACCCCCACCTCACAGCAAGCTCTCTTCAGGCGGCTTTAGAGAGTGATAAGATGTCCCTTGACCCTCCTCTTCTCCAGACTAAACAATTCCAGTTCCCTCAGTTGCTCCTCTTTAGACTTGTGCTCCAGAACACTCACCAGCTTTGCTGCCCTTCTCTGGACACGCTCCAGGGCCTCAGTGTCTTTCTTGTAGTGAGGGACCCAAAACTGAGCAGGGTGCTCAAGGTGCGTCACCAGAGCTGAGTTCAGGGGAACAATCACCTCCCTGCTCCTGCTTGCTACATTGTTTACAATACGAGATAGAATCATAGAATCATAGAATCATAGAATCACCAAGGTTGGAAAAGACCTTCAAGATCATCCACTCCAACCGTTCACCTATTCCCAGTAGCTCCCACTAAACCATGTCCCTCAACACAACATCCAGCCTTTGTGACAGTGGACTTCTCGGCCACCTGGGCACAATGCTGGCTCACCTTCAGCCAAATGTCAATCAACACCCCAGGTCCATTTCTTCTACAGTCTTCCATTCTGTCCCAAGCCTGTTAACATTGCCTACAGCTGAAGTGTTGGACCCAGCACTTGCTCTTGTGGAACTTCATCCTATTGGCCTCAGCCTGTCCAGATCCTTCTCAAGAGCCTTCCTACAGCCAGGCAGATCAACATTTCCTTACATCTTGATATCATCTGCAAACTTATTGAGGGTACCCTGAATCACCTCATCTAGCTCACCCACAAAGATATGAAACAGAACATGCCCCAGTACTGTACCCTGAGGAATACCAGCCGTGGTTGATTGCTATCTGAATTTAACTTCATTCACTGCCACTCTCTGGGCCTGGCTCTCCAGCCTGTTCTTTACCCAGCAAAGAGTATATCTATCCAAACCACAGGCTGCCAACTTCTGTGGGAGAATACTGTGGGAAACAGGAAAGCTTTGCTGAAGTGAATCCAGACTATGTCAACAGCCTTCCTCTCATCCACCAGGTGGGTCACTCTGTCATAGAAGGAGATCAGGCTTGTCTAGCAGAACCTGCCTTTCATGAACCCATGCTGGCTTTGCCTGATCCCCTGACATCCCTCACATATTTGTAGCCTTAAATATGTATATGAACATTTTAATTTTATTTTTTAAACCAATAGCTGATCTTTAGGATGCTTTGATAAATTAATACTTAAATAAATAAATACTGTATTTTCTCTGAGATTTATAAGCCAGAATGGCACATACTAATGTGTTGTAATGAACAAGAGTCTGCAGATTATACTTCAGTACTTTATATTCACATTTGAACAGGCTGAAACACTGATGATCCCATCTGTATTAACTTTTAAACTGCTTAAAAGTTAATTGGGTTGCACATTCATTTTCTACTCTGCCTCATTGGAAACAATAGAAATATGCACTGTCCTGTTTTCATTAGGACTATGCAAAAGTTGCGTTTTGCTTTTGTTTTCTGACCTCAACTAATGGGATAGATGAGTATTCTCCCATTCCTAATATTAATAGCATGGCAAACACAAAATTCCAACATATTTATCATTTCAAATCTGATTTCTGGATTTTTCTTTTTCACCAATTATTTGGAAAGAATGTTGTATGCATAAGCAAAACCAAACCCAAAGTTATTAGTATGCTAGAGCCTCTATTTGTTGGCTTACATCTTTTTGCCAGCAATAGATATGGGCATTAAACTTTTCGCTTGTACCACATTCTGTTGAAAATAATAGTGGAATTCCATTGCCTTTGATAGAGTTTGGATTTTGTCTTTAATAGTGAGTATGGGGATAAAATACTGTGATGAAATACTGCCATCAGAGTTTTTCACTGTAGACTGCATTGTTGTCCAAACTCTATTATTATCCTCCATTTAGAAATAAGTTCTGCTGAATTCATCTTAATGTTCTGGAGACATTTCTTTCTCTGATTTGAAAGCCTGAATGTGGTTCCACACATACACATATTCATGAACAGAGAAGTTGAAATAGCAGCATGAATGACATAAACTGTCCTTTCTTTTCCTAGTAGTCTAAAATGCAGAAATTCTATTCTGATATTGCTCTGTTTGGAGCAGAGGTAATGTTTAGGCAAATGGACTCTTTCTATTTTCACTTTCCTCTCTCAAGTGACTTGGAAAATAAATAGCTAGCATAACAGAGGCTACAGTTCAGCTAAAGCAATAAGAAAAATCTTTTGTACTTTTCTATCCAAGAATCTTGAAAGTTCTTTACAAACGTTAATAAAAGGAGTCTAGTAACTTTGCTGTAATGCTAGCATTATTGTCCCACTTTACAAGCAGGGAATATGGAGATGATAAGATCACATAAAGCATTTTTTGGCAGGATCTTCACTGAAAGCCCATATATCACATGCATAACCTGCAGAAGACCCAGATTTTGGCTTTCTTAGCTCTGAATGGAAGCACAGCATCACTAGCCAATGGTGAACTCACAGAAGACAGAACTCACATGCCTCCAGAAACTGATTTGCAGAAGACAGCGACAATTTTATGGTCTCCTGCCAGAATTTGTGCAAGGTTTTGTATAGAAAGAGATTTCAGAATATTAGTAGCAGCCTGAGCCCCAGAGAGCCAAAAATCATTGCACAGTGGACCCTGTCTGCCATAAGTGTCAAGCTGCCTCCATTCATACAAAACCATGTACCGATGCTCCTGTACAGGAACAACTGAGCAATTTAATAACAGGAATAGGGATGGCTCACTTATTTACTTTCATTTAAGGTGGGAAAATAGCAGGATTTTTTATTGTGGGAAGTAGAGAGCAATTTAGCTTAAAGGTGTGGTTCCATCTTCCATTACAGAGGCTTTATAAAATGACAGCTTTTACAGAGATTTACTGCACTCAGTTCCGCCTTCCTGAGTTGTCTAGTAGGTATTTGAGTTGAGTGAAAGTAAAAGATGCTGCCTTCTTCTCTTGCAAGAAACTGCAAAATTTTGTTGAACATTTACAGCGCAATGAAATATCAAGTATAACACAAATAAAGAACAGCTATTTAATTAGCAACTACTTTTGATTTATTTTTTTTTCCCAATAAGCACCCATTCAACTTTTTATTAAGTTTCTGCCCAATATGAATCTAATCACTGCAAAAGAAGAGGCTGGTTTAGAATGAACACATTAAAAAGTTTTCATTCTTCAAATCTCTCCATGCACCAGAAATACTTACAGTTTTTTCAGGACAAGTGGGTTACCACAGGTGTCTGATAGGTATTTCAGGCATGAATAACATTTCAGATATATCTTTCATCTGGCAAAAATCATTAGCAATATCTGAAGAAATTCTTCTACTTTGACAAGATCATGTACAAAAGTCACTATCATTTAAGCAACAAAGTTGTAGTGTTCTAATGGATTGTCTAATGTATAATCTCGTTCTTGCATTAGCAGTTAAATTCTTCAAAAATGTGAAACTTGTATGAAATAAAGCTATTGGATATACAGTGCTTCTTAGAATAGATTTCTGACATTCAAGAGTAATTATTTTTTGCCCTAAAGAAGGAGAAGAAAAACCTGTGACAAGTACAACTTTGATCAACTTGTCTGGAACTTGCAGGAATTCTCAGTTTTCTACTCTTACAAAATGCTGACACATATAATCTCTGTATACCTTGGTATGTTCTTTCTGTCTTCATAATCCACAATGCTGACCCATTCTACACTGGTGTTTATGTTGCTGGTTGTAGTGAAATCCCATGCAGGAATATGTGATGCATTTTCACAGAAGCAGGAATATTGTTTCCAGTGTATGCATATTTTTGGTCCTGTCTCTGTAAAAAACATAATTTCTCATCAACAGATGAAGTAGTAGGAATATAGGAGACCTACATGCTTTTCTCTACATTTCATCATTAGAGTTTGTCATATTCTCAATTGGCAAGTCATTGTAATGTGATGTCTGAACTGCCCAGTTTGTAGCTGTCAGTATTATGTTTAGGATGACGCAAATTCCAAACTCAAAAAAAAAAAAAAAGAAGTTGAAGAATATAGCAGTTCTGTAATGAATATCTCTATACCCTAAGCTTATTCAGTAATTTTGCAAATGCAGTCTCTGCAACAGTAAACCTATATCTGATGTACCATCCATTCACTGCGAAAAAATTCACTATCTTCAAAATAGTAACATTTTTTCCTTTTGATTGATAAGACAATTATTTAATGTAAATGAAGGATAGCTGTTCTTGTACTTTGTTTTAGGAAGCTGCACAGAAGTTTTGTATTTAATCTCAAACAAACAAAAAAATCACTTTGAGATGGACATTCAGCATACGTAAATGCAGTCTTTCCAAGTACTTGGATAGTGATGATTTTTTGCCAACCTAAATCTGCAAGGCTCAAGATACTGACTAGAAAAGATTTGATTTGTAGTTTTCTAAAATAATGCATATTTCATGACCTCTCTTCTACCCTCTATAAACTTCAGCAGGACTGATTTCATATTTGAAAAATCACTGTGGTGCTAGGAAGTGTATTACCTTGAGTGGGCTTAGTTGTGTTTTCATATTTAATTTTATTTCTGATGTTAAGAACTGTAGAACATAACTTACATTCTGTGTGGTCTTAATAGATATTCCCAAAATTTTAACTGCTGAACATTAAATAAAACAAATGTAGTCCATTGATCCTATATCTTTATCAGTATGAAAATATTTGTTGCCTGTGTTTTCCAACAGTTTAAAAAAATAATAATAAAAATGGCAAATTTTTGCTTAATAAGTAAGTCGATATTTAAAAAAATATTTTTCTATGTGTTCTGATTTTATCAGTATTCCGTGCTGTAGCATCATGTGGCAAAAAGTTTAGTGCTGAAACACAGTGCCAAGGAGCTGCAGTTCCTGGGTCATGTTCTACTAGAACTCTCAACTATTCTCACATGAGTTCTGGCTCTCTGAGAGGAAGATACGCTGAGCAAGAGACTGACTACAATCCTTGGAAGTCTCCAGTAGTTCCCACATGATTTCCAGTTCCAGATGATGGGAAAGAATGGTCTGCCCTTCCAGGATGCCAGCTGTGAGGACATGGAGGTAAGGACTCAGACCCTCTCCTCCCATTTTTCGGTCATTTGACTTATTATTCCTAATTATTCCTTATATTCCTTATTATCTCACATTCGTTTAATAAATTAGTTCTCTTATCTCAACTGAATCTTTTTTTTTTTTCCCCTATTTCCCCCTCTGTTTTTCCTGTGGTGAGGGAGATGTTGTATGATTATCACCACAGATTGCTACACTAGCTAAACACACAAGAAAATACAGTACATCTCTAAAACCTCAAAATATACATGCTGTTTTTTTCTACTGAGTGCACTCAGTATTACATCTTGTATGTTAAATGTATGGTAAGCCTCTTGAAAAACAGACTGTCTGAAATACATGAAATAATAATGCATGTTTAGTTAAATAGTGAGAAGAATTTGTTACAGAATCTGAATGATTAATCTATCCATGTGCTCATATTGGTTTTATAGTTGTCCAGCTTTTTAGGGGTCTCTTACTGGATATTAATTTTTAACTGCTACATGGTAGTTATACACTATTGCAATTGATGTATTTTTAGAAATCAGAAGATTCTGTTGTTGTTTTTGAAAACTGGACACTTGAATGGAAAACGTTCCCATAAAATCCTTACATTTGTTGGTGATGTACGAGCTGAATAATCGATCACTAATGTGAATTCAAAACTATCTGAATGGCAAGGCCCAGAGAACCTTGTTCAGTGAAGTGTCATGATACTTAGTTGGAGTCCAGTAACTAGTGGTGTATCTTGGAGTCAGTACTGATTTCAGTCCTGTCAAATATTTTCATTAGTAATCTCGAAGATGGAGCAGTGTACCCTCATCATGTTTGCAGATGATGCAAGACTGTGAGGAGTGACAACAGAGTGTCACAGTGCCATCCAGAGGAACCTAGATAGGCTGGAGAAATAGGATGAAGGAAACTGCAAGAAGTTTAGCAATGATAACTGTGAAGTCCTTCACCTGGATGAACAGCTTCAGGCACCAGGACATGCTGAGAGCCACCCATCTAGAAAGGATTTTGTCAGAAAAAGACTTGGGAGCTGCTCTGGAGAAGATTGAGTTGAATATGAGCCAGAAATATGTCTTTGTTTCAAAGAAAACCAGTAGTATTTTGGTCTGCATTAGGTAAGGTCAGCCAACAGCAGATCAAGAGGTGTGATCTTTCCCCTTTGCTCAGCACTGGTGAGGCACTGCTGGAATACTGTGTTCAGTTCTGGTCTTCTCAGTACAAGACAGACATAGATTTATTGGAGAATCCAGCAAAGAGTCACATGGGATGAAGGAAGCAGAGCACCTCTTCTATGAAGGAAAGCTGAGAGAGCTGTGACTGTTTAGCCCAGACAGATGGCAGTACAGGGGTGAAGGATGGGTGTAATCATTAAAGTAAATAAAGGCATAAAAGAAAGGCAAAAGAGAGTGGAGCCAGGTTCTCTTAAGTGGTATCTCATGATGGTAAGAGATGCATTAAATTTCCTCTGAGCATCAAGAAAATCTTCTTTTATTGTGCAGTTTACAGAGTAATGAAATAAGCTGTCCAGAGAGGTTGTGGAGTTTCCCTTCTTGGAAATACGGAAAATCCATCTGTGTATTTCCTTGAGCAACTGGCTCAGGTGACCTGCTTGAGAAGGGGGACTGGGCCAGATGACCTCAAGAAGTCTCTTACAAATGAAAACATTCTGTGGTTCTGTGTTTCTGGGATTTGTAAACTCTCCCTGACAGTGTAGCAGGAGCAGGGTGAAGTCATCCTTATAATATTGCCATGGTTGAACAATTTCCTGTTTAGCATGGTTTGACTGAAGCAAAGAAGTTCAGAGATCAGACCTGCTTTTTGAAGCATTCAACTGCAACAATGAGGGCCAAGCTTGGCTGATGATCCCAAGGTTCTTGCATACTGAGTTGGACTGTGAATATTCTTAGAAGCATTGTGGAGACTAACAATATTCTACACTGCAGTTAAAAAACAATATATGCAAAGTCAATGTAGTCTCACTGAACAGCTCTTCTTTTGTTATCAGAGTTTATCCAGTTACTGGTTTAGTTATTAATAATGACGTTTTAATTATTATGTTTTAAACTTATGTCGAAGGATATTTTCTTTACGTACCACTCAGTACATACATTTGTATTTTTGGGAAGGTGTTTTTTCTTGAATTCCTGTTAAAGAAAGAAGGAGAAAGAGAGTACTTCTTGATCTTCTGAATTCCTGTCTGATGATCCTGCATTTTTCAACATTAAATTGCAATTAAATCCTTCTTACCCATGTTACTGTCTGGTCATATTTCCTGGATTATTATTAAGCATATTACATGTTGTGTCTCTCAGTTAACCATTTGATGAAAGAACAGTCTAACTCTAACCAGTAATGCAACAGGACAACTGAATTAGTAGGTAGCAGCTGGAGTTCTCAGGACTGTGCTCATTATGGTAAATAATGTTATGTTCCTATAATATTCTAAATTTTCTGATGTATTTTTGTGAAATATTTGAATATTCAGAAAGGTGCACAACATTGATCTTATCAGACTTACCAGATCCGACTGGATATTCCAATCTTCATTAACTGCTTTTGGAGTTACTGCAGGAAAATGTAGCTCCCAGTTTTGTGGCACTTCTTGTAGATTTAGCATTGCAAATGTAATGCTGCAAGATTCCTGTTTCTCTGCAGCACCTTCCAAGAGAGAGGTGGCTTTATTTGATTAGAAGCACTCTGGAAAATCTGTCTTTGGCATAATCAGTTTTTCTTGTAACATTAACAGTAGTTCTATTTTCAGCACTTTAACACAATGTTAGTGGTAAAAGTATGAGAAATCACAGAATGAGATAACGACACTTTAATAGGTAAAGACAAAGCAGTATGTGCAAGCAAGATGAAGTGAAGAATTCATTTATTGTTCCCCATCATCATGCAGGTGTTCAGCTATTCCAGGAAATCAGGATTCAAAAAAAGGGGACTTGGGAGCTTCCAGAAGTGGACACTGCTGAGACACTGAGTGGGAATTTGTTGGCTTACAGGAGGTGGGAAATGATTGCCTTCGTGTTTGTGTATTTTTTTCCTTCTGCCCTTCCCTTATTCAGTTGTCTCTTGACTTACAAGTTATCTTCTGCTCTTGCTGTTCTTCCTCCTTTCCTGCTGCAGGGTAGAGGAGGATGTGGCTGTGTGGGTTTTTGACTGGTGGACCGGACCAACTTAACAAAAACTACAAATCAGCATTAGACAAACAGTCATTAATACAAGAATGAACTTAGGCATGTGTGCAATCTATAAAAATCTTTAGATTGTTACTATTAGAAGCTCTTCACAAGGAGAAATCACAGTTCACTTGTAATACAGAACAAGAGAACAGAGGAATTGGGTTAGAGTCCCTGGACATGTCAATGCATCTTTCCCTACTCTATAACACATTTGACAAAAATGGTGCTATTTTTTTATAATCGCTGACAGATCTCTTGCATATATACCATATTTGACATCTTGAACTGCAATGTTTGTTTGCTGGAAATAAGTGCAAATTAAAGAGCTGAAGAAACCAGATATTGTTATGTCTGGGTGTGTATGGATTAATTACTGCAGGCAAATTATTTTTGACCTTTAGAAAATCTGATTAAATTAAACAAATCTCTCTTCATCTTCACTGGAAAAATGCAATAGTTTTCACATATAATTTTCTGAATAAATTTTATTAATAAGTCAGTTCTGTCCTGTTCTGCCATTATGCAGCTCTTAATTAAAATAATTATGTTTTATCTCAGAATTTTAAAAAAGGTTACAATAGTACATTAAATATATTGCATACCTGAATAAAGCTATTTTATATCTAAATGTGAAGACAAAGTAGGGGGTTCACTAAAATATAAAAGCTGTATCCTTCTTAATAGATGTAATCCATGATGGCTTTTTTTCATATTTGAGAGATTTTCCTTGAAGTGCCTGAGCATCCACTGCTATAGACACGAGCAGTTGGCAAGTCTGACACAATCGCACTTGACTGCAGTCCTAAAATGCAAACTTGGAGATACTCCTGAGTACTGCTGTGTGTTGGATACATAACAGTGTCTCAATGATACTGAATACTTAAAGTAATAAGATGGGGTGGAGAACATAAATTCTGGGGGAAAAGAGTGAGAGAATAAGAAAAAGGTACAGAAAATTACAGAGCTGGAAACCAAGGCACATAACAGGAAATTGTTATTCTTACAGCCAGAGACACAGCAATTGCTATGAATTCAGGTTAATAAGACAAAATAAATAAGTGACTTCTGGGAAAAAAAAGAGCTTAAAAAATGGACTTTTACATGTTCCTGGCAATTGAAAATTTTATCTAAAGCTATATCTCAGTGAAGATTGTAAAGACCTTTTAAAGTAAATAATATTACTTAGGATTTAGTGAGTAGGAGTATTTCAGTCATCACTGCAGACCAGATTTTACAGCATTCAGGGACAGTTTATTCTATTTAAGTGTTCCCTTGCTTGCAAATGTTCTGTGGCTCATGTTGTCTTGGGGGAATTTCGAGAAAGGTTACCAGAAACCACACTACTCAGTGATGCAAAATCCAGTATCCTTTTAGTAAGTAGAATGGACACAGTGGATAGATAGCAATCTCTATTTTAAAGTATTTGTTCTACCAGAAACATACAAGTCAAGGCTTTATCAGGTAAGCAATGCCTCATGAGGTGAGAAGGGAGATAAAAATCAGCTGGGAAACAGCACTGTAAAGGTCTTGATATTTTAAATCTGAAGACAATTTCATTTCCTAATCTGAATTCTCAACTTGTGCTGCTTTCAAAAGGCAGGCTGTATTTGATATCAGAGTCATGAGAATCCTATTTTGAGGAGTCAAAAGTGAGTGATAAGGGTTTACCTGAGTTCATATAGGCCTATTCTTGCCATCGTGGTTAAGTACCCCTGCTTGAGTTGTACAGAGTTGTACAGCTGGACCTGGATCACTACCATGGTTGACTCCTTAAATTTAGTAATGATTATCCGTCAATAGATAATACAGACAAGGAGATTCTTTGGCTGAAGCTGTCAATGCAGCCCAGATTGGCAAGGTAGGAGCCGCCTCAAGGTGTCTCCACTTCATCAGCAAGATAATTCTCTACATTAGGAATTCATAGAAGAATAAAATGATAAAGATCCTTCAGTAATTTGAACTCTCAGTGTACAGGCCAGGCAATTTTTAGCAAGTTTTAGTTTCATCCAGGTGTGTTATACTTCATCTTGACCAGAAATAAAAGCAGGTCAACAGAATCTTTTGTGCTGTAAAAGCTGCCTTATCTGTTTTGATGATCTCTGAAGTCTTCTTTGTGGCAAAACAAGGTCACAATTGCTGTGTCTGTAATGAGAAATGGTTCTAACAGGATAAATCAAGAGTTTGGACAAGTCTTTCTCTTCTCATTTGTCTCTACAGTGATTCTCCAAGACACTTCTACCTTTCAGTTCTGTCCTTCATAGGAAAAAATATCTTTGCTTTTCAGCTAAGAATTATTCAGTGACAGCGCTAAGAGCTTCAGACAAGCTCTTGTAGTGGAGACAATATTCATTAAGAATTCCAGCAAAACAGTGGAAAAGAGTATAAACTTGATGAATAAAAATAATCAGTAGTAATTGGGTGGCACTGGTGATTTACATAAAATAATAATATTCCCAGTGGTGATAGTATGTTGGGAATTTGGACCTAGTGGAAAAGATTTTTTCTACATTGATGACTATGATGGATTCCAGCAATTATTTATTGCATAAGATAGGAAGGAAAGAAAAATTAAACAAGGATATAAAAGTACAATCCAAAGATGTAGTCTGATTGAAGGACAAATGAAATAATTTTACCATATCAACATTCATTTTTTTTTCTGTTGAAACAAAAAGAAAAAAGTTGAAGAGGTCAGAATTTGTGTTGAAATATTTTCAAAATATTGTCAGATTATTTCTTTGCCTCATTCCAATTTGTGTGTATGTGTGTATTAATATATTCTGCATTTTATTTAAACTGGGAAAATATATACTAGAAATATAAGACTTTTTCCCAATCTTTAGACTATTCAAAAGAATAAAGATTCTTACAAGTAAACAACAATATCTCTGTAATATCCCCTGTGAAGAAAAAATCAAAAGTAGTTATAGCCTTTTGCTTATAAATCATAGGAATATTGTAGTCATAACCTGACCACATTTCTGGACTGAAACATGTTTTCTTGTAGTTAAATTACGAAAAGGTTCATCTACCCTTTTTTTCTAGTTACATTACTCAAAATATCTCTAAATAGCATTCTTTACATCTACTGACAGTTTTTCTGAAAGCTATTTCAAATAACCTGTTAGACAACTGTGGAGGGAAGTGGGTCTGTGAACAGAGCCAAGTTTGTATCTCTGAATGTTGCAAAAGACCATTATTAAGCTATTACTGAACTGAGGTGCTGCATCCCTCCCATGCAGTGATACTACCTGAAGTCTCAAAGGCTACGTGGCTGCATCAGTGCTGTGCAACCATTCTCTATGGTTTGGGGGAGCACAGGATTGAATTGCTCCCATCCTCATTGAAGGAGCTTCAGCTAGATCAATATTACAGCAGGGCATCCCATTATGCACTGCAGATGTGCTCGGAGTCTGTTGCAAGCTTCTTCCATTAATCTTCTGACTTTCTGTTGACAATTGTGAATGTAGTTAGTATCCTATGTAAAAATAGTAAAAGAGAGGTGTTGATGGATTTTAAAAATGCAGAGGAGATAACTGAAGTGAAAAATAAGTGATCCAAGATGGAGATTTGTGTAGTTTGAAAGTGTGCAGGGCACTCTCTCATTGCTTTACTCACAAATGTCAGTACACCTCCTCTCTCTTTTTTTCTTATGTTCTATAGGTAACTGGAAAGATACATTTCACTATATACCTAATTTGTTGATATTTGAAGACGCTGACATTTACTCAGTACTTCTTATTGGAAAACAGGAAACTTTTCAGCTGAGGTCTTCTTGCAGGCATGTGTTTATGACTTGCTTCCAAACAAACAAACAAACAAACAAATAAGCAAATAAATAAATAAATAAAAGAAATAAAAATCAGATGAAATATAATGGAAATTTGGCAAAGAATTTTTGTTGTCATGGTTGAGACCATATATTAATCCTGTTATCCACACCAAGTTACAGTGAAATCAATGAATCTTCATTGATGTGGATGAAGATACAGGATCTAACTTTTGTCTATGCATTGTGAGTGAGTTCAGTTTTGATAATTTTGTGTTAACATTTGCATGCCTTACTTATATTTTAGACACCTATTTTGGCTTCATTTTCCTGTTACTTTTTATTTTTTTACAATAAACAATTATTGCAATTATTTTATAAAGCATATTTTCAGTATTAACTCAGATCTTCTATAGAGGGCCAAGCAGAAGTGCTAATAGATTCAGTACTAACACATTTCTCTCTGGATAGTGTTTTATATAAGATTGATTATAAAGCATATAAGGCACAATGAGGTTTGACATCAAGATGGTGCCCAGACAGTGAACCAAATAAAGCCAGTATTCAAAGCCAATCACCATAAATGTCACAAATGCAATTAGAAAAGGCAATTCTGATGGATAGCTCTATGACAGGAAAGTAAAAGTTACCTATAGGAAGTTCCCACAAACTGAGACTGTAATTAAGATGAATAATTTGTTGTTTGCAAAACAACAAAGGACTATAGAAATATTACTCTTGCAGACAGCGTCAGCTGCACACAGCTAAAGCAAAGTGACTGTTACCATAGGACCAAGCAGTGGATCTGTAAGGAACATTACATATTGTGACTTTCATACAGGAAGCAAAATATCTTGATTCATACTGACACCTCTCCTGACAGAGATTAAAATAATATTGCCATTATCCAATGCTCCAAAGAAGCAGGACAGAGGTTCAATTTTCCCTTTCAGTTTCTGAAAGCTGTGAAATGTACAGAAAAGAAAGATTTGAAGGATCAGAAAGAGCCAAATCTGACACACACTGATTCTGCCTTAGGATACTGACAGTGATTTTCCTTCTGGTTTCTCAAGCTTTTTTCACTTCTAGTGCAGAACCACTATATATGTATAATATGCAGGGTTCTAGAGAAGCCCTGTTCTGCTTCTCTCTCAGATATCTGCTATCAACACTATGCCAAGCAAAATCTTCTCCTGTTTCCATTTTCAAAATCCAAAAGCCTTGCCTTCCACAAAAAAAATAAAGGTGAAGAGGTTGAAGAGGTTGTGAGGTTGATTCCCTATAATGTAAGAGTTATTGGTCTGGTCTGTTTGAAGAGGGCTCAGCACTGAGGTATTCAAAAGAAAGCATTCTGTGCATGGCATGCTGTATTCCTCATAATATTGCTTGTGTTTATTTCATTTGGCATGAAATAGTGTTAGCAGGCTGATATGGTTAAAACTGACAAGTCACTGATTCTTATCCAAGAAAACAATTAACATGATGGTTTTTCTTCTAGTCTGCTGTGATGATAAATTAATTAACATCTTTCATGTCACAGGACAGTAAAATTTTGACTACGATGCATCTGGCACTTAAAGCAGTTTGTTCATCCAAATTACACTAATTTTTATTTCTGTATTTCTGACATCATTTTAATCTTACATGGGCACATCTTCTTAATGAACTTCTTTGTGCTGCAAGTATAAGCATTCTTGTTAACAAAAGCCAAATGGGACAGAAAAGTAAACCTTGCAATATTAATTCATATTATCTAATACCATTCCCCTCCCTCCTTTCTTCCCCCCCGCCCCCCGTTTTATTTCAAATTGCTGTTACGAATAGGTTTAAGTAATGATACAAAGAGTATCTATTTCTGAATAAAACTGTAATCAAAATTAAAATTACAGAAGAAAAAGAATAAAATCAAAGATTATAGGAACCAGTAGACAAAATAAACAGAAGATGCTGGCATTTGGTATATTAAAAACAAAAACAAAACAAGAAACAAAACAAACAAAAAGGACCATGACCCTGTGTCATTGTGTTTGGCAGGCATTATGGACCTCATGTTTAAGATACTTATATCTTATATTCAATGGGCATAATCCATATAGATGTAATAGTTAAAGGCCAGTGGGCTACGTTCAACTAGTGTCAGTAAGGCAACAGTGACATATATCCTGCTGTTCTGAAGGATGTGTCATTCAAGGCAGAAGAATGAATTATTCCTTGGGTTTTTAATTGTATTCCAAAGCATTCTCTGATTTACATTTGAAAAAAAAAAAAAAAAAAAAAAAAGTTTGGATATTTTCAGGTTATTTAAATGAAAGTTCATCGAAAGTAGCTACTAGGGAAAAATGTCCTGTCAAGCAGGTATTCCTTTATTACACAGCTCAGTGCATGGGGCACCTCTTGACCAAACATGAACATCAATGACACCAATGGGAGAAACGTCTGCATATTTAAAGCATAGCATATGTATATTCATTGCATTCTAAGAAAACAGGCTGAAATTCAGAGAAATAATTAACATACAGTCCCACCCACCCTTCTGAGCATACTTTCTCAGTATGTGGGGGGGGGGTCTCTGGTGGTCATGGGATGAGTCAACTAGTAATCATCCTCACTGTGAATTTCCAACATTTCCCATCCTCTTATGGGGGGATAGCCCAAACCAGTTCTCACTGATGTTGCCTTGAACTGAGGCATCTGTTTTGTTGTCTTATCTTCAAAACAGGTCACCTATTCTAATTTCTTATCTTAATTTGTCAGCATGCTCCACAGCCTCCTCCTCAATCTGTTCTTAAGCCTGCATTTAAGCAGGCCTCCTGTCTTTCAGGCTGTATCCACTCAAGTTATGAGAAAGGCTGTTCTCAAAATATAGAAAACCTGTTCTATGATTCAAGTTAAATAGCAGTAAAAACCAGAATGGATTTTTACTATCTGTGTCTCACATATAAGTTTATTAATTTCACATTGATTTTTAAGACTTTCTTTAAGGTCATAGGTACTGTAAACACTCAGAGAGGCAACAGACTTCTAGTTAGTAGAGATGTGCTTAATAGCTACTCAACACTAACATTTTGGAATCTGAAGATTTCACAAGACAGTTCAGGAGTTGCTTTTCAGCTGCTGAATTCTGTGTGTTTTGAGAGATATTTTGCTACCTTCATGCATCACTATCTTACAAAACAGACATAAAGAGAGTTGGAGAGTGAATGGATTAATCACTGGAAAATTACAATATCCTACAAAATTTTGGAAGCAAAACCACCAACCGGCCCACCCACTGCAAGAAACATACCGAGTTGCTGGCACATGCTCAGAGAATAGCAACAAATGTGGTAAAGGGACTGGAAAACAAAACCTATGAGGAACATCTGAGTAGCCTGGAGAAGAGAAGGCTCAGGGGAGACCTCATTTCTCTCTATAGCTACAACTTCAGAAAGGGGGTTGTAGCAAAGTGGGCATCAGTCTCTTCTCTCAGGTAACAATTGGTAGGGTATAAAGCAATGACCTTGCGTTGTCCCACAGAGGTTTAGGTTGGATATTAGCAGGAATTTATTCACGAAAAGAGCATTTTGACACAGGAAAGAGCTGCCAAGGGAAGCAGTGGACTTGCCATCCCTAGAGGTTTTTAAGAGAGGTGAACACAGCACTTAGACATGGTTTATTGGTGGACTTGGCAGTGTTCAGTTGATGGTTGGACTTGATCATATCAAGAGATTTGTCCAACCTAAAGAGATCTACTATTCTGAGACTCCACATAGCATATCAATTTTGAAAAAGATTCAGTTACTATAAAACTTTTTCAATACAGTCTACGTATTTACCTCTGATTTTTATTCATTGTCTTGTGGTATGCATGATATATTGAACAGATACAGAGTAATCACAGAACTGAAAAACCAGGGAAATGAAAAACACTTACTAACAACTGTAGTTGTTGAAATGTATATATATATATATATATATATATATATATATATATCTTATTACTTCCAAAGCTGTCAAACATAACACAGCCTCAGTAACAACTTACTTGGCATTTTTCTGACCACTGATATATTGGCATCCTATGTGACACAGGCAAGTGGAAGCATATTTCTATCCACCCCAAAAACATATGGTCTTCTACTCAAGAAGATTCCTTGCCTTAAACCATGTTGCCCACCACCACACTATTTTAACTTTTGAGAAGGAAACAGATGTATAAAAATATTCATCAGATATTTCATAACAATTCAAAGACAGAAGTTTAAAAGCTATTGTGCACGTGAGAAGAAATGAATGGAATTTCCTTAATATGTGAGTACCCACCCAAAAGGTCTTAAGTACTTTAGTGATAACAACTACTTACATAAAAACTACCACCTAAATGGTAATGGCTACAGAAAATGAGTAATTTTATTGCAACTTATCTGAAAAGCTTTTCATGTCAGTGATATTTCATTCTGGAAAGCAACTTCTCCAACATTTGAATCTGGATTTTGTCAAAGAACAACAAGAAACTTGCACTGAATTGCAATTTTAGTGCAGATTGTTACCTTGCTGTCTGACTTTTTAGGTAAACCCTGCTTACTCACTCTGATGGATTCCAGTTCAAGACTGTGGTTATACTGGTGCTATAACTCCTAATGAGAATAAGTTGAGCAGACATGGCTCACATAGTACGTCTTTGATCACATTCCCTTTCATGCTGAACAGAGATTAATGGTTTATATCACTATTACCACATTTTCCAAGTGTATTCTTCCAGCTCCCAATACATCTTTGGCATCATCTGAAAGACAAATAAGAGCAAAGACTGCTTGTGTCTTTTCTGGTTTAGGGTATCTGTGTGGCTGATCAATTATGACGATAAATTTGAACCAGATTTAACATGATCTCTGTGATAACTTAGGGTTTGGTGGTATTCAGGAAAGAACTAACCGACCATATTTGCAGCCAAACAAAACCAGGCCACACAGCAGCAAAAAAGCAGTTGTTTCTTCAGAGGTCTCCTTTGATAATATGGTATAATTGTGTGTGTTGTCAATGACTATGAGATAATTCCCTCAGAAATTTGTGCGTGTGTGTGTGCATTCATTATTGTTTACATCATATAAATATGGATTAATAAATTTTGATTTCTACTCATGCATGAACGAGCAACATGATCTCATTCTAGATGTCCCTGTTCATTGCAGGGGAGTTTGTCTAGACAACATTTAAGGGTCTCTTCCAACTCAACTGCATCTATGACTCTATGAACGGTCATCTGTTTCTTCACACTTTTCCTAGATGTTGTCTACAATTAGATATGTGCTTTAAAATGGCAGGAAGTCTTTATGTGTGTTCCAGTGAGGACTATAGTCCTAGCTTTACAATTCAGGTACTAATCAGTTGTTGAAAATATGCACATATTTTGTGGTGGGGAATTTTTTAGAGAGAAGTATTCATTTCTCATTCATAGTGTTGTACGTCTCTTATTAGTTAACATTAGCAGACTAAAAAATTAAGACATTGACAAGGCTATCTTCTTAAGTTTTTAGAAACTCTAATTTCACACACTGTGTGAATATCATCAAGGCTTTTCTTAAAATTCCTTCTTAAAGGAAGAGTTATATATTTCCTCTGCTGTGACTAACAGTATGTATAATGTAAAAAAATAAAGATAGATGTTGTTGCATAATAGAGAACTGTACGTTATAAAATTTATTTTTAATGAAATAAGCCTTCATTATAAGAATTATAAAAGAAAATACTATTACGTATCTTTGCTGGTGACATGATACTAGGACTCGTAGAGGAAGGCCCATGTGAAGCTCATGAGTCAGAGTCAGAATCATTTGAGTTGGAAAAGACCCTTAAAGGTTATCTAAAAAGCTCCTCTTCAATAAATAGGGACATCTACAGCTAGATTAGAGTCTGAAGCAAGCCTGAGCGTGGAGTTAAACGTGGCCAAGCACAAGATATTGCGCTTGGATTAGGGCAATCCCAAGCAAAAATAAAACCTCACATAGAGAATGAATTGAGTTCTGAGAAGAAAGACTTGACAATGCTGATTAATGAGAAACTGAGCATGAGCTGCCAACATGCACTTGCAGCCCAGAAAGCCAACCATAGACTGGGTTGAATCTGAAGAAGCACAAGGGAAGTGACTTTCTGCACTACTTCACTCTACTGACACCCCAGAGTACTAGAGTACTACATTCAGATCTAGAGCTCCCACAATAAGAAAGGCATGGATTCTTTGACGCTAGCCCAGAGGAGAGTCATGAGGATGATCAGCACCTGTCTGCTGAGATAGCTGGGGTTGTTCAGCCTCGATAAGAGGCCTCTGTGACCTTTCAATATCTGAAGAGGCCTACAAGAAAGCTGGGGAGGGAGCTCAGTGATAGAACAAGCGGTAATAGCTTTAAACTAGAGGAAGGTGGATTTATAGCAGATATTAGGAATTCTTCCTATAGGAAGTGAGGATGGCAAAGCACTGGAAGTGGCTGCCCGCTTCCTGGAAGCATTCAAGGCTAGTTTGGTCTAATGGAATTTAAACCTTCCCTCAAAAAAAGAGTGGAAATGAGATGTTTTTTAATATTCTTCCCAACCCATTCCAACATCCATCTTATGATTAATATCAGTTTGCTGTAAGAAAGTTAAGCACCGCTGGTAGTTGCTTCCAAATAACTTCTGCATGGTGATATGACAGATCTTTTCCATAGACCACATATAAGGACATATGCCAATACTATTTGCATGGAGACCTATGTAGGTAAAATATGATTTTTTTTTCTTAACTGCATTCTTGTTTTACACAGAAATGAATTCAGAATTTATAGAAGTGATTTCTTATTCCAATAATTGATAGGAATTGATAGGCTGTCTGAACTATACTTTTTAAATTTTAAATACTTAGCTATGTTTCTAATTAACAATTTTAATGTCCAAAGAGCATGACCTGTGAATAATGAAACTAATCCTTCTATGAATAAAAATTGCCTGTAGATTATTTATCTAATAATTAGCATCTATTTTTGGAGATATATGTGAAAAGTAATAAGGAAAAAGGGAGGATTAAATCAGATCTAATTTTAAGCAATCAATTTTATTCATTAGAAAGAAAAACTCTTAATCTCACTGTTAATCATCAGATTCTTCAACTCTGTTCATAAGTGCTGACCTCTTACGTAGTAAGGGATTGTGTGGTGAACAGTGAGGCTGCATGGGAAAAAAACCTGAAAATTTTCATATTTTTATTTTACATGAACACAAGTACCATTCAAAAAGTATAGTACTGAGGTGATTCCTGGGAATATATAGCGCATTATTTTCTGAGGCCTCATGCATGAATCATGCTTAAATTCCACCTGAAAACTGTGCCATCATATTAAATGTAGTATGTCAGAAATCTGTTTTCACTTCTACAGATGTCGTATTTCCTACATCAACAGGTTGATGTAGGAATGATGTAGGAAGTTAAAATGTAAAAATGTAAAATATAATTTTACATTATAATATATATAATAATATTATAAATTATTATATAATAATATTATAAATAATAATATTATAAATTATTATATTATAAATAATATAATAACATAAAATATAAAATGTAAAAATGTAAATATGTAAAAAGTTGATGCAGTGATAAAATCCCTTTGACAGAGTATCTTGCCAGCTAGCAAGTTAAATGTACTGACATCCGTAAAATCATCCTGCTAGTTTGCTGCTCTTTTCATAGGAGTGAAAAAAAGAAAAAGAAAACCATGAGATTAGTCCCTTAGTCTTAAGTCACAGCCTGCTTTGGAAGACAACCCTTATGTTTACCTAATTCCTCTGTAACACAGCATCCAAAATGTACAGATGTGTACATGTGTACATCAGGTGGCATGCTGCAATCTGACACATCAGTGAAAGAAGAGAATAAATATGCTTCCTCCTCAGATTATCTTTTTTAATGGAATTAGTTTATGGAATAATTCTGGCCTGTTCAAGAGCAGAAGAGGGGATTTGCTGACTAGCAAATGATGATTATTCAGTTTAAATTATTCTACACATCAATAATGAAAACAATTAGGCTGGCCAGGGAGGAAGTATAAAAGGATCCCAGCTAAGAACTGGGAAAGAACTCTGAAGTTTTATCATCTTCTGTGTACTGACAATACAGTATTTCTGACAATATTACTTCACTGTTTGATATTTTTTTCAGCAATATCTGAAAACACTGCCTGGTTCATACCAGTCAATGAAGCAAAACAGTAGCCCATTTTCACTGACATATGCTGCATTTCTCAAGAAAAAAGCCTCTCTGGAGGCAATTCAGATTTCACATTAAAATTTGTTCTCTTTTCACCATTTTTTCTTAAAGAAGACAATTCACACAACATTTCTGAAGATCTTCCACTCATTCCTGTTTTGAGTGTAGCAAGTTAAGATTTTCATTTTCCTTTATAAATGCAGTGCTAATTTTGATGTATTATTAGAAGCTTCCTGTATAAAACCTTCATCCCAAGTGAGCTACACTATACTTCATGAAGGTGAAAGCACAGTCACAACTATGAAATTAATAGTTTGTTCTGACTTTTCTGCGTTCCTATCCCAATTCAAAGGAACCATCAGCCATTGTTCATATGCATTTATGGCTATTTTGCATAACCAGAGTGATAAAACTGGACAGATTTCACTCGTGAGCCTTCTCCATTAATAACACTACATTAAATTCTCTTTCCAAAATTGGGGTTACAGGATTTTTCTGTGATGGTCCTTTAAGTGAACACTGATTTTAAGAGCCCTTGGATATCTTCATATGGTATCCATCATCATACATTTATTTTTATGTCTGGTTTATGCTTATAGCAATTTCAAACAAAATGTTTAAAAATGTTCCCACTGGGAAATGTCTTTACATATGGTGCTTTGTCCATTGCTTACAGATACCATTGTAATTTTTCAATGGGCTACTGAACTAGTTTCACAGATTTTTTGCTCAAAGCATCTGAGAAAGCAGTAATAATGATAGCTTATATTAGTCACTTGTGTCTCAGCCAGCTCTCATGGCATGCAGATCATGAATTCTTGCTTATATTTTATTCATGTCCTTAGAGCATGGATGATGGATACAGTTAAGATCTCTGTGAATAAATACAAACAACAAATGGAAGGCATATTCTTCAGACTGAATTTAACTTGTCATGTTGTCTGTTGGTTCAGAAAAAACATCATACAATTATTGTTTAATGCACAAAATCTCTTAGGCTGAAATGGCAGGATTTTGATAATGGATGATGATGACTCCTAAATTAGCACAAAAAAGAAGAATATACAAAGAGACTACTCCTGCACTGCATTTTTGGAAAGTCTTGTTTGTTTGTTTGTTTGAGGAAAAAAAAAAAAAAAAGAGCATGAATTTTCTGAGGTGTCAATTCTACCTTTGGAAATTTTGAATCTTGTGGAAGTGGAGAAAGACAATGGTGAATTTTCAGCTGATGTGCGGATTCTATTGGAGAGTTAATTGTCTGCTTGTTCTCCTGGTCCATGTGTCAAATCTCTGGAAACTATGATACAGTGAAGGGCAATTTCTTTTCATTTTCTCCTGATACTACAGCTGCTGCTATAAGGAGCCTTGGTGCTGTTGGATAGTCACCTCTAGTTTGTAGTATTCTTCTAGCAGCAGATGCGGTTATTTTAATATTTACACAGACATATATTTAAGGCTAGAAATTGTCATCAGCTTGGCATAAGGACATATATACATTCCACTCCCTAAATAGCAACAGCTTTTCTCTGCAGTAACCAAGGAAAGGTTAGGAGAGGCACTGGTACTGCATCACAATAACTAATGCATTACATTAGTCAGTGTGCTTTATTATACTAATAATGCATAACTTGTCTGAATTTTACCTTTCTCTTTGCAGATTCTTGGGTATCTTTTGCATAACTATAGACAATCTCTGTTTCTTACTGAGGATACATAACATAGTATCAGGATGGGGGGTTTCCTCCCTCCCTCCCTGCCTCCCTGCCTTCCTTCCTTTCATTTAAAGATCTGCACACCATTTCAAGTGATCTGAAGGCAGAAAACTCTGACTAAGCTTATATCAGAGATGTGAACTATAGATAAAGCTCAGTGTGATGTGCTGGCTTTTCACAGTAGGTGTTGCTATACAGACCAAAAAGCATCCAAAAAAAAAAAAAAAAAAGATTTGTTTTGATAAATGATTGTGCTACTCTATCCAAAAACAGGTATTTACTCTAAATATGCAAAAATTGAGAAATCTACATTCCTAATCCTATAGCATAGGAATAGCCAGTATGTTTTTGTTTTCAGAAAGTACCTCAAGAATACCCATCCCTATTATTTGATGGCAGATATACTCTGATCTTTGAACTTAATCGTCACTAGGAGATACACTGAACTAATCTGCAGTTTTAATGTTTATCTTCATTTCTTGGTTATTTGATTGACCTGCAGTGAAAAGGTTAACTGAATGTTGAATATTTTTATTCTAAGTGGTTAGCTAAATGCTAGATATTTTATCACCGAAATTCATGGTTTTTTTTCTAACCAAATGAATATCTGAATAAACATCCCCTGCCTTGATGGAAAGAAAAGCTAAACAGTTGGAAAAAACTCTTTAAGATAACTGCTTGCTATGAAGCTAGCATCTAGAGCATCCTGGGTGCTCTAAGCGATTGTAGTTATTGATAACAGAGCCATCTCACTGCCTGAAGATAAAAAGGTAACTTTTCTTTATCAGAATAAATCGTAAATTTTAGCACACTCTTGAATTAGATCTTGAGAGGATATAAATCAAAGGGATCTTCTTTACGATGCTAAGCTTCTTTACGATGCTAAAGCAGTACCTCATAGCAGTAAGCTGTACAAAATGAACTATGGAATCTGATTTTTTTTTTTGCCCCACCATGTTTCCATCTTGCAGTGGCAAGAGCCGCACACTACTCAGAGTTTTTCATCATGAATTACACTGGAACTTTTTGTACTGACAAAGGGTGAAGGATTGAGTAAGTCACTTCAGTATTACTGGGCTTCTTGCTGCATGCTTGTCTTGAGTGCTACAGTGTGTTTGTGTTGGTGCTAAACCTGTATTTCTCTCTCCCCTTTTATTCAGCCCACAGCATATTACAGAAACAAAAGATTCTAATGAATATCTTTGACTTGCAAAAGTCAAATCACAGATGTATAAACTGACTGTTTTGTAGCAGCAGCGGCAAGAGATTTATTACATCTTTCTTTGAATTTAGAGAAACATAAATGATTATGACTATAGCATTTGAAGATGAAAATTAGAATAAAAGAAAGCTGGACTTTAGAAACACAAACTGGAAAAAACATGTTGATGGAAACTGGAAGAACACTTTTGAGACTGTGCCATACCCCTTTAATATAAATGTAATACATAACCATTCAGAGAACTGTGAATTATTTATTTTTTTGTTTATAAGTTCCAAAAGTTTTCATTCTCTTGTATCATTTAAACCACTATGTAGATGTGCATAAAAATTAATAGTACTTCACCCAGACTTGGAAATCTATAGTTGCCTATTTGTTAGATGGTGTAGCCTCCCTTTCATTGAAATCGGGCTCAGCTTACACCAAAATATTAAAAAAAAAAACTGAAAAACTTAAGGTGCTACAGGGAGAAGGAGCTTTGACAACACACAAGATGATTTTTTTAGTCTTCATATTTTGGTAATCACATCTTTTTGAGGTGTATCTATTTGTGAAGTATATCTTAGAAACAGAGTGGTAGATATTCATGTTAATGTGTGCAGTTATGACTTGGACACTTAAATGTCATTAAGAAATAGTAATTCTTTATAGCAAAACACACACAAGAATGTGTGCTTTTGGTACAAAGAAAGGCAGACACGGTTAGACACAGAAGAATATGGGGACATGAATCCCAGAGGCAAGTTATTTCCCTCATATTTACTGCTTTTCCTTTTTTTTTCTTTTTTTTTTTTCTTTTTCTTTTTCCTCCTGGCTTGGATGGGAAGAAACTTCAAGGATCATCAAGTTCCAACCCCTCTGCCACAAAGAGGGTTGCCAGCCCCTAGATCAAGTACTAGATCAGATTGCTCACGGCCCCAACCAACTCAGCCTTAAACATCTCCAGGGATGGGGCATCCACAATCTCTCTGAGCAACCTGTTCCAGCACCTCACCACTCTCAGTAAAAAGCTTTGCCTGACATCTAATCTAAATCTCCCTTTTGTCAGTTTAAAACTATTCCTCCTTGTCTTATCACTATCTGTCTGCATAAAAAAATCAGTTTCCCTCATGTTTATAAACTCCCTTGAAATACTGGAAAGCCACAATGAGGTCTCCTCATAGCCTTCTCTTTTCCAGGCTGTCCAGTTGCTTTAGCCTGCCTTCATAGAAGATGTGCTCCACACCTTAATCATCTTCACTGCCCTCTTCTGGATTCTCTCCAAAAGCTCCACATATTTTTTATTCTGGGGGGCCCCAGGCTTGGACACAGTACTCCAGATGGAGTATGCCCTTATTATTATTATTATTATGCCCTCAGAAGGGCATAATGGAGGGGAAGAATCACCTCCCTTGTCCTGAAGGCCATTTCTCTTCTGATGGAAGAACACCAGGACACCACTGGTCTTCCAGGCTGCAAGTGCATGCTGCTGGCTTATGTTAAGTTTCTTATTAACCAGAACCCCTAAGTCCTTCTCAGTAGGGTTACTCTCAAGGAATTCTTCTCCCAGTCTGTGTACATATTTGGGCTTACCTTCACGCAAGCACAAAACCTAGTTCTTTGCTTTGTTGAAACTCATTAGGTTCACAAGGACATACCTTTTGAGTTAATCAAGGTCCCTCTGGATGACATCCCTTCATTCATCTCTATCAACTACACCTCTCAACTTGCTGTCATCAGAAAACTTGCTGTGGGTGCATTCAATCCCATCATTTCTAGCCATTCTTTAACACAGAGGGCAACTCTCCCACCCCTCATACATTGCCTATCCCCTCTAAAAAATTTATAGGCTTCAATGGTGGTGTTCCAGTTCTATGAATCATCCAATCATGCTTCTGTGATGGCAATAAGATGAAAGGTTTCCAAGGGCACCACGGTTTCCAGCACTCCTTTCTTACTCCCCTTGATGCGTGCTTTTGTATAGAAGCAATTTATCTGGTTTTCCAGATGCTGTGCCTTCCTAGAGGAGTTGCCTCTGGGACAAGTCTGAGGTTTTCCCCTGCTTCTTCCCAGAGTGGCAGCATTCCCTGGCTCTTCTCTGTCACTCAGCGGTACATCCCCTTCCACCAGCAGCTTTAGTTAGAAACCATTTTATGTTTCTCTCTTTCTATTTCTTTCCTTTTCTTCAGCATAACTTTTAAAAGAAAGCTCTTGAGTATATGGAATATGGTATCAGGAAGTATACCCTAGTATATGGTATCAGAAAGTTGTTGGAAGATGAGATAGGAACTTCTTTAAATTAATCAGCCTTTTTTTCTAGCATAACTCATGATGATCTTGCAGGTAAACACAAGGAAGCCACAGAAAGCATTGTGTGGAAAACTAGGGAGTGTTTGGTACTTTCAACTGATGTATTACTAAAACTGTTAAAAATTTAAAAAAAAAAAAAAAAGAGATTATGCATGTTCCCACTACGGGAGAGTCACCATGGTTTCTTACATTTCTATGAACATGATTAACTATTTTTGATGTAGACATAGAGAGCAAAAGAGGTACGATTTAACTAAGACCATTTCTACAGGCAGAAAGTTTTAGCATTTAGTCTTTCTGAGTTGTTGACAGTGGCTCCTAAAGACCTCTCGATATTATCACTCTCATTTCAGATTTTCTCTTTGCACTCCTACTGCCTAATAAAACTGAGTGAATGTAGTAGGTATAAGTAGCAAGGCTTTTGTAACAGCGTGCTGAAGGGGTAAAGTCCACTGGTAGTAACCTTCAAAGAGGCCAAAGGTTGCCACTAAGTACTAGATGCAGGACACAGCTGAGCCCATCAGCAAAGCTGATGGCATCTCTGGGTAAACAAATTTAGTAAATGGCAAAACACTGCACACCAAAGAGAAACAAGGAAAAACAATGTGAGAAACAGCCTCACCTGCAGACACCAAGCTCAATGAGGAGCAAAGGGAAGAGGTTTTTCTGAAGCTGGAGCACAAATTCTCTTGCAGCCTCTGGAGAGGACTGTGGTGGAGCAGGATGTCCCATTGCAGCCTGTAAGGAAAGGCAATAGCAGATAACCATTTCTAAATTATCTCAAAAAGGGTAAGAGTCACAATCTATTTAAAGACAGATTTACTTACTTGTCCCAAGGATCAGGGCTTATCAAATACTCCAAAAGGAGGAATCTACAGGTAGAGACCCTTCCCTGGTGGCAATCAGCCCTCAAGTGAAGCTTAGGGAGGGGTAGAACCAGGTCACACAGTTTAAATCCCATCAGCAGTATTCCCAGCTCCAGTTGCGTCCCTTTACCAGGTTCTTAATCATTGTTCAGTCTGTGACTTAGCAACTCCCATGCAGTAGCCTATGGAGAAAGCCACACTGGAGCAGATATTTGCACTGCAGCAAGTGAATAGTTCCTGAAGGAAGCTGTATCTTGCAGAGATTTCCCCCCACTGGCTAAGATGAAAAGTGTGAGAATGAGCAAGCAAGAGGGAAGAGCGGAAGTCTGAACAGAATACTTCCCTGTTTCTCATCACCCTTGTGCTACTTGGCTGGGGACAAAAAGAAGCTGGCCAAGAAAGAAGTTGAGTTTGAGAAAAAACTGGGAGGGTGGTTGGAATACTTCTTCAGGTATTTCCTTTGTTTAATTAACTTAATGTTCTCCAACTTTGTTTTGTTTGTGCTGGCAAATAACCCACGTAGTTTCTTTAACTTAATTTCTTATCCCATCCTGTTGAGAAAGGGAAGTGAGAGACTTGCTGGACGGACCTATGGCAGCTGGCCAATATCAACCTGCCACATTTGATGATATCAAGTTTGACTTGGCTTATTTCTAGATCTGTATGTGGATTCCCAGACTGAGGAAAAAAACTGCATAACTTAGCAATAAAGATAATAGGTTTTAAAATGAGTGTGTGCCAATCACCATACATTTAAAGATGTACAATATTATGCAATATCTGTACAATATTTATCTGTATATATTGAGACTGGATAGGATTTAAGGCATGGGTGGGGACAGAAGGTGATAAGAATTACAACACAGTTACTAACATACAAAATGTCAAATGAGTTTTTGTTTATAACGTTGTTATAGCAAAAGAAAGTTATTCTTCTTTTTACAAAAATATTGTTTCAATGTTCAATGCTATGCAATCATGTCTTATGTAAAGATACCCATGCTTTCTTCTGGAGCAGAGTTAACAGAAATAAAGGGTTTTGAATCATACTTTCTCTTGCACTAGTGGAAGCCAATTATTTCAAATGTGAGTCTGCAGAAGTGTCACTGATTAGCACTTTGTTGTGCAAATAACACTGTACACAGGAAATCTGGCATCCTTTTTTCTAAGTATCTTACATTGATTGTGATGGGTCCCAAGCATAAAAGCAAGGAAAAAGAAAACTAATTCTGAAGAATTAAAATCACTTCAATATATAGAAGTAAAAACCATACAAATACTCTGTTTTTACATGGTAATTCTCAGCATTGTGTTGGAACTCCTGTGTTAGCAGAGAAAATGGCTACTACTAGTTGGTCCTCATGGAAAGTTTACTTCAGCAGTGTCTGTTCCAGACCAATTATGTTATGATCAATACTAATAATTTTCTGCTGTGACAGACCATTCCCTCTCTCTTCATTCACATGCTGCAGTAGTGAGTGAGTAGAAGAGAAGTGGGAGTGGGTCCTGCCTTTAGGTGGACATGTATCTTTTAATTTTAATCTTTTTCAGCCTTGTGTGTGAGTGAGCAAATCGGTACACATGAAAACAAGTAGGGTAAGCTGATACCAAAACTGAAAAATGCACCTATTAAAATTCAAATTGAGAAGACGGGAGGTGGATCTCATTGCAACTTCATAAGTATTTTAAATATGACAAGTGCATATTCTCTGTTTATAAAAGAAAAAGCAATAAGGTATTTGAACCTGAACTCAGGGGACCAGTTCTTACCGGGGCAAATACTATCATTCATTCTGAGGAGACATTCACTCCCCAAGCTTCCAATTCCCTTCTGGTGGCCTGCTTAGTTTTAAAATATCTGGTGAAAAATACTGCCAAACTTTCAGACATTCTTCTTTATTTCCTCCTCCATATTTTATGTCCTGTCTAATCTTCATGCCCTGTCTCGTTTCGTGCCCAAGGAACCTAGATTCCAAAATAACTATCAGTTTTGAAAACAATATTGAGTGTTCAAAGCCTCCTACAGGCAAGTCTTCAAATTTCTTTAGACACTTGAGGGGCTAACTGTGTGATTAGTTATTGTGATTTAATTGGGGTGGGAAATAGAGAACACCAGTGTCTCCCAGTACAAATGTTGGCACTGTGGTAGAAGGGAAGCAGCTTATCACTCGGGGGCAGTGACGGTAGCCCAAACCGCTCTCTCTGTCGCTGTGAAGGACTGTAAAGTGATCTATCATAACATATTATGCTACAGATTATTTTGTACAGAAATCATAGATATCAATCCAAGCATCTCATGGACTTGAAAAAGCCCACTAAAATTTTTAGTGGTCAATTTACATGGTGAATTTTACCTTTGAAAAAAGGAATTTCACATTTTTCAATTCTTTTCAAAGCTCACTTCTAGGATGCGCTGGCTGTACATATGAGAGCACTAAAAATGCTTTACTTCTGAGATACAGTATCAGCAAAATATAATGGCAATGCAGGTGAGTTATGGATCTATGGACTTTCTTTTCTCATCCGTAACTGCCTGATTACGTGGCCTTACTCTGCAATAATCATGAGTTAATGTATCTCTTTTTGTATTCTACCCCTTTATTATTGTCAGTTTCAACAAGATAAATGTATGTATGTTGGTATTGGCCTTGATGTATACATGAATGTGAAATAAAATATATAAACGAATAGTTCTAAAGCAATGAGAAAGACAGAGAATATTATTCAGCATTTTCCACTTTCCATGGAATGCATGTTCAAGAACATGCATGTAATGGAACACAAAGGGGAAGCATAAGAATTATGTAAATAAATGCTTCTTTTTCTAATGCATGATTTCATTTTATTTACTCATTTTTTGTAAAGTGGAGTCAAAGAAGAGGTAAATATTTATAAGGTAATTAGGGTATCAAAAATTTTATTGGATAGGGAAGTTAACAGGGGTTCTGATAGAGAAGGTAAAGAAAACATCAGGGGACTGTAGAAAACCATCACAGAAATGCACATTATGCTGTAATTTCAAAGATCACTCTACAAGAACTTTGTAGTTTGCTCTGTAAAGTTGACAGCAGCAGAAACAGATCTAAACAGATCCCACGTTGAGACTCCTATGGTGTTTTTTTCATTTGTTTGTTTAGCAGATTCATCATTTCATAATCAAACTGCTGAATTTTAAAATGATTGAATTTTTTACAGCTATTTACATTGCTCACTCACTGTATTGGGGTTATACTTGTAAGAAGCACTTTGGTAAAGTGAACATGGAGTCTATTTGTAGGAGCCCTGTATTGTGATTTCCCTGTGAGAAAAAAGAATTACTTCTCTGAGTCTGAATGACATCTTTGCCAGTATTTTTTTTTTTTTAATAAGAAAAAATAAGATAAAGACAATAAAAAAGTCTCAGGTGATTTTCAGATCGTCTGACACTTTCTCTTGATGAAGTATGACACTTCCATTTTGTTCAGACCCAGAAGAAAAAAAAATAAAAAACAAAAACAAAAACAAAAAAACAATAGAGTTTGAATATTTAGTTACTCGTTGAATAATTCACCAAATACTTCTTTTTTTAAAGGAGAAATCTGTGCAGTACCGTATGAATGTCAGCATTTCAGAACCATATCACTGACTGTTAAGTTTTCAACCATGTAGGAACTGCCTTATTATCATTTATCTAACATAGTTTTCAACTGAATTTTCTTCCCCTGTTCTTCCCCTACCTGCTCCCAATATGCACAAAACAGTGCAAAGCCAACACAGTTCTCCTGCATTTTCAAGATGCCTGAGTAACGCGGCAAATAAACTGTTACGTAGTGACACCGTAATACTTATGCGTTCATTTAACTACTCTGGCAGTTAGTCCAGTCTACACATAAACATTCTAAGTCAAAATCCCAAAGATTCAGACTAACATTTTTCTTTTCCCAGTGAGATGATGGAAAGCTCTGGTTTTGGTGAGCTCTCCATACCCCCTTTGCAGTGCAACCTGAATTACCAACTCCAGAATAGACTTCAGCAGCAGCTTATGCTTTTCTGGTGTATGTTATCCTGTATTATTATACACATGCAAAATGCCACCCAAATAAAGCCTTTTAGTTAACTTACTTTTTTTTTTTTTTTTTTTTGGCAGCAAAGTTATGGAGGCCGTGCATCAAGCTGCAACCCAACATATCTGTGGTGATTAAAATTCTACACGGTACAGCTAATGATCTGAGTGCCCTCATCTCAAAAAACAGATGAGCTCCCTAAATGCAATATCTGGTTCACAGTTTTCACAGTTCTTTAAATCAAAGAGAAAGCAGAGTTTATTCTTCCATTAATATGAAGCAAAATGAAAAAAATCTTTTTAGTCATTGATTTATATTGTGACACAAAATTATTTTTCTATCAAAATGAAAATCAAAATAAAGCTTCAGCATTTCACACTGTGATTTTGCTGAGCACTTCTGCCCTCTGCTGATTAAATAGTCATACCCAATTTAGCCAAGCAAAAATGATCCATCACAGCACATAGTATCACACAATTATGTTACCTGGACTAGAACATGTGTTCACTGGAGGACTGCATAGGTAGAGGTGGTTAGAAAATGCTCAGCTCTGTTGTTTGGGCAATTTTGGCAGTTTAAATAGAGCAGCTCCTGCAGAATTCTGAAGAGAGGAATGAAATGAGAATTACTCCTCAAGCCCCAGAAGGCAGGTGAGGAGGTGAGCTTTACCCTGCATAACTGCACTGCAGTTCCTCCCTGTGGCATGTCAGGAGAGGGCAGAGCTGTTCTGTGGGGTGTCAACACACTCATTCTAAAACACTCCTTCTTGTGCTTTATCTCTTAAGTATACTTGATTTAGAACCCTTTTTGTTAAGATTCTATTTTTTTGTTTCTTTCTTTTGCTTGCTTTGCTTGTTTTCATTGTTTTACCCCCTTTACTTGTCAGTTAGGTTCCTAGCAATTTACAAATGCTGACAATTGGGTAGAAATGATATGATGGCTTTTCCTATTGTCATGAGGCTCAGAGATTCCATTTAGAGTCTCAATGATAAGTAATTAAGATCAACCAAACTTTGGTCACATGAAATTCAGCATTATCTGCATAGTGGTGGTAGAATCCCAGAAGTAGAGTTTAATTAGGTCCGTAGTATAACCAAAGCTAGACTACAACTGATTGAGGCTGAGTTTGGAGAGCCTAAATTCCTAATCACATGACAAAAGACCAAGATCTATTTTACAGCAGAGGACTGCCCAAGATAAAAGCAAAACTTATGCTATGATCTTGAGCAATGACAGCACAGTAGAAATATATTTGCGTGTATGTATGTGTACACGCATACAAATCTATAAATGTATTTCAAAATTTCATTTTCTACATGGATGTGGGGGTGGAGGGGGAGGAAGTGCATTCTGAGAAATTTGGCATTTAGGAACATTTTCCTGCATAGCTCAGTTCCTAAAGACTAAGGCATGTACACAGGTGTTCTGTGCTGAATGTATGCCTTATTCAGATACAAAACATTTATTGTCTGATATTTGCTCTAAAAGGTAAAGGGAATGTGCAGATGATTCATTTTACTGTTTTTGTTAACTGAAAGCAGAAACATCAAGCAGCTGTTTTGTTCAGGTTTAAAGCTATAGCTAGTTACACTAATTTATCCCACAGTATAGCACAGATTTCATAGCTTGCTTTCTCCTGTGTCTTTTTAACATGACTTTTAGATTTTAAGTAATACCGGTATATGTTGCAGTTCTTATTGACATTATAATTCTCTCATCTTGCAATGATACCTGTATCAAATCTGCACCTTCACATGGATAGATTGGTTTGTATTCAGTGACATGTTATGATTACTTTTAAGTTCCATCTCTCTTCTTTGACAGATATTGAAAATCAGTTATTGTGATCTTTAAATATTGTTGGCCTGCTCCATAGCGCATTTGTGACAAATAGTGGTTATTGCTGTTGGGTAAGAGTCCAGCATAAAATGTAGCTTATTTCAGTTCTTTCAGTAGGACTGTTAAAACTATTTATGGCTGTTTAGAGACATGTTTTTGAATGAAGTTGAGAAGAGGGATAGTGAAGCAAAAGTAAGATTTTTGTTGTCACTGTAATGATTGGTTGTATTTCTGAGGGGCTATTGGTGTTTCTCTTGGATAGATGACTGTAACAACACACAGAAGGTAATAAACAAGATTTTAGAACTAATTGTCTTCCCTTCTGTTTTTTCAAAGAACTTCCCTTTTGGCGACACTGTCCTGTTTGATAGCAGTTAGGATGCATGCTTTCATTTTCAAGATTTGCTTTCTCTTTTCCTTCATTAGCAATTGCTTTTAATTGATAAAAATCCTGATACAGCCCAGAGGCTACTAGATCTGTTTCCACAGATCGATTTCTATCCCTTCCAGAACTGAAATGAAGATTTTTCATAGGACAGAGCTTCTAAAAGGACGGTAGTTTTTTTGAGGCATATAGGAAATATTCACACTATTTACACATACAGTATTTATATACACAGAGATTGTGTAAACTAGGGGGGAAAAAAGTTTCCTTCCAACTCCTTTTCCACTATTCCATATGGTTGTAGTTACCACTGATTGTAGTTAATGCTATTCTACAGGGGTGTTCAGTATTGTACAATATGCTCACTTCAACTTGCCACTGAGACTAAGATCAGTATTTTCATCGTTTTTTTCTGTTCTCTGTAATTTCCCAAGAAGTACTGATACAACTGGTGTTTACAGGAGTTGTAAAGTGCTCATGGACAGCAGTCTCTTTCAAATCACAGGTGGACCAAGGTCACACTGATGCACTAGCTTTCCAGGTAGAGATGGGCTTCTGGGTGATGTAAAACTATTGCTAAAACTGAAGAAAACATTTGTCTCAGTATAAACAGGAAATTAGCTGAAATAAAATCTTGAATGCCACATGCATGTAGTGCACACAGACTCAGTCTTGTCTCAGTTTACTGTAGAGATGCCCCAAGTAGATCAAACAGATATGCATATATTCCAGCAGCCTTCCAGCTGTTCAGTGTTATCCTATCTCCAGCTTATCCCCATCTTAACTTTACTTTGTTTCTGGAGTGCTTTTGAAGTTCAATTCAGATGTTCCTTGCAATTGGACAACATGCAATGTAGGCATCCTCATTTAAATTATATTCAAGCGCTGCTTTCACTCATAAGGCTAACAGCAGCAGCATTAAATTCTTTTCTTCTTTTTCCCTTCTACCACCTTTTTTGCAGCCTTTAGAGACTCTTCTTCTTATAGATATTTCTGCAAAACTTTTAAAGGATCTGCAGGCTTTATGCTGACATTGGTAGCTTTTTTCCTCTACCAGTAGTGCTATAGCTCCAGCTATTTCTGTTCAAGTCTCATCTCCAGAGACTGAAAAGTTCTGGAGGACAAAAATGACCTCTATTTCAAAATTTGTTTAAGAAACAGATTTTGAACTGCTTACTGAGACAGAAACGTTAGTGACAGCTACCCTTCTTTATCCTAGAAGATTGCTGCAAAAGCATTTCTTAGAGGTTTTGTAATCTCCTTTGCCTCTGCGAAGCATAAAGGAATTAATCAGTCTTTCAGAACTTAAAGGATAGCATAAAGGAATTTAAGGCATTACTTCTGGTCTAGGAATAAATCTGGCGTAAATGATGCCAGGTGAGCATTTAAGGGTCTGACTGATATGAAAAAATGGTAATGTATTACCATTTTTACAGTATAGAATTTGTCACTGTATCCTGACCAAGGCAGGCAGACCTGTTCGGGGAGACAGAACAGAGATGAAGGTACATAAGAAATTAAGACTATGTTTATGTACTTCAAACAGTGCAATTCCATTTACAGACAGTGGAACTGAAATCCATCTACTTTTAAACTGTCATAACAATCCTTGTAATATTCATTCTTTTATTTCTTCTAAGCCTGTGTCAGCTATGGCATTGTCCTCATTTTCCTGCGAGTGCCTTGGAAGTTAGTGTGGGATAGGAGGCAATTAATAGTGAGCAGCCTTATTAAAGAGAGCTTAGTGGTGGTGCAGACACAGGATGTTCAGTGCTGGTTGGCCTCAGTGCTAAGAAGTGGTCTTGTGGTCAGTTTGCTAATACAGCAAATTAGCATTTTGCATGTCCTCGAATATTTAACATCGGAACACAGATGGGATTCTCACTGCAACTCCTCATATATTCTTGAGTGTGCAACAGTGCAAAATTCTTTCCCTCATGAAGAACTCTTCCTGGAATTACAGAAGTATCTATAAACACACAAATGAAACCGCACTCTTTCTGTCAATGACTTGAACTAAACATTCAGTTATGGGAAATTGTTCGAGTGGTATGGCATGACAAGATGCAAAACTCTGACACAATCACAGGGAACTGTTCACAGCAGAATTGGACTCATCTTTCTACACTGACAGTAGAGTTGTAGACAGGGCAAAGAATGAGACATATTTTATTTGAGTGCAATTTAAAATCCAAATGTGCCCAAGTTCCTTGAGAGAGATGAGGTCAGCGATGGAAGCTGAAAAATTCCTGAGAGGAACTGAACTACCTCACTGTAAATTGACATGCAAAGCGGTAGACGGCTAGTGGATGGTGCTGGAAAATTAAACTCAAAATTTAAATGTGACAGAAGGGAACAGGCATATCTAGATTTGATAAAGGTTACCTTAGATTGTTAATAAGAGAAAGCTACAGCTTGACCTTTTGAGGGATGTTGCTACTGCTGAAGGAATAGCAGTAAGGAGGCCACTGAAATTACAGCCTAGAAAATAAATACATTGTAATTACAATTTTTGTAATTTGATAAAGGACTTAATTACCAGAAGGAAAGCTTGTTCTCATCTCTTCATTGGAAAGTCATGCTCCTTCCAGCATTTCGGTCCGAGAAGCTGGCAATATTTATAGAGAATTTATGTTACCATGTGACGAAACTGAGGATGGTGGATCGTCAGTTTCTAGGGTCACTGCAATAACTACAGGTGAGTCCTTCAAACTGCCACTGGGTTACTACCCTGTAACTCCAGCATCACTATACAGTGCTGCATTTAACATTCTTGCCAGTGTACTTGAAAATGTATGCCAAGCTTTGTACATGTCCTTTTTAGACTAGGATTTAAGTTTTCTTTAGAAGATTGAAGTTTGTTCACAGGAATTGAGGATGCATTTTTGCATATGTATTTCTCAGTATGTTTTCCAATAATGGAATAGCATACCCTGCTGTACTACAGGGAATGCAATTATTTTCTACTGTTTTCTGATCTAGAAACTGAGTTTAGCAGTGTAGAACTATATTACTCTTTATGTGCACTAGTTAAACTGTGGTATAAAAACAAAAAAATCTCTAACTCATTTGTACACACTTAAAAGATAGTATATTGGCCTTTAGTTGCACACCTTCTGATTTGCAGTGTATTTAACATTACTATCCACAAGCATTCTGCTGTTTTTTTTCTATTTGTTGCTAATTTTTTGTAAAGATGAGATTCTCAGTTTGCAATTGGTGACAGGCAAGTAGGTGATAGCCTTTGGAGGATCTGGGCATAATTAACTTTCCTTAAGCCAAGCAGAACTTTTTGACACAGCAAAGAAATGAGCATTTCCAGAGTCTAACAAAGGCCCCCCATGTGTTCACTTCTCATTTATCCTGGTTAAACCAGTAATACTAAATAACTGATACGTTGTTCATATTTATGAAGAGGGAGTAGTGGGAGCAAAGTGGATTGGATTCATATTCATTTTGGGTCCTTAGTGATACAATCCCAGGAAAAAACGATTGAATCCTGCTAGTTTCAGTTCACACTCAAAATTAAGCTTGGACTTCCAGTGTCTTCTAAACTGTGGCCTCTTCAGTTACTAACAGTGTTGTTAGTAGGACTCCAAAAGTAATTGCTATTTTATTACGTTGGCCTGTGGTGTCAGAGGCAAATGTGGGATAGCTCTAGGGTTGAACCTTCCCACCAGTATGCCATTCCATGTTATTGCCGTGTGACAGATGGCAGCAGAGGGGCAGTCTGACAGAATTGTGTCTGACATGGAAAGGTGGATGAAGCAAAGTTGTGTCACTGCATTACTCCTTGTAGAAAAAAATGGCACTCCTTGGCATTCATCAATGGTTGCTGAACATTGATGGAAATGAAACAATAGACATGACAGTGAGGAGGTAGGTGGTGTGTTTCAGCGGTGGTGACAGTGGCAGTAGGTCAAATTTACTGGTGCAGATTGTTATAAGCATGGCATGCAGGCTCTTGCTAATCACTGGTGAAAATGCAGAGCTAATGGCGGTGTCTACATTGAAAACCAGTAGCTGAGAATTTGCTCTATCAAGTAGTGTTACTGCTCTCCATACCTGTTGTAGTTGTAGGAATTAGTTTTAGAGAGACTTTTGCATTTGCCGATTGATTAATGGTCTCAGACCTAATGGAGAAAAAATGAAAAATCATGAGTGTCTAAACACACTTCGCTGGCCTAAAGCATGATATATGTATATATATATTTATTCACATAAAAAAAATCTCATCCTCGTATAAAATTGTAAGTTGCTCCTTATCATCACAACACAAAAAGGAAAAATAAGGTCTCATCAGAGTGAAATGAGAGTTTTATTCAAAACAACAACAAACCCATGTCTCTAGCTCCTCTCAGAATTTGCGTTAAAATTCTATATTCCAAATGTTATTTAAAAGTCTAACAAAGTAGAAATATTTAGAAAGAGAACATTAGCCTGGAAAATAACAGGTAATTTTTTTTTTCCCAACTTCGAAGTATTTTTAGATGCTAAAAGTCTAGACTTTTAAGTCAGTGAAAGAGCTGAGCTTAACTTTTTTTAACACACAACTTTGAGTGACATAGCAAGAAAGCTGTTGATTAAGATGCTCATATATGTTGTGAAGATTGGGGGTTAAATTAATTTAAAAACAAACAAAAATAAATCAAAACAAAAACGAGAAAACAAAACAGCAAAAAAGAAAGGAAAACAACAACAAACAGAGATGCTCTTAGCTTGGAATCATTTTTTCACATGCCTGATAAAGTATTTGTTTCTGAAGAAATTTGATGAGAAGATTTAAGTATGTTTACTACCAGATGAAATCAACCTAATTGTTGATTAGAATAGAATTGAATAGGGCTGAAGGAAGAAACTGTCTCCAGAGAAAGCTCAATGGAGTTCCTAGCAAAGAGGCTATCAGAGTTTACATGAAAACATGAAGAATCCACCCTGGAATGACCAAGAGAGCAGATCTTATTATCTGTTTAATCTTACTATTTAATGGTCTTCTTTATCTTGAAATAGATTTAGATAGCAAAAACTTAGCTTTTTATAAGGCCCTGAGGCAAAAAGCTTTCTAATTCTTACTTTGTATTCTCAGAGGTTCTTTCACTTGTATCATTCTGGCTTAATTCTTGCTTACCCATTTTTTTACTGAAATTAACAGAACACTGTCAATACCTATTAGCAAGAAAATTGGCTTTCTGAAAAGCGAGAATAGAATTGCTTCACTATTCTTTTTCTTAATGGTTCTGCAATGCTGTAAGCATTTACAGTACCGTTTTGGGTCAGTAGATGGGGAGACATGAGTTGTGCTGAATGCCAAATTAACATTTGTTTACATAAACACTTTTTCTTATAATTACAGATGCTTCCTACAAAAGATTGAGCACCCAAAAATAAGGATGCCAAACGGAAAAATGGTTCTGCTTCCTACAGTTAAAGATTTCAGCTAGTAAACAAGCAGTTAGCATAAGTATCAAAAGTAAACCTGACTATTTTACAAATGTCAAAGTCCACATTTAGAGATGCCTTTCAATAGATTAATTGCACAGGTTTTCCCTAAGCTAGGTAGAAAATATTATCCAAAGCAACTTTTGATGTCTTTTGTTTTCTTTAGGGAAAATATTCATTTAACTTGAATTTATTTTCAGTTTTGTGAAATTGTCTCAATTTTAACCAGAAACTTCTCAAATGGACAGATCTAAAGTGTCTGGTGTGACTTTTAGATTAAAGTTGGCTTTGGAATCTTTTCAAATTTTGTATTAGTGTGTGGATTCGGTTTTTAATTTTATTTTAAGCTATTTTGATTTTAACATTACACTGGTTCATTAAATCACATTAAATCATTTAGTTATCACAAAGACTTCTGAAATGAAACAAATTGCTGCATGAAAATTGAACTTTGTCAAATTACCTTTTGTTAGATATTCCTTACTACTTATAAGCTCTATCATGAAAAAGCTGAAATGCTATCTGGTACAAGATGGAAATTCTGCATTTTGAACAGCTTTTTTTTTAATTTAGAAAAATATAATTTTTGAAATAACTTTTATCAGTTGTAAGGCAGAAACTTTAGACTGCATGAAAAGTGCTGTGAAAACATCTTAAAGTAGTTGTAATGACTAAGACTTTTACATATAAAAAGAACAAGGAAAAAAATTGTGTTGTTGTTATTATGTTTTTTTTCTTATAAATTATGATTTTCTGCTTTACATTTGATCCTTTCTGTGACACAATAACCTTTCCCTATTGAGGTCTCTTTGGCTGTGATTCAGCACTGAATATTATTGAATCTTTACTAAAATTACTTTTAAAATAAAAGTAGGCTATACTTTCACATTTTAAAGAAAACTCCAGCAGAGAGCATAGTTTGATATGCAGTGAGATGACATGGCTAAATCCTTTTATTGTTGAATCTTTCAGGTATGAAACCAATAGCAGATTTACTATAAGAGCATTTGTTATTGTTTAAATATTGTACTTTGAAACGGTTTTATGACAGGCTTCACAAGAGTACTTCTAAACCTGCATTATCTCTTGTTTACCAGATTCTTTTCCCTAACCAAGTGTATTTTTGATCTAAGGCAAATTATTGACTTTCTGTTTTTTCTGACACTGTTAACTATTCCATTTCCAATGCAGCCTAATATTCTGAAAAAAATTAAAAGAAAAGCATTTTTATTGGAACTAAGTATTCAGCACAATAGGTAGTTTGAATCCCAGTTATCAAGTGCAAATGTAGTTGATCAAATGCCTCTTCTCAAGCTGGCATGTCTTTACTAAAATTAGTGTTTTAGTTGTGTTAAGATTGCTTAGTAAAAAAAGCACAGAATTATTAAAAGAAAATTGATATTTCAGAATAAACCACTTGAAAGTTAGGAAACAGCAGAATGAATATTGACAATGGAAACATAGGTTTCCTGATTGAGTACGCATATTATACTTTCCTCAGGCCTTCCCATTTCCTTCAGTGTTTCGCAGTGGATAGTGTTCACTTTATGATCTCCAGTTCAAACTGTGTTCTGTAGACAGTGTAAATAGCCTTCTCTTGATATTATTGTGGTATTTTTCTTTATGATTTAATGCTACTATTTTTATATGCTAATTTAATGCTAACTATTTTTTATAGCATAAATTTGGCATGTGAGATTGATATTAATCCCATTTTGCAAAGATATCAGAACTTGGACACTAAATTTAGCTACTCAGGTTCAGGTGCTTGTTTATTGCATATAACGGTGTTCATATATTTGGAGTAAAATTCCTGCTGACTTTAGCTCCATTCATAAGAGGCTGCACTCTACAGATATTAATCCGTTCGTTTTGGGTTTAAAATTCCGTGTTTAAAATTCCTCAGCTGCCTTCCAGTTTTTCTCACCTTCCAAGAAAGCAGAAAAAAATTAACAACAAAAGGCATGAAGGTGCCTTCTTCCCTGACTTGTGCTTTCTTTTGGGCACTGAGCCTATGCCGAAATCCACAAGAGATTATGACAGCAGCCTTGTATCACAGAACAATTCATGACACAACCCTGGGAATTTGTACGTATTTTATACTGAAATATTCACAGGATCTTCACTGCAGCTGCCAGGAAATAACTATGGTTGCATGAAGGAATCTGAGGACAAAAAGAAAGGTAGGATCTCAGTTTCCAGGGTTGTTATTTTCACCAGATCTTAGCCTATTTCTTGTTTCATTCTCACATAATATTCTAGTCTACATTTATTCCATTATTCTGTGAGACCAAGACACACAGAATAAGGCAAGATAAAAGTCAGGGAGTAAATAGAAATATTAATGGCCTGTTTTAAATAAATGGGAATTAAATAAAGGTGTAAATAGAATCTTAGAGTCACAGAATAACCAAGGATGGAAAAGACCTGCAAGATCATTCAAACCAGTCGTCCACTTATCACTAATATTTCCCACTAAACCTTGTCCCTTAGGACAACATCTAAATGTTTCTTGGATATAGTGACTTCCTAATGATATTTTCTAATATTTGAGAGCTTATCATTACAAAAACAAAAATACTCCCAAAATACTGATAATTTTATTTCAACATTACTTTCTTTGATGAGGGAAATTGTCTTCTGTGACTATTGTGCATTGGAAAGACAGCAAAATGGCTGCTGGGTGCTAGCAATTTTGCCATTTTTCTGACAGGTGAAGTTTTGGAATTACTTCACTGGTAGTTAATATAACACTTGATCATCATAAGCTCTAGTACCTTTGCCATTCAATTTTCTTTCAGAGCTAGGAACATAGCTATATTCTAATGGATATAAAAGATAGCTTACCTTACACCTTCCAAGAGGCAGTTAAAACAAGCAAAAATACCCAGGCAACTGTTAAAAAATGGTTCAGATGATACTTTACAATATATTTTGAGATGATATATTTTGAGTAAGTTTTTGAAACTTACATTTACGTACATAAAATGAAAAGTGAAAGGAATGATATTCAATTTTTTTAAATGTCATACAAAATGTCATAAAATGTCATAAATCATTAATATTTTCAGGTTTCTTGCTAGTAAACTAGAATTATTGAAAGAACTTTTGTTAAAAAATCTTTGCTATGTAGTCAAACACTGAAGGCTTTGATTTCCTTATCAAGAATCATTCCAGAGAGATTTGGGTTGAATGGAAATTAAATTAAATGCCTTTTAAAAAAATATTTTTTATCTCTTTTCAAATATACTGTACACCAGCATTGCAGGGAATTGCTCTCACAGCTGATGCCTGTTTCTTTGTCTTTTCCTCAAAGGAAAGTTCATTACAAGCTCTTTGCATCCCATACAGAGTGAAATCTGCAGCTTAATTTTTAACTTGAAAATATGTAAAAACCAGAAAGAAAATAATGAAATAAAAAACGATTACCTGGTACTCACTTTAGCACAGAAATGGAATCCAGCCTGAGTACAGACTGTGAGACTGCAATCTGTTTTAACAAAAAAAAGAAGAAAAAAAAAAAAACCACACTAAATTTAACTATAAAAGCGTATCAGCATAAAAATGGTGTTAATATCTAATTAGGAGGGGAATGTATTTTCCCGATATCATACCTAGCTTAAAAAATTCCTTCATCACAAAACTGCAAATAATGCCAGCCTTATTTACCCTGTTTTGGACACTGCAATCCTGACTACATCCTTAATACGGAGATTTGCTGTATCACAGAACTACAGAATCACAGGCTCACAGAGTAGTTGAGTTTGGAAGTGAACTCTGGACGTCATCTGGCGCAATTCCCTGCTCCATCAGGAACACAAAGACTACGTTGCCCAAGACCACGGCCAAGAAGCTTTTGAGCATTTCTCCTAGAGATGAGCCTCCATGGCCCCTATGGGCAGCCTGTGATAGTGCTCAGTCACCCACACAGTACAGAAGTGTTTCCTGATCTTCAGACAGTAGCTCCCATCTTTCATTGTGTGCCCAGCGTGTCTTCTCTTACTGCACAACTCTGAAGAGTCTGGATCCTTATACCTCCTCCTCATGCCTTTGTAAACATCTATGAGATCCCCCTGAAACTTCTGCGCACTGAACAGGCACAGCTCTCATGTCTTTCCTCGTAGAAGAGATGTTTCATTCCCTTTGTCACATTTGTGACCTTTCACTGGTCTATCTCCAGTTTGTCCATATCTCTCTTGTACTATTTTCCTGATACACCAGTCTGCATTACAGCTAGGTAGACCCCAGTTTCCTGGCTTTACTTGACTTTAAGATAATCACATAAATTTTCAGTGAAAGCAGTAGTACTTTTTTGCATAGAAAAGAATATATTTACATGCTGCATTTCATAAGCTTAAACTCAAATAGAAAGAAGGAAGCATTTACCAAAATCTCTTGAAATCCCTGTAGCCCAACAAATGTTTGTACCTCTGTTTTTTTACTCACTACAGGGCATCAGAAGGCATGTAATTTCTTTTCCTATGTAAGATCTGGCATTTTGTTCAGTGTAAAAAATACAAGCAAATATATTTATATACACATATACATGTATGTGTATGTATGTACATATGTAAGTGTGTGTGCGTATGTACTTGCATATGTACATATATGTAGCCACATAACGTTCAAACTTCAGCATCTGTGTAGAAATAGGAACAAATCCTGCATCGTAGTGAGCTGAAAATACAAAAAACTAGTATTTCATGAAAAATGATGACACTCCAGTGTCCTGCTTTGGAACTTAGAACCACGCCAGATGTAACTGTAAATGGAGGCAAGAGATGTAGCTAAGATGTTTAAAAGTTTGTTCTGAAGTATCAACATTGTACATATTGTTTTTATAAAACAAACTATAAATGTTTTTCCCTAGTATACACTCATCCCCCATGAGGATAATTCTTCATTTGATGTCATAGGCTTGCTTATCTGCTTATATTTTGCGTTGTCATAGCTTTCCTCGTAATGTCCACAGCAGGGTTGGTAATTTATTTTATTGCTTCTAGCTGGAGTGCACATTTACATTAACATAATCTGTTTATTTTTAATATAATTCGTGCACATACTTTGTTGTGCAGGTAATAAAATGAATAGTTGGAGTAGTTTTCTTGCAAAAAAAAAAATCATAGTAAAACCTGCACAAAGTATATACAAATGTATATCATCCAGAGGGAGGATCGGGTGCTCCCTGTCCTTTACTTGGGCAAACAGACACCCCTAGAGAGGAATCTAGATTTGAAGTAGTAGTAACTGCCAAATCAGTATTGATGTTACTAAATAAAGTTGCCCCACAATTTGAATACAAATCTCCACAGGAGGCATACTCGTGCCTCTCATGCCCCTCTCTTTACATTTCTTGTTTTAAACTGTTTGGTAAACTGTATGTTTAAAGATGTCTAAACTAAACATGACAGCGTTCCAGTTTTCTTTGACAGATAAAAAAGTCTTTCTGGAAATGGTCCTTAACCCTCTTGATAGGCCTATCTGACTTGATTCAGCCAGATGTGATGAATGAGAGTAAGTTTGGGTCAATTTTAAAATAACTAGTGTACTCCAATACTGACTCTGTTGAACACTTGAGCTCAGTCTGAAGCACCATTTTAAGCTTCCCTGTTATCAGAGGGTTTACAGTGTTGGCTGCTGTTGACTCCACTAAGCTCTGTGCTTATCAGCTTTTGAAGACTTACGATATCTTCAGTATTTCATTGCTCCTTTGTGGAACCACAAGGACCAGAATTTTTATTTCTGTCTTGCACAGTATGCTAGGCTACATTTCTTTTCTCACAGGATATTTTAAACCTTAAAGATACAAAGGAATGAGGGGAATCTAACATGTACTTTACAGTAAACAAAATAATTGACCAACAGCAGAACCCAGGATGAGCTGTGTTCAGAAGTACATTGACAGAATTCTTTGTATTTATGGATATTCCAGGCTGCAAGGTTTAACAAAGTGTTTCTCCTAGGTTATAATGCATTAAGGGGAGGACTGATGAAAGAAGGAGCAGTGAAGACATCAGAGTGAAAGGATAAGGTAGTTAAAATCTCTTTAGAGCAAACAAAGCTGTATTCACCAACCTTAAAAAGGGCTGTGGAAGAATCAAGGGATCTATACGTCATTGAGTCTAGTTTCCATACCTGAAAAATTTTCTGAAATAAATAAAAAAATAGCGAGAGAGAGCAGAATTGACATAAAAATACAATTGGTTAGTTCTTTTGTAAGTTAAAATTATACTCTATAAGTCTATGACCAGTCTTTTGACGGAGACAATGATTATGCAGTTAAGGATGATCTGGACAACTTACTGTTCCTATATTAAAGCAAATTTTAATATATTTAGAACTAAAGACACTTATGAAAACTCTTACTAGTCATAGGATGAAAAGATGATCATATATATTAACAAGACATTAGGAGTCATTACAAATGACATGTCTGCACATTGTAAGATACGTACAGCCTTTACAAAAGGAGTTTCCCTGTGGTCTGTATCATTATTGTCTATGAAATTTCAATGCACTCTTTGAAGCAGGTAAGACCTTTAGAGGAAAAGTTGGGCCATGTGTTTACTTCACCTGGCTGCAAAACACCCATAGAGCCACCCGTCCACTCTCTGCATTCCTGTTCCATGGGAAGCGTGAGAAAACAGAAAACACAACTGAAAAACTTGTAGGTCAAAATATAGACAGGGATATTACTTACTAATTTCTGTAGATGGCAAAAAAAAAAGCTAGATTTTGAGAAATTTTATTGCCAATTCACTTATGTAATTACTGATTTTGGTACAGGGAAACAAAAAGACAATCATTAAAACATAAAGGGAGAAAAACACCTCCCAGGGCTGGGGAACCTGCAACAAAGAGGTGGATTAAACTGGCTGCTGCTTTAAAATTATTCAGTGCAGTCAAAAAACAAAGATTGACTAAAAATACAGATACCATCTAACTACACAATAGCATGGCAGCTGAAATACAGAGTTCATACCTGCACAACACAAGCAACAAAAAGCAGTTTGCGCAACTGTTTGACAATGAAGATCTCTAGATAAAAGGACATTCTTTATCAGCCACAAAGAGACTATGGGAAGTTTGTGGGCAGCCTGACCCTAAGTCCAGAAACCTATGGTAGGGATAAATCAGAAAATGCCACTATTTCACATCTTGAATTGCATATAAAGCAGGCTATGTAGCCCTATTTCTAAATACTGAGTTACAAAAATAGAGGGAATAGTAACAAGGATGATGGAAGTTAGGGGATGATTTTTACAGGAAAAGAAACTAATTAGGCTAGGATCTTCAACCTGGAATAGCAAAGACAAAAGCAGGGGATGACAAGTCCCTGAAAAAAAAAAGACATGATGAGGAGAAGGTAAATATAGACTATTCATCACTCCTTTTAGCACAAAAACTGGCAGGCATCCATTGAAATAAGCAGGCAGAAATTTTTTTCAGTGCTCTCTTGAAGAGAAATGCTTCTTCACAGTCTGCTTAACATTAAGTTGCATAGAACTAATTTCCACAAAAGACTGTAAAGACCAAAAGGGTAAATAAATTTGAAAACAAAACAAAACAAAAAACAAAACAAAAAACAATCAAACAAAAAGAGACAAATTAATGTAAGGTCTATTGGAGACAGTTATTTGACTAGTATGTCACGAAACCAGCGATTCCTGAGAAAGCGTGCCAGGAGACATATCACTCTACATTTACCTTAGACAATGGATATTGGTGGCCACTGACAAAGGCAAGATGTTGTCAGTGGTCTGAACAAATATGACACGATACCTGAAATGATAGGTAGGGAGTGACCTGACCTGGCTTAACTCCACTGAAGTACTAGTGTTCTAAAATGAATTTTAACTCTTTTCCTCTTATTCTTCTCCTAGTGGTAAGTTACAGGCCTTAGTAATACATTTTATTTGCATTATATTTTCCTACAGAGAATGCATGAGAAGGAAGAATGAAAATAAAATTCCATGACTACCTCTACAGTCACTCTAGATCACACACCCCTTGAAACCACCCAGCTGATGAAACTTGCCAAGCAGCCAGTTATACTTGAGGAATATTTCAAAGCATTTATGTTTCTCTGCAAATAATCTGACGCAGCATGTGTTAGTTCCAGTTTGGATGCATTTGCAGAAGCAGTATTAACTGCAACAGTACACTTCCATTTATACAGTCTGATGGTTGATGTACATATATTGTATGAACAAAACAATAAAAGAGAATTTGAATCTTTTTTGCACATCTGTTTTGTCATTTATTGCAAAAACAAAGCTCAGGTCACTCTATCTACTCTGTCCTTTTCTTATTTCACAGCTGTCTAATTGTTACCCAATATAATGAGCTTTTCAATCCCCTTCATTCACATAGTTGTACTCCAGGCACTCAAATTTTATTCTTAAATGCCAATCATATCCACCTTTTCATTTTCTAGGTAGTTTTAGAACTGACGAACTGCTGAGCCCTCTGATAATCTTAGTATGTTTTGCAAATGTGTTTTCTGCAAGATGTAGATGTATTCTTCGGCAGCTAGTTGCCTGTTGATGTCTTCTGAATTCCCAAATTTCATTTCCACAATTTAACCTAAAATCTGTAATTAAATTGAGGATACCTACCTTTACTTTCATCTTTAACTTTCATCCTTTTTTTGACTAAACAATTTAATGAATAAGTAAGCTCAAAATAGTTGCCATTTTGGTGCATAATTTACCTTTGCATAGCCCATCTAGTGTGCAGCTACTGCTGAGCATATGAATTGATTCATCTGTTTTATTTACTTGATATGCAAATATACCATTTCTACTGGAAGATATTAGGGTTATTATTAATAAATATGCAGTTTCAAGGTGATGACCAATATGCTTGAATTTTACTAGCACTAACATGCAGAGTTATGACAGCAGTGAAATTTAAATTTTGATTTGTAATTCAAGGTTGCATTCTCTCAGCTCTAAAGGTTGACAGAGATATTAACTTCCTTGCTGAGAGAAAGCGTGGGCATGTATAATGTGTATGTAATGGAACAAAACCTATAGTTCTAAAGCATAAGAAGGACATGCATTCTTTTCAGCCACTTCATGTTTGTTTCATAACTGTCAGCCTTTTCCTTCAGTAAATGGAAAGCAGAAAGAATGAAGGTGTCATGCTGAGGTTATCACCAGCATTCTTTTGAAACTGCTCACTTGCCTCTGACTGTACTTCAATTACATAAGCTATATAGTTAAGATATATAAATATATAGTTGTATGCATGTACATTTTCCTCTTTGTATTACAGATTTGTTCCACCCTGCTCCAAAGTGAACTGGAATTTTTTTCTCAATGTTCTATGATTGTAGAACATTATATTTGAAAAATAATGATTGTCAGGTGAAATCCCCAGTGACTGGAAAAGGGGAAATATTTCTCTCATTCTTTAAGAAAGGGAGAAAAAGTGCAGGGGATCTACAGGCAGGTGAACCTCATCTCTATGCCTGCGAAGATCATGGAGCAGATCCTCCTGGTTTCCATGTAGGAGCACATAAGAGATGAAGAAATGATCCAAGACAGCCAGAATGGCTTCCCCAAGTGCAGATCTTGCCTGACCGAGCTGGTGGCCTTCTATAGTGGTGATGGCATCAGTGGACAGAGGAAGGGTGATGGATGTCATCTACCTGGATTTCTGCAAAGCCTTTGACATGATCCTTTATCACATCTTTCTCTCTAGATTGGAGAGGTACGGATTTGAAAGATGGGCTGTTAGGTGTATTAAGAACTGGTTGGTTGGTCACAGCCAAAGGGTTGTGATCAATGGTTCTACGTCTGGGTGGAGGCTGGTCACGAGTGGTGTCCCTCAGGGGTCAGTTTTGAGACCAGTACTCTTCAATATCTTTATCAATGATACAGCTGATGGCACTGAGATCACCCTTAGCAAGTTTGCAGACAGCACCAAGCTAAGCAGTGCAGTGGATACACTGGATAGAAGGGAAGCCATCCAGAGGGACCTGAACAGGCTGGAGAAGTGGGCCCATGTGAAACAAATGAGGAAGGACACTAAGATGATTGAAGGGCTGGAGCTCCTCTCCTATGAGGAAAGGTTGAGAGAACTGGGCTTGTTTAGTTTGGAGAAGAGAAGGCTCCAGAATGACCTCATTGTGGTCTTCCAGAATTTGAAAGGAATGCATAAGCAGGAGGGGGTACAGCTGTTTACAAGGCTGGAGAGTGATAGGACAAGGGGGAATGGTTTTAAACTAAGACGGGAGGTTTAGGTTAGATATTGGGAGGAAGTTTTTCACATGGAGGGTGGTGACGCACTGGAACAGGTTGCCCAAGGAGGTTATGGATGCCCCATCCCTGGAGGCATTCAGGGCCAGGCGGGATGTGGCTCTGGGCAGCCTGGTCTGGTGGTTGGAGACCCTGCACATAGCAGGGGGTTGAAACTAGATGATCACTGTGGTCCTTTTCAACCAAGATCATTCTACAATTCTACAATTTTATGAACATACATAGCCAAACTTTTTTTTCCAAACTTACATGAGGTTTAGTCCTGAGATGAACCGGGAACATCCATTCATCCTTGCAAGGGCAAGTCTATTTTGGGACAAAACCTGACATCAGATGCATTGCTGTCAGATCTCCCTTATCCTGGCTATAACAGGTTACGTTACATTTTCCCATTATAATCACCACAGTTCTGCTCCCCCGCCTTTGCACTGATGCTTGCCATTTTTATAGATAAAATAGTTGGTGTGAGCTTGAAAGGCTTTTTAAAAGTTAATAATTGATCACATAATTATATGTAGCCATTCAGTTTATGCTGCCTTTGATTCTATAGCTTAGTCTCAGCTTAAAACCATTAAGTTCCTAGAACATGATAAATTTTTCCACTTTGGAAATGATAATAAATCTCTGGGAGAAAACCTCATAACCACAGAAAGATTTTTTTTTTTCATTTTTTATTTTCAATCTCTCTGTATTCATTTATTCCAAGAACTTTGCCATTATATTCCTTCACTTATTCTCACTGCCTGCGTGTTTTCTGTTTCTGTACTCATTGACTTTGTTTCCCAAATAGATTTCCCAAAATCTATTTGTAGAGTTTATTTCCCCTTTAGTAACTAATTTCTTGAAGACCTTTTGTTATTAAGTTTCATCAGTCTAGCAAATAAATTGTCAATTGTCAATTGTCAATTGTAAACTGTTTTTTATTATTTTTAATTTCTCTGTATTCTTCCTTAAGATGAGCACTTGACATTTCACTCAATCTTCTATCTGAGAAATCACTACAATTACATATTTTTCACTTCTTCCTACCGTATCATTTCTATTCCCTTCCGTATCTTTATATTATGAAATTTTATTTTAATATTTATAAACTTAATTAGTAGGATTTTTAATTATCCTGTTTTTAAAAACAGGTAACACTATTCAAGCTTGACACAATTGAATTATTTCCATCAAAGTTTTTGTTTATTTGTTTACTTGCTTATTTGTTTTAACCCCTGAAATGATTTTCAGCTACTGGGACTCCCTTTCAAAAATTACTTTGTAATGCAGATGATGTCAGCTCTCTGGCAACAAAATGAACAATCGTTTTTGGCCTAGCACTGAAGAAAGTTCTTTTTGATAATTACTGTCACTGAAAGCACCTGTGCATGATATTTTTCAATGAATATATTATTTTTTAAACCAGACTGTATCTCTAACAGAATAGTAGAAACAGACTTTAAAACTGCAACACAGTGACTTAGAAAGATAGAACGTGGCATGATGTAGAAGCAGCCATCCAGGTCAGCAAATTTTGATCACACAGGACAGTAATAGCAATGACAAATAAAGTTTACATCAGATACTACAAAAACATTTCCAAAGAGGGATTTTCTCAATGTGTTTTGAAATACTTTTTTTTTTCTGTATACAATTAAAAAAAAAATAGCGGGAAAAAAAAAAAAAAAAAGGAAAAAAGAAAACAAACAAGAAAGTGAAAACTGCACAGAATATATCTTTTTTTTTCCCAGCATTTTTCATTCACTATGGCAATTATCATTCACGTGGCACTGAGCACCAGTCACGAATATCTTTAATGCTCAAGATGCATGTCATACTTCTATTGTACTAACTTTCAATGACAGTATAAAGAGAATATTAACCAGAATGCATTAACTTTATGACATATTGTTATATGAAAGTAAATCAATTGAATTGTTTCACGACTGTGCATCCTATCAAGTTGCAACTCTCAAGCAGATGTTTTACTGCACTCAATCTGCTTATACTTCATTGTCATGGAAATAAATGAAGTTTTTAAAATGTGAATTGTATAAGAAACATAAAAAGGATTATTACAGACTTTAAAATATCACTTCATGGATAGTTAACTTGGTAAGTGACGACATAATGACAAATCTCAATTTTTGTAGAGTGCTCATTTATTAAAATACTCTACAAACCTCCCTGTACCTGGCATAAAAACACCAGCAAAACAAAACAAAATAAACAACAAAGAAAAGTCTTTCTTAGGCTGATATATATCTGTTTTATTTCAAAGCAAACTCAAATGAATACTTACCAACTTGTGCTAGTGGCTGTAAAATACCACAGGCATTTACATGTTTTTGGTACAACCTACTTTCAGAGATTCTTGTGTGGTGTCCGTGTTTCCATTCTCAAACTGTATGCAAGTGGATAGGCCAAACTGCACTGGCAACAGAGTGAGAATTCTGCTGAGAATAGGATTCTATTCCTGGAATAGGAAAAGGAGATCGAAAAGACTATTTGGGGCAAGATAGATGCATTCAGATTGGTTGAGATTGACATTTAAAGACCTGACCATATCTTGTATTCAGAGTAGGCCATGCAGAGAAAAGCTTTGGCACAGTAGGGATGGTAAAATACCCCTGGTTGGCTTTAGGGGCTGAATCAGTCTGGTTGTAAGCCTGCTTTGTTTGCATTATGACTTTCTTCCTCTGGTAGCAACACTGTCAGTCCCTTAATTCTTCAGTAATGTTACAATTTCAAGAACAAATTCAGAGACGTTAAAATTATTTTCACAGAAATGAAAGGCAAACTAGTTCCCAAACCAGGTATTGTTCTGTCTTTAGAAGGCATGTTACTTCATAAGTTATTACAATAACAACTAAGAATAATTGAGGCCCTGACAATTTATAAAACGATTGGCCTGCTTTATGTACGCTTCAGACAAAGTGATAGTATTTTAAATTTACAGCAAGAATAAATCTACTTTGTTTTTTCATTCACTGAAGATAGACTTAATGACTAAAATGCTACTGCTAATACCATTTCTGATTCTCAGCTAAGGTTTAAAACATTTTCTGAACAGATGTTACAGCTTAGGTTAGGTATGTTTAGTGCACAGGCATGTAGTTCATTCATTTACTAAAAAGTAAATCATTTATCTTGATTTTTAGGGTCTGAGATAGCAGATATTCTTGGAGAATGATGTATTGAAAATTGTTTATATGGAATGCAGTATTGAATCACAGAATCACAGAATGGCCCAGGTTGGCAGGGACCACTAGGGTCATGAATCTCCAAACCCCTGCAACAGGCAGGGCCATCAGCCTCCATATGTAATACTAAACCAGGCTGCCGAAGGCCCCATCCAACCTGACCTTGAACACCTTCAGGGACGGGGCACATACAGTCTGGTTAGCAACATCCCACATGTACTTCTGTATTTCTTTTTTTTATCTTTGAAGCTGTGTTTATATAATGGGATTAACAGAAATATGTGATCATACAAAAAAAGTTGTAGTATTTGTATTGCATTCCCTCATCAGCAGTTTTTTTTCTGAAACTAAGGTACAACAGCATAACTTCAGAATATTGTTCATCCTTCAGCCTTTAATTTAAGTGACAGAATAGACCAACAAAGCGTCCAAAACTGATCTGTAGGTACTTTAGATAAAATCCAAACAGGAAATGAATTGATTCTGCCCTTTGAGAGCCAGATGATAGGAGGGGGTGCAGACTGAGCCAGTTTTCTGTAGTGCTGTCTCTGTGCTGCTCTACTTTGGAGCCTTGATTTTTTCATTAGATTAATTGAACAGCTTTTTAAAACTTCTGTGGAAAAACAGTATAAGATATCACATGTCTGCATCCTGAGACTGAATGTTGTCCTTAAGTGCAGCCTATGAAAATAATATTCAGTGACTGTAGTCTCCTGTCTCCTTCAGAGTATTAATTAGATGTATGATTCCTTTCTTCTAACACAAAACTTGATTATGGATTTTACCGATTCAAAAACTTTCAAGATCGGACAATTTTTCTTAATCTGTGTTAATTTCAATAAATATCAGTCAACATGCAAACTCTACTAGTAATATTAGATTGTGAATAGAAATATACAATTTTAGAAACATCTCCATCTGTTCTTGAGTGTATTCCAAAAGTGGAATTAATCTGAAAAAAACACAGAAACATACAAATAATAACTGTAAGAACTAGATAGTAACCTAGACGTGGGTAGACAGAAATCCTTCCAAAACATTTGTGATTAAAAAAGATCCCTCTATCCAAAACACAGACAAGTTATTATGAATATTATTTCTGAAGTAATATAAAAGGCAACTGCAGTGCTTGGGGTAGTGTCCCTCAATGTCTTTGCTATTTTTACAAATCTAACCGTAAGTCCTCAGAAATTCCTGAGCAAGACCCTCTCTACTGATGATTATTTTATTCCACTTTTCTCTGCTGCCTCTACAGAGCGGTGGAGTCCTCTCCAGGGAAGTACTTCATGCACTTTCAATTGGAAGAGAAGACATCTGCTACCATAGTGATCGTAGTCCAACAATAAACATGAGAAAATTATTTATGTTGACATTGAATCAATCCACAAAGCAAGCTTGCACATACTAGTCAATATAAAATATCTAGCAATTGTGTTTGATAAATGTTTTCAAGTCCATAGATATGCTGTTAATCTAATTCCTAGGGATAGGTAAGCGCTTTCATAAAGCCAGTCATCAGAAAATGTCTTTAAAAAAAATGTTTTAATAGGCGTTGCGTGTGTGCAGGAGTGTGGTGGTATGACTTTTTGTTTTTCAGTTTAATAAATTTGATTACCATTAGTCTAAAACCCTTCTGATTCCTCTCTGAGAATCCCAACAAAAAGGTGAGAAAATTGAGTTGATCAGGGTAATATTACAGCCATGTCAGATGTTATAGATTCAGTTACTGCTCAGACTAAAAATCAATTTGAATAAATGTTGAGTAAAAGTTAGTCTGTGTTTTACCATATAGACTAATATAATGATATTACTTAGTGGGATAATGGATTAAATTTGTCAGATGGGCCAAATATAATAGTTACATGAATTTAGTGTGAGGCACTTATTTAAACAGAACTTTTCTAATTGTGCATTGTCTTCAATTCTTTGTGTGGCAAACTGATTTGCTGCTGTAAAAAATTATTTGACTGGGCTCTGGTCTAGAAAACAAGGTTTGTTTTGCCCAAAATGTTAAATAATTCTGAAACACAGCGTGATAAAACAGCTCAATCTACTACCAAAAAGAAAAACACATCTAGGAGAAAAAGAACTTTAAGTATTGACTCTGTTTAAATTCCTGAGAACCCAGAATGACTCCCGAACTTCTTAAAATGGACTTGAGTACATTTATAGTATCATCTTAGGACAGCACATATTTTATATGAAGGAGAATAGACCTCTCTCTTTCTCTCTCTCTTTTTTTTTTTTCCTTTTAAATATGTAACGAGTCTGACAAACAACAGTCTGCATCATGACCAACCTCAAATTCTTTATTTCATCAGCAGGTTTTTTTTTTTTTAAGAGCATACTGTCAATGTTGTTGTTACTGTCTGCATAATCTAATGCCTCTTGTCCTTCACACCTGGGCATTTTGCATTAAGAAACATTTACTGCACTGACAGCTTATTTCAGTCGGTGATTTTCCCTTTTATGTTTCTTTCAGTGTTATCTGCATTTAATAAAATCGAGTTTCTACTTCTGATTGCTAACAAAAACATTTGTGAAACACAGTTTCCACTGGTCCTGAAGATTTTCTTTAGACTTTGCAGGGTAACTCTCCTTTCTCACAGTAACTGTGAATGTGGCTTTTTATGTCATGTGGAATGTGAACACTGTTTAGCTCCTGACTGGAATATTCACATGCACACAAACTAGCTTTGTTAGAGGCCTGTAATAACATCACCCTGCAGTTTCTCAGGATATCCTGTAATCTCCTCAAAATCAGCACTTCAGATATGAATTAATTGCTTAAATTCTACATAACACAGTCTAGCAGTTTTTTCTGATCCCAGTGAACACATCTTAGCTTCCTGAAACTTTCAAACATGGAGAATTTTACAGATGTGATTTCTTTGTCCTCAGGTTTGCTTAAAGAAGAAAACAAAAGCTTTACAGAGATTTGTAACATTAGATAGGACAGATCATAGAGGCTTTACTTCACTTTTGGTACATTATTAATTTATTTTTAAATTTCTCAAATCACGTAATAGAAATGTGATGTACAAAGGTGATGGTAAGAGAAAAAAAATCTATTTTCTTTCTCAGATGTCTTGTGACTTAAGATGTCAATTAAAACTACTGGCTTTAACATCTACTCCTACAGGCCTCCAGAGCTGAACATTCTACAGTCTTAGTGAGAAAGGAATCATAAATTTTCCTTTATTTGGATATACTCAAGTACATCACAAGGCAGTTGAAGTAAGCTTTATAGATTAAGGAACTGTGTTTTCATATCCAGCTTCCATTTATTTTTAGAATAAAGCAGAAGTAGCCCAGACATTCACTTTGGCTTCTGTTGTGAAACCTCCCCTTCCATTTAAACCTCAGTTAAACAGCTGGGAAGACTAATAGCTGGCAGACAGGTACAGCTTCAACACGAAACTCTCATTTTAAATTGTTGCACATATCAGATGCAGAATCTCTAAGGAAAGGTGTCATCAACTTCTGTGTTACAGAGAGACGGGTAAATGTAGGTCACTGCATGACAAAGGTCAGCGAAGCCGAGGCCACAAGTGAGGACTGACTACTCTCAGAAGATCATTCCATAAGGGTACATAGAAAATAAAGTCTTTGGAAGGAGGGGTCAGATATTCATTCCAATTGAGATAAGATGAGGTGATTGTAGGGAATTTACTGAAGTGGTGGCTTCAGTTGATATTCACTTAGGACCTGAGACAAAAATCGGTGATCAGCATGAGTTAATATGAAAGTGGAACATACAGAAGTAATAGAATTTAACTGCAAAGCCCAGAATAAGTGCAACTAGAGAGTAGTAAGTCTTACAGTCTTTAATAAAATGAGTCCTTTCTCAGTGAGATAATAGTAGATAGAATCTGGAGCAACGAATTGATTAAAAACCTGGAGACCTACTGGACCAAGAACAAACCTGGAGATAAGAATGAAGAGTAGTTTGATACAGTGATTGCAAATTCAAATTGCTTTAGATAATAAAAACTTGATCCAGAAATGTAAATGTCAGAATCAAGAACACAAAGCTATGTGCTGTGAAAACTAGAAGAAGCCAAGGCATTACCTGGCATTTGGTGAAAAAATGCAAGAAATGCAGCAGGGTTTGCATGAACTGATGAGTACCCATAAAGGATGTGTTATGTGGGTAAAAAGGAGGACATCTGAAGAGTAAGATCAAGTGCAAGATTTTTACTTCTATTTTCATCTCCCTTTTAGAATGTAAGAACAAGATGTGCTTAAATAAAGGAATGTACTGACAAGGAATGTTATTCAGTGTACTTTTAAAATGAAAATACTACTTTCATTTTAACAATAAGGGGTCAAATTCATTTTATGGGCGTTTTAAGTCATTTTCCAGCACTTGGGAAGCCCTCAGTAAGAAAAAATATGAAGCCAAAAGTAAGTGACACACAATTTAATTGTTAGAAAAACTTCCAGTGTAATAAAGCAGACAAAGCAAAACAAATAGGTAATGCTTTGGGTAATTGACGGGATTGTGATGGCGGGGGAAGTGTGAGGGGAGGGAGGAACAGTGGAGAAGTGGCAGGGAAACAATACAAAATCAAACAGAAAACATTCCCTACACAAACTCAAAGAATTGTCGGCCTGTGGGAAAGATGTATCTACTGCGGCAAAAAAAATAAGGATCATTGTGTGGCAAAGGATTTGTCAGCAGAGAAAAAGTCTGTGAACATGTAGCAATGAAAGGTTCCATTTCCTCTGACTGCTTTTTGAGTCACCCTATGGAAAAACTTTCACAGGTAAATAAAACAGAATAGCACAGCTGGGATAAAAATTAATCTTACAAGGAAGAAGGAATATTTGCAGTAAGCCTTAGCTCATTCATCATGAACTTGCTTGCTTCCCTAGACTGTCAAAGTACAAAGCTCCTTGCCAATAAGCACACATTTTTCTTGACAATCATCCACCTCAATTCTAAAATCATCACTCTAGGAACGCTACATTGCCAGATGCACACCTCAGAACTTGATAATCTGAGATATGACAGAAGTGCTTGGAGGAGTCCTAAATTTGAACTATGTCCAACACTTAGTTATCCAAACACTGAGAAAGGTGCTACTAAACTCATTTGCAATGGTGTGATCAAAATCTGTTAATGCATCACAGCTGCTTACAAAAGCTGAAGGTCAGTAGTTTCAAATGAAGAAAGACTCACATATACTACTAAGAAATCTGCAAATCATTTATTTTTGGAAAGGCACTGCCACCTGAAATTCATCACAAATGGCACAGTATTATTGCCAGAAGTGCTTCCCAAGCTCTTCCTCCATCCTGAGAATGGAATATGCCTGCACTCTGCACTGGAGCTTGAGTTTCAGAATCATAGAATAGCCTAGGTTGAAAGGAATCTTAAAGATCACCCAGTTCCAAGTCCCTGCCATGGACAGGGTGTCCATTCACCAAATCAGGCTGCCCAAGGCCCCATCCAACCTGGCCTTGAGCACCTCCAGGGACACCCACAGCTTCTCTTGGCAGCCTGTGCAAGGGCCTTATTGCCCTCTGAGTAAAGAATTTTGCCTTAACATTTAATCTAAATTCCCTCTCCTTTAGTTTAGAGCCTTTTCCTCTTGTCTTATTACCATCTGCCTGCATAAAAAGTTGGTTCCCATCCTTCTTGTAAGCTTCCCTCAAGTAGTGGACACACACAGCATGGTCTTGGAGCCTCTCTAAAGGTTAGTGTGACCTGGCCCAAGAGCAGTTTTAGCCCCTGCCAAAGGAGGACTGACATTGTACACATCCCCAGAGATCTTCTGTCTCATCTTCTGTCTTCTTGGCATGCTTTTTGTTTTGGTTTTGGAGGTAAGGAGGTGGAGAACAGAATGAAGAAACACAGATCTTGATATGGTTCATCTCTGCTTTGCACTGTGAGCATTCTCCTCAGGGAGCACATCAATAGAGCACAGCACTTTACAGCAGCTCAGCAAAGCCATTTTAAATGACCTGTTTATGGTCACAAATCTATATTAATCATGCACTTTTGTCCAGCTTAGGACCAAGAAAGAGTTTTGTATTCTTCAGCTGAAATATTTTGCCTAAATTCTGCTCAGGTAGGTGCTGATTCCCTGTTAAGCACTTCAAACTCAGATTTTTCACTTATTCTGTAATTAGAGTGTTTTTATACCTTCTAATTTATGGCATCTCATGTGTATGTGTGTGCTTATGCACATATATACACATATCTATAATCTTTCATACAACGCTAGATTTCAGAAACAATTAAAACTGATTTAAGATTGAACATCTTTTCCACTTTAACATTAAAGTTAACAGTTGCTAATAAGCTGGGCAAATCAAATTTACATTCAAACAACATGTTACCTAAATTATAAAAATATTTATAGTGCTATTCATTTTCATTAAAAATAGCTATGTTTGTTTTGTGTTGGCTTATGTTTGTGACATAATTTGCTTTAAAGAGCACTAAAATTCAAAGTATGCTAAGCAAAAATAAAAAGTTATCTGCATTTTATTTTATGCAAATCATATTTTTAAAAGTCAAAAGCAGAAGTCTCTGAAGTTGATACAGTGCTTACATTTCTTCAGATGAAAATTTTGTAGAATTGTAAAGGTTTTTAAAGACTTCTATAAGTGTGACCAGTTAAGATTTTGTATGCTCTTCCTGAGTCATCAAAATATGGAAAAAATTATTTCCCTCTACACTGTTTTTGTGTTGAATATGAGTAATACTATTAGGTTATTAATGCAATTTCTATGATATATGTTTGTACTTTTTGACATTAAAAAATAAATAAATATCCTGAGACATAATATTTAATGAAATGTATTTTAGTTGTTCCGAAAGTAATGTCTCCTATTTATTTCCATGGAAACGACAACAGACACAAAGAGCACAATAGCACTGCTTGATAGAGCAAATTCTCAGCTACAAAACACTATTTTTCAATGCAATCACCACCATTTGCTGTGAATTTTCACCAGCAGTGAACAGTAGCCTGCAGACCACACTTGTATCAACCTGCACCAGCAGTGGTGACACTGCTGCTTTTTCCCCTGTTGAAAAGCACCACCCAGAGACTCACTGTGCTCACATTCACTGTTTGGTCTTAAGAAATTTCAGCAAGAGCTGATGACTATTTGTCACTGGGTGCCATTTTTTTCCACAAGGAGAAATTCAATGACACACATTTGCTTCATCCGCGCTTCCATGTCAGATGCCATTCTGCCTGATTGTCCTCTGCTGCCACCTGTAACATGGCAATAAAATGGAATGAGGTATTAGTGGGAAGATCCGACTTCTACTGCCATACCACCAACATCCACTGCTGACATGTACACTGTTATATAGAAAATGAGCAGATACTCTTATCAGCAACAAACAGAAGAGCATTTTGAGGTAGTTTAACCTCAAGAAGTCAAGAAATAGGGGTGGCCTGTTTGTCTGTACATACAAGGCCTATAAGCTGCTGGTGAAACAGGTGGAGAATCTTCTCATGAAGGAGATTTTTGTTCAAATCCTTTGTATGCCGGATGAGTGTAAAATATACTAAATTACTTGTAAGAGTAACCTCTCCCATCAACCAGAAATTCAGTTTTGGATATAGCAAGCATTTCCTTTTGCTGAAGTACAAAGATGTCATAAAAATTTTCCAATTAGGAAAAAAAATTGTAAAAATATTTCACAACAAGCTGTGGTCTTGATCTCAGCACATTCATCAAAGTGCTGCTGTCAAACAGAGATAAGTAAGAAAATACAGCTTAAGGCATATAGGAAATGTTTTGTGTTGCTTTGATTTTTTTGTTCCTATCAGAGAGCAAGAAAATTCAGGTGGTTTTGTAGTATCTTTTTATATACAGTTTATCCACCATTAAATTAAGCAAAATTAAAAATAGCAATAATAAAAATGGGAATTAATTCCCAAAGAGTGAATGGCTCCTGCTATGACTTGAATTCAGATCAAGCTTCCTTTTCTTCCTTCAAATCTATAATGCTTAGCTGGAAATCCTGCTGGAAACTATTAGGAAAATGATGGTTCTCACTCAGAGGTTGTTAAAATATAGTAGAATCTTACAAATCTGTGTATCTCATAAGCAGAAAAAAAATATATTTCCAGTTGTCAGACATGGAAAATCAATGCGGTAATCTCTCACATTATGTTTTCTCCATAATGTGTAGGAAATATATTGCTCTGCATGTCATAATGAGTTAAGAAATGTTACAAATTAATGAAACTGAAGTGTAGCATTTCAAATATATGAAACAGTCATGTAATGTTGTAGCTGCCTTGCTTCTATAATTGTGATTACTCAGGTAAGGAAAAAAAAACAGCAAAATAATTTTCACCATGCAAGCTCTGCATTACTGGATGCACTAATATGTCTTTCAGATATTGCCTTAAGCTCCATTTCTTCTGTCACAACTGAAGAGTATTCTAGTAGCTGGTGTGCTGACAATATGCCTTAGTTACAGCTAGGATGACTGAGCTCTTCCTGCCCCACATAGAAAGGGTCCATACTGGGATCCCTAAGCTGAGGCTACTGCAGCTTAGTTAGAGATGTTTTGGAGCCTGTTTGAACTTAAGCTTTATTTGTATGCATGAGCAAGAACAAAGGATCAGGACTACATCAACGCCAGTATTGGTCATCTCCCCTTCTGCAATATGAGCAGGCCAATTAGCACCTTAAGAAGGTGTTCACTGTCTCTTCACTCTTGTCAGGAAATTCCTATGTCTCATAAGGAAATTCTCTGAAGAATGGTACTGTAATGTAGGTTTTCTTGATTAACTCATACAGTCTTCCTTGTCGGATACTTAAACCACAAGCTTGGGTTTAGAGCTGATAGAAAAGATGTCTCATTCCCTTTATCGTGAAAGGAGCTGGACATTTGGTGTAATTAGAAAGAATTTTACTGTAGTTGTAATTGTTTTAATTGTATTTGCAATCTACATATTGCTAAACTACAATGATGGACATACAACTAGACATTTTCTTGGCCATCATTTATTTGAATTAAAAGGAATTTTTACATAGACAGCAGTATCCTAGCTGAACCAAAGCAAAATTGTATCTAAATGGTTAAGAGAACCTGGGACTAGAGCACAGGCTTAAGTGCATTCAAGCAAAGTAGATAACTGTTTGTTCTTCACTTTAAAAAACAGTTTTTCCTTTGACTAGCACAGGAAGGACAAATGAAGGAAATAGACAAGTCTATGCATTTCTTACCTGAGTTTCTTCAGTGCATGAGTTAGTTGTGCTCTTGCATTCAAGAGGTTTCTTGTTCCTTCTCTAGACTGTTCTTTCTCTCTCTCTTTTATTGGACTATATACACAGCTGTTTCCTTCTTTGCCAGTTCCCAAAACACTAATCTCTTCATCCTCTGCCTCCTTCTCTATCTATTTCTTTTTCTCTCCTTTTTTTCTGCTACTTTCCTAGTGGTCTCTAATCCTTATTTCTGCTTCCTGACTTTTTTCTGTTCATCCCAATCATAAAAAATATAGGATGATCACTTTCCCTGAAGGCAGACTGTCTTGAGTATCACTGAAAACAAAATATGGGAGGTCGTGCTCATCATTATTGAATTTCATGCATACAGCCTCTAGGAATACGATAGCCATTTTGATTTAAAGCAGTGTGGTTTTAGCTTTTCTGAAAGGTGCAGTAGCTGATAGACATTTTAAATTATCAGAAATTTGCATATATATGCCAAGGTCTATGGGACATTTGCAATATCACACATCACAAAAAGGTAATGAGGTAATGACACCTGAAAATGTCCTGTTTTAGGTTGGCAAGTTGACCTCTCCCTGCATGATCACTCTACTTGAAATGTTAATCTGATTTATATTTTACAGTCATAAAGAAATTGTGCCTGGATCAGGGAAGTCTGTACACAATAATGTGCACCCCTAAATTAAACAACCTTACTTGCTGTTACACTGCAACTTCAGCTAGGAGCCTCTGCACTGGATGAATACCTGATGCACAATAAAATGTAAAACAGAGAATACGACCTCAGTGGGATTTAGTTCTAACATGTCTAAGGAGCTGCTGTAGCATTTCTTTGCAAAAGAACTTCTCTTCCTGTCATACACACACACAGAACTTCTCAGAGATTCATGTAAGTTTATTACAGCTGTCTCCGTATTATTGATCCTGAGGTTGTTCTGTAAGGCAACTGCAAATAGTAAGTCACCATTGCATGTTAGTCACAAAAACAAAAGTGGAAGTGAATCTGAATATGGATTCTGAACTGCTTTTTATGTCTCTGAACATTAAAAGAAATTTAAGCATCACTAACCCAAACCTTGAATCTTATACAGTGGAATAAATGCACTTAGCAGTGTAAAAATGTAATTCATTGGATCATCTTTAATTCCGCTGCATATAGAAAAGCAATTGCTCTATAAAGCTGATGTATTTGAAATGATGCTATTTCCAATGCCACTAATGCTAAAAATGTAATACAGAACTGTTTCTAGTACAATAGCATGTAGATTACATTCCAAAGAGAAAGACATCTTAACAAAACTATGTGTGGATAACAGCAAATAGAAGCACAGAAGATATTCAGATTTTGACTGTGAGAATATTTCTTTTGCAAAGTATTAGTGGTTTGTGAACATTAAACAAACAATGGGGATGTCTGCTATCTTTGCTGGAGTCATCAATGAAAATATTAAAAGATATTGATGTCTGGAAGGAATCAGATCTAAGTATCAGCTTTACATAAATATTCCTCATTTTTCATTTTTTCATTTTTTTATCTGGTGTTTCTTTTCTACAACAAAGCCTGAATAGTTAATACTATTAAATATGTTGCATAAGTTGGGGTTTAACTGTTAGCAAAGACAACAAAAAAATACTTGATAAGCCTATTCCTGAAACAGAAGGTGGACAAACAGATGACCTTGCCACCAGAGTATTTAGTTTTCTGCTATAAGTTATTTTCAATGAATCAGAAAACTACACTGTAAATTGAGCATATATATATATATATATATATATATATATATATATATATATATATGCTTTATATATGTATATAAAGGACCGGAAAAAGCTGCCTCACCTATCCTTTCAACATGGGTTAAGAATCCAGAGATTTGTTTAGCCTCATCCTCATTCCACTGATGGAAATGCTATAGCTTCCCCAGGCAATCTCTTCTAGTGTATCTCTGTTCTCACTGTTAATGAGGACAGAATTAACGCAAAAGATATTTTCTGGGCACTGACACTCAACATGAAAAACCCTTAATGCAAAAAGGGCTTTATATGGTAATATGTTTCAAAGAATGTAAATGTTTCAAGTCTTGAGCTGCTTTCTTCAGAATGAAATGAAGCCTTTTCAAGAACTCTTTGCCGTAGGAACTAATTAGCACTCTGAAATTTGAAATGCTTAAATGCATGATTATTTGTATTATTCACATTTTCACTCCTCTAGACTTCATGAAAGAAATTTTACTGTCATCACCAGCTGCCATGAAATAGGATTTACTGAACATGTTTCTAGGTCCACAAAGCTAAAACCATTTCTTTAATTCACATAAAATAAACTACACTATTTGATAGAAACTCTATTCATTATTTAAATACCATTAGATTGTACGAGAAAGAGGAAAGCATTTCAAGGCATAATTTAGATAGCTTGTTAGAGTTATGAAGTGCTGTTGATGATACATTAAAGAAAGGTAATTAAAAGAATTGCTGAAGTACTAGACATGAATGTTTAAATTCTTTATATGGTAAACTCATTTTTTGTCATAATAAGCTTTGTCATTGCAAATGAAATGCACCACCTGGCTCATTTATGCTATATATATTATATATATGTATATTATACGCCCCTGATGCCTCTGCCTGTTACTTAAGTGCATCAGAGAGCTGCAGGATACAGGTACATTAGGAGAGAATCATAGAATCACAGAATACCCTGGGTTGGAAAGAACTCACAAGGATCATCTAGTCCCACTCTTGGCTCCACACAGGATCACCCAAAACTCAACCCTATTTTTGAGACCATTGTCCAGATGCTCCATGACCTCTGTCAGCTCTGGGTGTGCTCACTGCCCTAGGGAGCCTGTTCCATGCCCACTCCTCTCTGGACCAGAACCTTTCCCTAACCACTCCCAACCCTCCTGACACAGCTTGATACTGTGCCTTGGGGCACTGTTGCCGTCACCAGAGAGAAGAGCTCAGCACTGCCCTGTGAAGGCTGCAGCTGCCATGAGGTCTCCACTCATGCTGTTCCTCTTACGTCTTATATGATCTCTAACAGCTTTATGTCCTTCTTGTAGTCTGGCACCCAACCCGCATGCAGTGCTGTAGGTGAGGCTGCACAACGCAGAGCAGAGGGGGCAGCCCCTTCCCTCGCCCAGTGGCAGTGTTGGTTCTGCTGCACCCCAGAGTACAGTTGGCCCTTTGGGGCTGCTTCACGTTCAACTCACCATCAGCCAGAACCCCCAGATTTGTTTCCACAGCACTGTTTTTCATTCTCTTGGTCCCCAGTATAGGGGATATTGAGGATTGAGGATATCGAGGATATTGAGCATATTGAGGATTACCACATCCCAGGTGTAAAATCTGGCATTTGCACTTCCAAAAACTAATGTGGCTGGTGATTTCACAGCCCTTTAATTTGTTCAGATCTCTCTGCAAGGTTCCTTAGCCCTCAAGGGAGTCATCTCTCTACCCTCAGTTTAGTGTCATCTACAAACTTACTTAGTATGCATATGAGTCCTGCCTCCAGATCATTTATAAAAACACTGAAGAGAACAGGACCCAAAATAGAGCCCCTGGGAACCCCACCAGCAACTGGCTGCCAGTCTGATGCAAATGAATTGCATTTACTATAATTTTTGAGCCTGACCCATCAGCCCATTGTTCACCCATTGTATTATGTTTTTGCCAAGCTGTATGCTGGACATTTTATTCAGAAAGAGAAAAATATATAAAGATACAGAAAGCTTTTCTGAAATCCAAAAATATTACGTCAACTGTTTTCCCTTGGTCACCTAGGTGGGTAACCTTGTCATAAAAGGAAATTAAACTGGACTTTCTCCTCATTAACCTGTGTTCACTGTGACCAACAACTGTGTTGCTTCTAAAGCATTTTTCAGCAATTTCCAGAATAATCTTCTCCATAATTTTACCAGACAGTAAAGTGAGGCTGTCGGGCATATAATTACCAGGGTCTTCTTTCTTACCCTTATTGGAAATGAGGACTGCATTTGCGAGTTTCCATTTTACCTCTTCCTAATCCCAATACTATTGAAAAAGAACTGAAAGAGGTCTCACAATATAATCAGCCAACTCTTTTGGTACCTTGGTATGAATCCCATGGGGCCTCATAAACGTACATGCATTCAGCTGTAGCATCAAATCCCACACAAGTTTAGTCCACTGGGAGTTAGTTTTTGAAGTCATAGTCTTCCAACTATAGGTTCTGGAATTTCCAGAGTCCATCATAAGTGTTACAGACAGAAGTTTTGCTTGCATTAAACATCTTTCCATTGCATCCTGGTTTGTAAAATGACTACCCTCATCAAATAATGGAACAATGTTATCTCTGGTTCTCCTGATGCTGTTAACAAACTTGAAAAAAGAATCCTTTTTGTTGTCTTCCACAATAATGGGCAGCTTCAACTCTAATTGATTTTTATCTGCACGAATTTTCTCTTGGTAGTGATGAATAGCATCTTTGCAGTCCTGTCATGTTTCCTGACCTAGCTTCCAATGTCCATAGACTTTGTTGATCTACTGGAGTGGAAAAGAAAATCACAGCTCAGTCAAACTAAACTCATACCATGCATGCTCACTTCTGATATGTTGGAATTACCTGCTTACTTCCTTTCAGGTGATACTTCAAAAATGACCAGCAGTGATGGACCCCAATACCCTTGAAAGCAGATTCCCAGGCAACATTACTAACTAGTTCTTTAAGAAGCCTGAAATCTTCTCTCCCAAAGCCCAGGGTAGCAGCTTTGCTGGCAATTTTTCTCACATTATTAAAAATTTGAAACAACCATTTCATGATCACTGTGGCCAAGACAGCTGCTGGTCACCCACTGGCCCACAAGACCATCTCTATTTACCTGTGCTGCTTCATGCATACCAGATTATATTTGGCCTTTTAAGCTGCCAATGCACATTGTTAACTCAAATGAGTTCATAATCCATTGAAACCTCCAGATCCCTATTTGCAGGGAGGGATCTCAGCTGCACTTCAGCTGCTCATCACACAACCTATAAGGAACTCCAGTATTGCACCATTTCAGGTACACAATCTGGCATCTCCTTATTTTAAATATCACACAACTGATGACTGACCAGTGCTTTGGTCTATCAAGACTTCTCTTTTGGGCCTTCCTACTCTGAAGGGAACTGGCAACTCCTCCCAGTTTAATGTTGTTTGAAAATTTATTTAATGTGCACTTAACTCCAGCAGCCAGGTCAGTGATGAAAACATAAAAAAACAGGTCCTAAGGTTATGGTCTGACCCAGTAGGCAGCTAAGCTCCATACCAGAGGGATGAGAAAGGGAAGGATAGCTTAATATGACAAAAATGGAAGGGGAAATCACAACATTATCATAAATAACAACAGTAACAACAATAAAAAAAAAAGAATACACAAGATGGATGATTCCCAGTGCTACTGTTTGCTACACACTGACCAACAACCAGTCAGTCTCTGAACAATGGCTGTCCCCCACCCTGGCCAACTGCCCCAGTTTTATTGTTTAGCAGAATGTCAAATGGTGTGGAACACCCCTATGATCAGATTGGGTCAACTGTGCTGGTTCCGTACCAGAAAAAGAAGCTTCTACTTTTTGTGCGTCCCAGACTCCTTATTGATAGGGAAGTTAGAGAAGCAGAAATGTCCTTGATCTAGTGTGAGCACTCTTCACTAACAATTAGAATATTGGTGCGTTACCAACATTATTCTCATCCTAAATCCAAATCGCAGCACCGTGCCAGCTGCTATGATGAAAATTAACTCTAACATAAACAAAACCAGGACACGGAGGAACACCATCAGTGACCGTCTATCACCCAGATGTTATTCTACTAATTATATCCTTTTCCAGTTCAACCCTTCAGCTAATTGTTCACCCACCATATTGCATATATCTGGACATTTTGTCCAGAAGGATGCTGTGACAGACAGTACCAAAGCTTTGCTAAAATCCAAAAACTACATCCACTGCACTCCTTTGGTCATGTAGAAGTGCAACCTTATCTTAAAAGACTATTAAATTAGTAAGGCATGACTTTCCCTTCATGAACCCATATCAGCTGTCTCTGATGGCTGCACTGTTTTTCAGGTGCTTTTCAATAACTCCAAAAATGATCTTCTCCATATTTTTACCAGGCACTGAAGTGAGACTGACAAGCCTGTAATTGCCAGTCTTCTCTCTTGCCCTTCTTGAAAACTGGAATAACATTTGCTAACTTCCAGTCAACTGAAACTTCTCCACTTTCCCAATACTGTTTATAAATAATTGAGAGAGGTCTTAAGTTCTGTCAGTAGCTTAGGACGAATTCCATTGGGCCCCACAGACTTATGTGCATTCAGTTGCAGCAGAAAATCCTGTACAAGTTTAGTATCAACAAGGAGCTCCACTTGTGGTCCATCAACCCAGGCACTACAGGTCCCAAGCCTGTCAACAGTGTTAAAGACAAAGATGGGGAAGGCCTTAAATGCCTGCTTTATCTTTCATCTCTTTTTTCGAGTGACCATCATCATCAAATAAAGAATTTATATTTTGTTTAGACCTCCTCTTACTACTAATATACTTGAAAAACACTTAGTTTCAGTTGTAATTGTGCTTGATTTTAAACTCAACCGTTTCATGATCATTGTGGCCAAGAGAGCAACCAAGTCAACGGTTCATCTATGAGACCATCTTTATTTAAAACAACCAAGACCAAGAAGGGCACCTTTTCTAGTCAGCACACTGAGTATATGTGAGAATCCTTCTTTAGTTTTTTTTTTGGCTCAAAGCTTGCTTCCTGAGGTTTTTCTTGTGATAAAGACTCTGAGTGATTTGTCAAGGAGGCAAGTGATAGGTGCTAACCATGTGACAATCGATTTCGCTTTGGGAACATTTGAAAGCCCCTTCCTCCAGGGCTGCTTGCTCTGTAGAAGAGCGGAAGAGAGTGCTCAGGAGTGTTTACTGGCGGAAGATCTGGCTCCAGCTTGGTATGGGAGGCTGGGGGATGATGCCATTGTATCCTGTGAAGGCAAGATACAAGTTGGTGCCTCCCTGCTCCCTCTTATCTGCTGGCAAGGCCAGGAAGATAAGAACAAAGGAATTTCCTGCTGAGGTGACAGAGCCAGAAGCTGCCACTCAAAGGAGAGCTGGCTCAACCACCTTGGGTTTGAGCTGTCACTCCAAAGACAGCTGACTCGACCACTTTGAAAGGCCATCATCGCCACAGTCCTCATCGTTGTTGTCGTCAATAGAACAACTCTGCCGGATGACTCACAACTACTGAAGATCAAAGACTGAACTACGAAGCACACTGGATCCATGGTGGTGACTATCTCCCTCTTGCTTCCTATAAAGACTCCTTGCTTCTTCTTTTCTATCTTTTCTATCGCCCCCCTTCCCTTCCCCATTACCCTAATTCATAATAGTGTCCATCCTCCCCTTCCCCATTTCCCTGATTAAGATTTGTAATAAACTGGTTGGATCAACATTTGAACCGTTGCTTCTTAATCTCACATCGGGTATATAGATAATAGAACCTCCTCTCCCTCCTATAAATTGGAGCGACACAGTATACCTGTATCAAAAATGTCAGTGCATTCCCTGCAATGAAGGCAGTCTGAAGCCAACTTACTTGGCCTCTCTAGGTGATGGAAGTGGGTTTTAGGTAGACTGGTTGCATGCAGGTCAAGCACAGACAAAAAAGTACTCTGCTGAGCAGGGATCTCCCTCACTGCATCCATCCCCTTTAGTTCTTAAGTCTCTTTGATGCGAGCAGGCTAGTCTTTGTATGGGGTGAAGATCAGCCTGCACCTGAGGAGCTGCATCTTGAGCTTCAGGGGAAGAAAGTGCAGCTGCAGACAAGGAAAAGGAAGAGGAAGAAGGCGACAGCACACTACTTTCTGAATATACTCATAGCCTGGCATGAAACCAGGAACTACTGCTGTCATAGTGCTGTGCTGCTGCAGTGATACTGTGAGCAGCCATCATTTGTTATGAGTGGAGCTGAGTAAAGCCACCACTGAAGATAGAAGAATCAGAGATCCTCTGTATGCTTTTCAATATCTGTTGCTGATGAGCCCATATATAGCTACAAAAAAAGTACAACAATAAGGTAATGTATGAAGAAGAGCATTACAGATGCTCAGCAGGGTTAACAGGACTGATGGAATCTTGACTTTCTGCTGAACAAATAGTGTAGTTTGTACAGTGGTATCAAAATTGGGGTTTTCTTTAAGTTACTTGTTTATTTATTTTTTCAAAAAATAACCTGTCTGGTATGAATTATATCAAGTGAAATTTGAGGTTCACACACACACATGCACAAAAAAAAAAAAAAAAAAAAAAAAAGAGTTTTTCTCCTTTTGCTGGTGATGCTGTTTGGAGGTCACTTTCTGAGACAAGGTTTTTGGAGCTGCAGAAGTGCAGACCACAGAAAACAAAGCTCAATCTGGCTTGTGTGGAAGGAAATTGCTAAGCTTCCATTCTTTCCCATTGAGGCTGAATTAAACCTTTCTCACTAAAGAAAATTGATTTTTAGAGCAACACAACTATTAGAAGCTCTGGCATCCTCAAGGATTTTTCTAAACCTTGCTTCATATACTATGCTTGTGAGTGAATATTCTCTTGGGTAGGAAAAATCCCTACCCATCTCCCCATCTGCTTGCATGTGAAATATCTGATACTGAACAATTCTGGAGACAGGCCATTAAACTAACGAGACACAGGGAAGGTTCTGTCATCCCGCACACGGGTATCTGCCCTGTACTGGGAGGAGAAGAGTCACCCTCGATTTGCCAGAAAACCTTCTCGTGTCTCCGTGGGAGCTTTGCTCCACAATTGTGAACCTGTGTGAGCAGATCCCTGTCACACAGAATGAGGACAGCACGGGACAGCCCAGCCACATCGCGAAGGGCAAAACAACACAGAAGGAAGCGGGCACAGCTCGTGATTTCTTTCTCGTGTTGCATTACGCATTCAAGTTTCAGGTTGGCTTGTTGGGGTTGATTTGTGAGGAAGGGGCATTTGTGGCATTTCAGGAAAATGTCCTCGCACAAATTGGCAAATGACAACACAGCGTCGGCGTCGATGAAATGAGACCCGGACAGCGAGGAACCGGCTTCGGCAGCACCTTCCGAACCGCTTCCTCCCTCCCGTCCCCGGGGACGGGTCACCATCCGCAGCCAGCGTCCACACCCCTCCCGGTGCCCCGTACCGGCCGCCCCGCAAATCCCCAGCCACGGTCCGTCCGGGGGAACGGAGGCCGCCCCTCCCGCGGCCCGCCGGACGCGCTGGATGCCCGCCCCCGCGCGGCGCCCATTGGCTGCGTTCCGCCCGCCACCGCCCCGCCGCGGGGAGGGAGGCGCAAGCGTCGCCCTCGGGCCGTCGCCGACGCCGCTAACGGAGCGAGGTCGGCGCGGAGCGGGGCGGCGGCGGGAAGAGCGCGGCGCGGAGTTGTGCCCCGGGCGGAGGGGAGCGAGGCGCCGGCTGCGGGCCCACCAACCGGGCAGGGGAGGGCAGGGAGCAGGAGAGTCAAACTAAACGCCCAACAGCCTCCGGCATCCGCGGCCGCCCGCTTTTTTTTTTTTTTTTTTTTTTTTCTTTTCTTTCTTTTTTTTTTTTTTTTCCTTAGAATTATTCCGAAAGAGAAACATCACTGTGTTTTTGGCACACTGCTCCGCGTGCGGAGTTGTTTTCCGCGCACCGCTGACAAACAAAGGAAAAGGGGGAGGGGGACCGCGCTTCGCAGAAGACATGCGTTCCGTCAGGAAGAGGTGGACTGTGTGCACCATAAGTCTCCTCCTCATCTTCTACAAGACCAAGGAGATCGCGCGCACTGAGGAGCGCCAGGAGGCTCCGCTCGCCGGGTAAATGCGGCGCCGCGCCGGGAGGGTCCCCGCGGGGGCGGCGGCGCTGTCCTGGGGGCTCCTCGGCTCCTCCACGACTGCGGCACCCCTGAGCCTCGCGGTGTGCGCGCCGCCGCGGCTCTCCTGGAGCCCGGGAGGTCCGCCCAGAGCCGAGTGTGGCCCCGACCCGCGGCCCGAACTTTGTCCGGGCTCCGCGCGTAACTCGGGGCGTTCCTCCCTATTGCGCCTGGCATTGCTCTGATGAAGAGCCGCCGCTCCCCACCGCCAGCCTGTGGAAGTAAGAGGCGAAAAGTCCCTTCCCGCTTTGCACTGCACCTCAGCTTTCTCTTTCTTTGTTGGTCACCTTGGCTGTGTACGTGCATGCCGGCGTTCCTCTTCTCCCTGCTAACTTGCACCCATCCTGTGCAGGAGTTGGGTGTTCCGCTCCGGCTGCCTCTTTCCCGGCGGCGGTAACCGGCACTGTTCGGGTGAAGGATGCGTGAATCCCACAGGCACGGTCAGCTCGCCTGTGCGCGTCTGTTGCGGTGAGATGCGCTCAGCACCCGTTCTCCTTGGGTGTAAGCCCTTAATTTGAGGAAAAAGAATAAAGTTGCTGAAAGTGGCCGTAGGAGCCCGGGGGGAGCGAGGGCAACTGCAGTCCCCATGCGTTCCCGCGCACCGCTCTGCCCCCCATCGGGGCAGAAAGCGCGTCCTCCCCCAGCTGCTGCTCGGGCGCAGCGCGGCAGAGCGGTGCGGGGCACATTTGCGGTGCAGTGGGACAGCGGTGCCGTGCCTCGCAGCAGTGGCAGGTCATAGAATGACAGAACTATAGAATATCTTGAGTTGGAAGAGACCCACCAAGATCATCGAGTACAACTCCTGGCTCCACACAGCACCACCTAAATATCAGACTGTATGAATAGGGCTGATCGTGCCTCTCTGCACCTCTGGTGTGGTGTTCGGTTCTTGTGGCATTAAGGATTTTCACAAGTTGCTGTAACTTTCCCTGTTGTTCAGTTTAGGTGTGATGCTTCTGCTGCAGTGTTGTGGCACCTGCATATTTGAAGATGCATGGAAGTGTACAGTGTTTAGGTTGTGGGGTGCACAGAGGTTGGTGTGAATACAGAGCTGTGAGGGACTATCGGCCTCGACCAGAGGTAGTGTGTTTTTTAGCAGACATTTCTTCCTGTCACATTAGGGGCAAGTTAAATGATTCAGGAATTAGTCACTGGGTAAAACCTGTATTTGCCAGAAAAGTCCCCTACTTGTTATGACGCATTCTATTTTACATTATTTAAGAGGTAGTAAGGAGAAGCAATGCATTAACATTAACGAAAGTGTATTTAGGCATAGGTATGTATGTCTTTAGGAGTGCTTCAAAAGGCATCAGTGCCAAGTCTCTGCTTTGGTGGCAGCAGGATGTCCTGTGCAGGGTGGAAGGTGATGGAATGAGGGCCGTTCTCACCCACTGTCCTGTACTTCACTGGAGGACCACAGCTGGGTGCACTGTGACCGTCTGCCACCACTGCTGGCATGAGGCTCCCTTCCTCTTGAAGGAAGGGCTCTCTGGTATTACATGGGTTGTTTCTGGCTGCCACAGAGGAGATCCAACTGTTTTTTCTGTGGGATGTGTTACTTCCAGGAGTGCCAGAAACAGGGCTGTGAAGGCGGGAGATGGTCTGTTTGGGGTTCTTGGTAGCACCACAGTTAGATCCCAGGCTGTCTGTGTGATGCACAGGCATGTGGTGGTACCATCCGCTGTGTTTTCATAGTTGAGTTCTCACGGATGGTAATTGCAAGACTGTGCCCAGTGTCCTCTTAAAGGTTATGTGGAGTAATGTGAGTAATGAAATATTCATTACATAGAAGGGCTGTTTCCTACATATCATTGTCTTGGTATGAAATATGCCACTTAAAGCTGTAAAGCAGTTACTCGTATTCAGTGAACCATGTTTGGGAGAATAGACTGTTGTCCTGTGCTGTCTCAGTCAGGTTGGTCACCAGAGGAAGCTGGCTTGGGGCTGGGTCTGATACCACCAGCCACACACTGCTGTTGCTCCAGGTAGGGTTTGCTGTGGTTGTGGGTGGTACAGGGAGGCCCAAATCCGTTTCACACTTTTTTTAAACAATGAAGAATTTTCTGGAATAAACTGAGAACTTTATGTATCAGCTTATTTCATTTTATTTTAAGTAAAAATTGAATGAACCAGTAACAGTAAATGGAGGGGAGCATGAAGCGAACGCCTTTGTATTCATGCTGGAACTTTAGTGCTTAGGACCTTATTTTAGCTCATGAGAACATAATTCAGCATTGTTCTGCTCCACTGTATGAAAATCTGTGCAGTTCACTGCATGTGTAAATTATGAGTGCAGAAGACAACGACATTTGAAATGCAAGGGCACAGTAGGTGTTGTCAGCATAATTTCTCCCAGAGTTGTGTCACCTGTGTCACTCTCAAGGCGCCTGTGGGACAGGACTTGGGGGCATCTGTGAGGTGCTTTCAGACCGGGTACTTTCACCAGATGCATTTTGGTAGTTTTTTGTTAGGTGTATATGCTTGATCTTACTGCAATAAAATATATGTGGTTATCCATAACCAATACGGAAAATTTTAAGGAATAAAATAAAAATAATAGAAAAGGATAGCAGAAAATACTAATTACATTCTGACTAGTGAATTCAGAGTGTCCAGTGTCATCCTCACATCCTGTGAATAAATTAGAGTAGGGAGCATGCTTTGCATGCACATCATGTACATACACAGTTGCTTACAGTGGTAGATTTTTCGGTAGGTGGCACTCTTACCTATGAGTCGGTGTGATGCTGGTGCTGCAGTGTGCTGGCATCGGGGAGGGAGGGAGACTGCTGTCAGTGATGCTGGGCTGCTTTTGGCTTTGTTGGTTTGTTGGCTACAGGGTCTTCTGCAGCCATAGCAGCTTTTGCAGATGACCGCTGCTACAAGTTATGTTATCTTAATTAATGTCCCACTGAAGGATAGTTCAAGTTTAGTCTGGTTTATAATTTACAAAATCATTGAATTATAGAATCCTTAGAGTTGGAAGGGACCTTCAGAGGTCATCTAATCCAGCTCCCTTGCGGTCAACATGGACGTGTGCAGCTAGATCAGATTGCCAGGGCTTGATCCAGCCTTGATCCAAATGTTAATGCTCAGTGTGGCTCTGTATTGTCATAGTTCTCATTAAGGACCAGGATCCAGTTGCTTCATGCACTTACAGCCACAGGAAAACAAAAGCCAGCAATCCCCTAGATGACCTTCGGCCACACATCTTTAATCTTAGATCCTGTTGGTTGAATGGTTGCTGATCAAGAGTTCTGTTGGCAAGTCAAGCGATGCCTTTATTGTCAGTGGTATTTCAGACCATGCTTATTTAACTTACAAAGACATTTCTGTACATTACTGTGATACGTATTCTTTCCTCAATACATTCTGCATGGTAAAATGTTAAATCCAGTGATTTTGATATATGTATATACACATTTGCTTGTGCATATATATATATACATGTATGATATATTTATGATTAACAGCTTTGATTGAACTGAGCTGAATGTTGCTTATGGGGAAACAGTGTGGAAGATAATGAAAACATACGGTGATAAAACACAATTCAGACCTAAGGCTTTACACTGTGCTTGCAGTGTTTTATCATTTGTTTTATTTGTGTGACCCTGTTGATGAATATAATTATAGTTGATGATGAACATTTATGATTCTTCATCAGTTACTCTGTGGTTGTCAGTCACAGCTTACTATGGTTCTTAATTTACTCAAATAGCTACCAAAATTTCAGTATGAGGTAAATGAAAAGGTTTAAGACAACTGAAAATGTTTGGATACACGCATGCAAAAGTTTAATGAAAGGAAATTTTGTGTGGTTAGAGCCATTAAACTCCAAAATTCCACTCATGAAAGTACTAGTGGGAGGGAAGGAGAGTCTGCAAGGCAATTATTGTGTGCAGTGTGACCAGTTGCTGGGGGAAAGATTGAAGGTTAACATTTAGTTTTTAGTTTAATGCTGTAAATTTGTAATACAGAAGTGCAGAATCTGCTTTGTACACCTGCTGAAATGTAGTGTAGATTCACAATTTGGAATTTGTTTTTGTTTTTTTTTTTAAATATATATGTATACATTTCATTAAAAACAAGAACATACTAGAGCTCTTAAATGACACATTAAATGTTACCTATAGATGTCTCATAGACTACTCACAGGGAGAGCTCATTTGCTTGGCAAGTGGAATAAGAGAAGGGAAGATAACTGCTTCTTTTTGTGAAGAAAATGAAATAGTGCTGGTGCTTGTAAAGTAAGGTACTTAAAAACAGAGCTAGCCTTGCTGTAACTGTTTTTTCTGTGTTGCATTGCAGAGATGGTGAGCTGAGTTTGAGTCGATCAATGATCAATAGTTCTGATAAAACAATCCGAAAGGGTGGTTCCGCTATCTTCCAGCATTCTGTAGAAGGTTGGAAAATCAATTCTACTTTGGTACTGGAGATAAGGTGAGTGTCTTAAGTAACACACAATTCATTTCATATTACTATTGCCTACAGTTCTCTTGGTCCAGAACAAAGTCATTTGATTTACTGCTGCAGGTGGATGTTTTATAACTGTACTCTCTGAAGGTGCAGTGTTAAATGCAACTAAATGCCATTAGGCTGCTAAGTAAAGTCAACCTTTGTATGAATGAATAAAATGTTTTCATCTGGCTATGTCAGTCAGACCTTGAGGACAGTATCTACATTATGCATGTTGTCAAGAACCCTCTTGGAGTCAGTGATGAGAAACTGGCACTTTTAGAATATGATTTCCTCTCATCCTAGAGGACTAAAATAAGACAGATGTAGCCTGAAAGTACCTGTTTTTCTTCCTAACTACAAAGGGAGTTCAGGCATGTGACTTAGATGTAGGAGTCAAGAGCTGCGACATGAGGTGCTTACCTACCTGAGGCTGGTCTGAGTCAGAAGGCACACATGGCCTGGTGATGCTGACAATCTCATAGAGTTTTCTTTTTTTCAGAGGCAGAGAGGCCAGAAAGAGCCTTAGGCTCATATTGAATGTGGGAGCACAGTGGAAGAATTAAAGCAAATGGTAGCTCTGATGTGTCTTAACAGAGTGGGCCTACCCATGCTGGAGCCTGGGGGAAGAGCAAGTGAATCTCCAAGTACTGCATTGCCATCATATCTTGTCTCAGTCAGGTGGGCAGGCAGCAGGAGAGGAATATGGGCGGGGCTTAGCAGTGTGGGGGTGAGAAACATGAAAGTAAACAAATTTTAGCTGCAGTTGTTTATTAGAGCAGCCTTGATTTTTGGAATGTTAGGATGCTAAATTGGAATTTCATCTAATTAAACTGTATTTTCAGTGTGATTGTTCTTTCTTCCTTTTTTTCTTTTCCTTCTTTTCCTTTTTTTTTTAAGTAAAACAAAACAAACAAAAAAGTAAGGCCAGCTTAAAAAAACCCCTCAACTAGCAATCTTTCATCTTATGAAAGAATATCTATTCTGAATGAGGAACTGTGGAATTTTTTTTATGACTACAATTATATGTTTTTAATTCTAAAACACGTAGAGAAACACAGAAGCGTAGAACCACTAAATGATTTGGGTTGGAAGAGACCTCAAAGATCATCTTGTTCCAGCTCCATTGCCTTGGGCAAGGCTGCCACTCACCAGGTCAGGCTTCCCAGGAACCCATCCAACCTGGTCTTCAGTGCCTCTAGAGCACAAGGTTACCTCAAAAATGATTAATAAGTACACAGTGGTAGCGAAAGCAGTGAGTGCTGTATGTGTCACCCCATTCTGGAAGTCCTCTGCTGTGACAAGTGAAGTGCATTCCCACTGCAACAGCAGAGAATGGGGTCAGGGATGAAAAGTGTAGCAAGAATTGAGTAGGCAGTGAACTATGCTGCTCTTAGTACTTCGGATCCTGTAGCTGTGTCTCAGCTCTGTTGTGCACTGTGGTGCCCTGTCCCCTGCATGGGCTCCCTGCTGTTTTCCAGACTCATACCAGCGAGCATCTGGCAGTCAGCCATGACAGATGCACTTCCAGACCTCAGCACTGGAGTTTTTCCCAATAATTTTTTTTGTCACCTGTTTGGCTGGTGTGTTGGTCACGAGGTAATGGACAAATTACGCTCTGAAGGTAGGCTAGGAAAGATACGTGATGTCCTGTACCAATATCTAAAATTCATATGCATGTAACAGACAGTTTAAATTGGAAAAGTAGGAAGCAACTTCAGAAGAATACTGCAGAAATTTCAAATCATATATTATAGTTTTGACAACGAGAAGAAAACAGCACACTGTTGTACTTGTGAAGTAAACTTGGAAGCCACTGAAAGACTGTGAGTAGAAGGAGGTAATTATCATTCTTAGTTATCTAGTTTTTTGGAAAAATCAGTTATCCTATTTCGGAACCATTTACAATGAATACACCTTTACTGCTCAAGCCAAATAACAAACAAGTAAAAATTTTACAATAGATTTTTGATTAAACTTAAAAGCGAAAATGAAGCTTAGGTTATGCTCATTTTTCACCTGCTTCAGAAGCAGCATAGATCATTAAGACAGAGGGTCAAACAATGGTGAATGCCGTTGAAGGTTTTTTTTAAAGTCTGTAACTACAAGGCTATCATCTCAATCTACCCCAAAAGATGAGTTTCAAAATCAATACCTTTTCCGTATTGTTGGAGGTGGGGAAGTTCTGCCATTTAAAAAATAATTAATGAGCTCTGAAGGAGCATATGATGTGAACATGTGGTATTTCTTAAAAATGGTGCAGTGAAGAATGTTTTTTGTCTCAGTAGCGCAGTGAAGAAAAATGTGTGTCCTGAACACAGTATATGAAAGGAGTCCATGCCACCTGCTAGTCCCATCCCTTCCAGAAATCATCTTTGCTAATATGTGTGGCATATTCAATTATGATATTCAGCAGTGAGGAAGGAAACTTTGCTGTACTTTCTCCTGAGGACCCCCTTGTGAAACTTGTTCTGTTCCTGATGCTGACTGAACAATACACATTTTTCTTTCATTACTGCAGGAGGATTGCCATAAACTTTCTTCCCTATTTCAGCAGCAAGATGCATCTTAACCTTAAATATTTGTACTCTTAGGAATCTTTCAGGATTATCTTCAAATGTATCTAGCAATCTCCTGTAGTGTTTTCATGGTTAAACTAACTCTTCAGCCCTCAAAAGAGCATGTGAAGACCATGAGGATGATTCATGCAACTGTTAATGTGAGCAGCAATGCTCTTGTGGTTGAGCATCATCCTAGCAACTAACGGTAGGAGAGAAACACTTTAAAAAAAGCTACCACCTTTTGAATAATATATAAAAAAAACTTACCACTTCTAAGGAGTGGAGAAATAGTTGGTGTAACTATTAGCGTACAGCCTAGAGATATTTCATAAAACTTTTCATCAGTCATAAACTGCAGCTACCTTTGTGTCTTACATCAGCTTGACACCCACAATGACTATTTTAGAACATGGAAAATATTTGTCAGTGAATTTTGCTTTGTGCAAGGACTGCTCTTTAGTGGTATGTCTGGTCATTGCTGTCTGGCAGCTGGAATGTTACCCTTTGTTATTATACTGTGCTGCTTTCTCTGTTTGCTCATGTATTGATTTTATTAGCTCAGGGTAGTGACCAGTTTCTGTCAACCACAAAGGTCATAGGGGTTCTTGGCCAGGTCATTCCTTAGTGAGTCAATGAGTGAAAAGATTCATTATCCAGACCCATAAAGGTTTTGCAGGGTGTCTGGTGTCATAGACTGCACTCTCTTGGGACCTTGCAACCAGAAGAGGTAAGGGAATGTAGCAGCTGTTCTGGCAGGCCGATGCCCTTTTGAGGAGTTGCTAAGGAAGCATTAAAAGAAAGTGCTAGGCTTTTTTCTATTACTGAGGAGGGAATGGTGATGTTATTAATAACAAGGGACTGTAGCATATTTGCTCTTTAGCTGGTCACAGTTGCTGTAATGGGAGAAATTTTTCCAACTGATGTTACCTGCTGATTGCTGACAACTTCTTTGAAAAATAATTAGTAATTCCTGTGCCTGAGGGTAGAAGACTGCTTGCTTGATTCCCTTTCTGTCAGAATGACTTCAGCCATGTGTAAGGGGAACCCACCTTCTGCAAAATTGTGTGTTTTAAGTCCTTCCTATTGTTAGTAGAAATGTGAAGGTTTCCATGGTACAGAAACAAGGAAATTTTGGTCATATAAGGGCTGTACCTTCAAACAGGAGAGGTGTGGCTGAGATTATACAATCCTCTCTGATGGAGGACTGATGCTAGCGCCTCTGTAACCTTTGTGAAATCATGTAATTACAGTGTGAAGTTTCAGGATGGGACTTTGGTCTTCCATTTATTTTTGATTAAGTTTGGCATGTGTTTGTGTTGAAGGGAGCAGATAGAGGTTTTGAATTTTGAGAAGACAAAATGAAAAAATGATGTGTGTCTAGATGTGTTCATCTCTTTATAATGTGAGAGAGTGGAAATTTCCTTTCTGGAAAGTGTGAGAACTTATAAGATGTTAGCAGCATCATTAAAAACAAAACAAAACAAAAAAAAAACAGAACAAAACACAAGAAAAAACACTGTTGTGACTTCCCCTTCTGAAGAGTTTTGATTATTATCACTGTTTATCTTTCAAGTTAATATGAAATAGCTATGATAATCCACTGAACAGCAAATGATAGACACTGAATTGGCACTGGAGTAGTGAAATTGCTCTGAAGCTTTTGTAGGAGCTTTTGGAGGTTTTAGAGCCAGCCACTGGCCATTTCCTCCAGAGTCTGAGACCTGCAAACTGGGGCTTTCCACTACGGTCACAGTAAACTTCAGAGTTTTTTTCTTGCTCAGTCCTTAACGTCAATTAAAATTCAGTGTTCTCTGTAATTGGAAGCAGTTAACTCCTCTGACTCCTTTCCTTTGGCTCTGGCTTTCTTCAGTGCATTGAAAGCTGAGGTATTTCTAGCCTTCATATGTTAAGCAGCAGTTAGGCCATGTTTAAAAGTCCACTCTTTTTTTTGCTGGAAAGCTCTAAAGATTCGTGGCTCGATTATTGTATCTTGATTAATGTATGCTTCAGCTGCTAGAGTGACCTTTCTGGTCAAGGAGGAGCATGGTGCCCTGAAAGTAGAGAGGGGGGGGTCAGCATGGAAACAGTCAGGAACTAACTGTCAGCCAGCACTTGGTGTTGGTTGTCTGTGGGTTGGTGATTGCCAGGAACCTCTGCCGTATTGGATGCAGTATGCACGGTTGTAATGAATCCAGATCTCTGAGAATTTGCAAAATTATTAGGAAGAAAGCAAGTGAGAGTCTGTGGTGACTTAAGACAATTAGGAACTTCTGAGAGTGAGATGTTGCTGGGCATGTGCTAGTTATATATCAAAAGAATTGTTTACATTGTTTTATGAAAAAAAATAAAAATCAAATGAGTCCCAAAATACAATAAGACAGCAGTTTAGCTATTTAGTTATCATTGTGATCAAAACAATATTTAGAAATTTAAATAGTTATTTCTTTACAGAAGAAAAAAAAATACCCACCAAATGTTTGTAGATAAGTAGCTGCTGGCCTTTCAGTAGTAAGTAGCTCTTCAGAAAAACAAACAAAAAAAACCTTCAGTTTTGTTAGCATGTGAAAAATATTCCATGTAGTTGAATGAAGAGCACATTCAAAAAAACAACTAACTGATCTTAATTTAGGAGTCTCCATGTGATTGGCACACATAGAGCATAAAAAGGATGTCCTGGAAAGGAAAAATAATTAATCAAACATTCACTGTTTGTAAATATCTCTTTCAGTGCTGAAGACAAGCAGAGAGCTGGAGAGCATGGCTCCTCTGGAGCAGGCGTATTTTTAGTGTCTTAAAAACAACAAAACAAAAAAGAACTGCAGTAACGTGAAGTCACAGCCTGCCCTTCTAGGCAGCTGCAACTCCTGCGTGCCTTCAGAGGAGGCAGAGATGTTTGCACCTAAGTTGGTTTTGGCCAATGGAATTTCTGTATTTCTCTGTTGTCTGACTGAAACAGAATTTTTGAAAAAAGCTCTTCAAGGAAAGAATTAATTAAGTGGCAAAAAAAAAAGTGTCTTTGTCTAGTGTCCATTGTCCTTGGGGGTGTCAACAGCTGAGAGCCACGTTCTGCCTTCCATTTGGGGAGGGTGAAGTGATGTCAATACTTGACTAGACTGGAGTCACTGGAAAATCAAATTGTTTAAAGGCCTGAGTAAATCAGTTGGAGAAAGTCTGAAGGAGAGCTACAAGAAATGTCAGTGACCTCAAACACATGACCTGTACTTAAAAAAATATATATATATATTTTAATTAGATGTCTTCGTAGCCTCAGTTAAATGAAGGTTCTTGCCAAGAGTAAGCAGTAATCTGTCCTCTGCATGCAAGGTAAATGGAAAAACAGGCTTCAGTTGCTGTGGGAAACACCCACACCAGCACTTGGAATATTGTGCTCCAGTGAGGATAAAAAAGCACTGAAATTAATCAAGATCACGAAAGAGTCCATTAAGTCTACACCGCTGGGGAGGCTGCTAAGGCTAAGCTTGATAAACACGTGCAGGGTGATGTTGAAAAAGATCTATCTTCAGAGGGGTAGGGAGTGGACTAGGTGATCACTCAATCCTGCTTTTTCCATAAGGTAGTAGTGGCTTACCTCAGCTAGCTACCTCAGTAGCGAGGATACCAGTCAGGCACTTAGCCAAATCCTGGAATTCCTAGCCAGAAAAGCTGGGACACTCCGGTGACAAGGCTTTCCAGCAGTTCCATGCACAGACGAAGGATTTTCTCTGGAAAGGTATTTCAGATAGGGTTGTGGCCTACTTTGGCTTTCACTGATATTAGTGTTTATGACCACGGTTTAGAAATTTATTTGCAATCTTAAAAGCCAAGTATTTAAATGATTTTTTTTTTTTCCATAATTCACACAGTTTGGAGGAAAATGAGGAAGAGTTAACCACTGTGTAATTGTAAGTGTAGTTGCTAGTAGTTCAAAGGTTTTTTGAACAAAATAAAGCTAAAAAATGCATATAAGTAGAAAGATGTCACCACACTGCCCTGAAACTTTACATTGTTTGGAAAGCTATTTGAAGACAGTGTTATCTGTTACATATCCCTTGACAGTTAATCAGGAGTTGTACTCAGTGTTTAAGTATTATGAACATCTGGTTTTGGTCATTGAAGACAAGCCCCAGGTCAGCCACGCGTTGTGACACCATGTTTGTATAAGTCACGTAAACAGGTAGCCGACAGTTCCTCGGCTCCAGATAAGCCTGAGCCACATCTGCCTCACCCGCCCACGAAGGGCTCAGTTGCAGTTTTATTCATCCAAACAAAACTTAAAGACCATCTAAAATGAAACAGTTCTGTTCCACATTCTATCTTAAGGTTGCAGAAGCTGTATCTGTTTAACACATTTACTAAAAGGTTCAACTAAAAATTATGCTGTTTTTTTTTACTTCCTCTAATTGAGCATGCTTTTGAATTTTATGTGCATCAGAATGTGAATTTGCACTTTCTTAAAATTATTTATCAAGTCCATTTATTCAGCCTTTTTACAGCCTTTTTGTGTTGTTTTTTTTCAGGACTCTATGCTTGGGACAGAATAGAAATTTAAAAGTGCTCTTACTATTAACCAGGATCAAGACTGAGACAGCCATATGTGCTTCATAGTTTGAAGTTATCATATCCTTTAGCATATCTTTTTATCTCAACACTTACGTGAAAGTGGGAAGTCCTGCTGTCTCTGTGGTACAGATGAGTCAGTAGCAGAGAGGAACTTAAAACAATAATATGAACATCTGCATTCTTAATCATATTTCCTTTAATATTAAAATACGTATTTTAATGCTGGTATTATACACCTTTCTTATCAGCAAAGGCATTCTTATACATACTTAATATCTGTGCACACAATTGAATTTTCTAATGAAAAATTCAGACTAAAATATTTCAGCTGTTTAATACGTGGTTGGCTGTATGGATCTGATTCAGGTCCACTTGAGGACTTGAGGAGAAATTCCATGAGCAAATGTAGTCAGGTAAAAAAGATTTAACTGTGAGTTGCCGAATAAGTAATGGAAGCCAAGGCACTTTTTTTGGGGTGGGAGGCAGGGGGGAGCAGGCTCTGTTTGCATAACTTCACTGCCTTGCTCTTATATTTTGGAATGATGTACAAGATACTCAGTTGATGAGTAAATGTTGCTACTTGTTTAGTTACACAAATATTTAGGTCAGTTTGTTCCAGATATCAGGTATGGGTGCTTTAAATAATTAAAGCAAAGCTGGTAGTGATCATGTGTGCCTTTTCTTAGTCAGAGCCCTAGGTTTCACGTAATTTCTGTTGTGTTTTCTGGTTTAGTTGTGGTCACCCCATCTCACATTAGAATGCGTTATGAAATGAGTCTCTGGATACTTTTGCTGATGCTGTTGGTAACTTTCAGGGCATTCATTGTCCAGCCACTGGTGCATTACAGCCACTGGTCTGGTGGATCTTCTTAGATAATTAATAATTCTTGTCACTTAGAGTACTGCTAGATCAGACAAGTCATTCTTTTTTGCTCTTTTTTTTTTTCTCCTTCTCATTTCGTAGTAGTTTCTTATTTGTTGCAGAGCAACAAATTACAAAATGAATTCATTGGCCTGGGAAGATTAAAGCTCATTAGACTTACAGGCTGAAGTCTTTATCCTGTGTTACAGAAGCACTTTGCCTGGCCCTTTACACCATTTGCAGGAAGATTTCAGTACTCAGAATTTTAATATTCTCCACCATTCTCCCTTATTCTGAGACCCTTAGTGTAAGCTGTCTTTGCCCCAGTGCTCCTTCATTTATACCTGACAACTGTAAAAGACACCTCAGAACATTCTTCTTTTTTCCCCTTTGTCCTGTTGTAGCAAGTGCGAGGAAGCACTCAAAAAAATATTTTTATCCTGTTTCCCTTCCCCTGTGGCTTTTAAAGTCAATTCCAGGTTGAGCGCTTTGTGTAACAGCAAGGTTTAGACTTGCTCTTTCCACTTAAGGCAGTGACACAAGAGCTGTCTGGTCATGGTGCTCCTATAGTTCACTCCTTTTTACTTGAGATTATTTCTCCTTTGTATCTCTCAGCAGGTGTTGCAACTGCTGGAGCGGCGTCTCTTTTCCTGTTTTGATCTGCTTTAAGGAAGTTCTGCTCTAAAAGTTGGTTACGTAAAAATAGTATTCTCTTACTCAAGAAATAATCTATTTTAAATCTTATTTTATCTGCTGACAGCAGTGGAAAATGTAAAGTTATTGCTTTTCTTCTTGTCTTGTTAGTATTGCAGAAATAGAAAGAAGAAGTGTGTTCATATTAACAGCTATGGGGATGACCTACCTCAGTTCATCAAGTCCTGTCTGTTCCATATTGGACTTTAGCATGAGCTTAAATTCAGCCATGGTATTCACATCTGCTCCCAAATATTCACACTTTGCAGGGCGAAGTAGGCATGGTCATGGGTGCATAAGGCTGTGGTCAGTGGTCATTCTGAGCCAGCAGATTCTCCTGCAGCTCTGACCTTTTGTAGCTTTTTATCCCAGGGACAGACGTACTACAGACTGCTTGAGACTGTCAATGCTGGGATAAGTCCATACTAACTGTAATCCTTAAAAGAATCCTTAAAATGCTTACAAGCAGGTATAGGTTACCATGATTTAACTTCCAGAACTAACCTTTAAGCAGATACGCTTTGTTATTTTCTGGGCACTGGAAGTGTACAGATGCTTAATTATCATAGTGCCTTGATCTGTGATAGCTTGTTAAGCCCTGATCTTGATCACGTGTATCTGAACCCTGTTAACAGTTCAAACGTTTAGTGGCAGAGAAGCAAGCTGCAGGACTGAATTAAACTGATTTAAAGTAATGATTGTTTTCTAGGAAGTGTTCTATGAGTTCAGGGAACAGTTTCACTAGACCTTGAGCTGTAGTACTTAAATTTCCAGCATGTTTTTAAGCTGATTTTGCTTAAATCAGAGTGAAAGACAGTGGGTGTTCTTATTTCATGTTAATTAGAATAACTTTAGCTGAGCTTCAGTTAATTAGTACTAAGTTTATGCTAAACTGAATGTGTTACAGTGAAATAAGGAGCTGTATGAAAACACAGCTATTCTTGAACCGAGCTGAGTTGCGAGACATGACAGTGTACTGAAACACTTACTTCCTGAGCTATAAATACTTAATGTTTTAAACTGTCATGTTTCTATGAAAACAAACAGCTCTTGTCCTCTTTGAAGTATATGAATGTTCTGAAGCATTGTAAAACATTAGAATAGTATATACTGTGTGATTTTTAAAGTCATCTTCCCTTGGTCTCTCAGTGCTTTCATCTCTATGGAGGAATTAAAATCCACTGCTGTAGTACTTTACTTGTGATATTGTAATTAAGATTTGAATTCTGTCGTGACAGCTTTCCTCTAATTCCATTCTAGAACATGGGAAGTGACTTCTGTCTCTCTGTTGCTAACTACCTGCAGTAGTATGCTGCATGCTCTGCATGGTCTACATTAGATAATTCCATGCAGCAGTGAACAGTGGGTCTTACCCATGACTCATTATTTTTTTTCCACCCAGAAAGAGTATTCTTCGATTCTTGGATGCGGAAAGAGATGTCTCAGTGGTCAAAAGCAGTTTCAAGCCAGGAGATGTAATCCATTATGTACTTGACAGACGTCGCACCCTAAATATTTCTCAGGATTTGCACAGCCTTCTCCCTGAGATCTCCCCGATGAAGAATCGCCGATTTAAAACCTGTGCTGTAGTTGGAAATTCTGGCATCCTTCTGGACAGCGGGTGTGGAAAAGAGATTGATACCCATGACTTTGTTATAAGGTGAGTGTTCTGCTTTTGAACACACGGCCTGCTTTGCTTCTTGGACAAAAGCTGGGAGAAGTGCTTTAATCTCAGGGGTTATCTGAAATTACAGAAAAATTAATGTGAAACTGTGTTCCTCATTATGGGATTCCCCAGATTTGAATATGTTCCTGTATTATTTACAAGAGACTTTTTTCTAAAGTGAAAGTGAAACAAGAAGTGCACTTGATGAGAGGAGAGAGATTTGAGCTAATTATTTTTGCTGTTGTTTTTATTCCAAACAAAATAATTATTGTTATGGAGCCCATGGTAGAAAAAATGCAAAATATTTTCTTTTTCAAAAGTATTCTTTCTTTCAGTAGTGATGGCCTTTTCTTTCTTTAGCCAATAGTGATGGCCTGTTGTAAATTACTATGTTACTTCTGTGCAGCATGGGGTAAAATTTCAGTGTGATGTGTTGGTGCTGAACCAGATGGCTGCCATTAAGGTAATTGGAAGTCACACAAATTTTTTCACATTGCTTTAGAAACGTATCCATGCAGTTTGGGAAAAAATGATGATAGACTTCACTTTTTATTCATTCATCTGTCAAGTACATACAATAGAATACCGTTGGCCTTCATAAATCAATAGAAACTATGCAGAATAGTAGCTGGCTTCATCTGAGAGCCTGGCATTATAGAGATATAGATCACAAGATCACAGATTATCCATGGTTAATGTATGTAATATGATAAAAGGGGGTAAAATGGAGAATTCCTTTTATTTCAAATTAAAGTCAGAGCATACTTCAGGGTTATAGTTTCCTACATTCATCTTTTTACATTACAAAAAAAAAAAAAAGTTATATGCAGCATACATGATCACGTGATCTAATATCACCAATACATTTGGTAACCACTCACCTTTGGCTTTTGGGATTCTGGTGTTTGTAGTGTGGCAGACAGCTGTGTTTTTCTTCATCTCATTTTTCTAGAAGTAATACGTACTAATTCTGCTCACTACCTAGCACTGTTCTGAAAAGCAGTTAGTGTATATAGAAAATCACGAGTGCATCTAGGTATGTTGACTGATGAACAAAACTTGCAGAATCTCATGATGCTGAGTGCATTATATTTAAGTGCTACAAAAAGTAATTTATACTATTGGAGTTAAATTTATGATCCAGTTGATTTTGATGCTAATTTATGTTCTTTTTCTCTTATGAGATCTAAAACAAAGGTATTTGTGTTTGAGAGAAGGTCATTTCTTAGAACAGGAATTTTGATGGTAGATCCAACACCAACAGTACCACTAATTTTATGATTAAGCTGATGGTGAAAATCTGTGAAACCCTAAATTTTCATCTTTCTATTAAGGTGATATGAAGATCTTAGTAATAACAAATAAAGACAGAGAATAAGAGAATATGGGCTCTATCAAGAGTAAAGATATAGTCAATACCTAGTGGTTTCCCAGGTACTATCAGGTATAAATTAGTGTCTTTGAAAGTCATCCAAAGTTGCTAATAAGTGGCCATATTTCTTTGAGACAAGCCTTCTGTTTAACAGTGCTTCTCAAAGAGCTTTCATCTGACAAAGACACAAAGTAATTAGAATACTAAAATTTAGAAGAATGTTTAAAAATAGACATCTAAAATAGAGGTAAGTAGTAAGCATTCCTGAAATCCTACAAATTTTACAAGTAAAACAATGCAGTTGTTCTTTACTCAAGAGTCATTTTTGCAAGGAATGTAATGTAAGCATAAGCAGATTTACTGTATTTACTGGACATTTTAAAGTGGCCTCTTTTTTAGTTACTTGATCACTTGGGGACTTTGTTTTTGTAACATCAGAAATGAAGAGTCTAGGGACATGTCTTCTGCCAGGATAAAATGGATTAGTTCCACAAGTTTAGTGTAGTCATGCTTGCTTTGACAGCAGAAAATGTGACACACCTTGCTAAAATGGCAAGCACAGGGGCTCTTCACTAACAAAAAAAATAAAAAAAAACTTAGGATGTCTATACTAGTACTATATTATACTACCCTGTTTCTCATATCCTTTCTGTTTTTTCTATTTGTTTTTTTTACACCTTATCAATCCTTGCACCTCTAGAACTTTTGTGGTGGCAAGCTAAAGCAAAGTGCATGTTGCTGCAATGCCTGGAAAAGACTCTGAAGCATTCCCAAATCACTGATTCCATGAAGTAAATTAGAATGAAAATGTTAGGTAATTAATCTGATTGCATTTTAAATGTTTAAATAGCACAGTTCTGTTTCTGGAGCTGTTTTACACAAGATGCTCTTTTCAGCTGTTTCTATAGCTGTTGGGTCAAATGGTGTTCACTACATCTGAGAGTTAAATCTGAGATACATTTTGCTTTCCTGTTGTCTACACTTTTTCGTCCTGGAGGTCAGAGACCAGAACTGGTTTAGACATTACCTATCTCAACTGATGTTACTGTGATCTTGTTTCTGTTATAGTTTATATGGAAATAAATAGGCATTACTTTCAGAGTAACCTGCATACATTATAATTATCTCGTTTCTTCTTTCCCCTGTCCCTGTCTGCTCCCTTCCTCTTTTTTAATGGACTTTAGTTTTCATTATGGAACCTTTTCAAAAGCAGTTGCTAACTAGAGTTTTGCAATATTTTGATTAAATAAAATATGTAAATAAGTAGCAAAATCTTGTAGATTTACTCCTGGTGATGCTACTTCTGGAGAAATCTGTTTTGTTTTAGTTGGTCTATGTGGAAAATAGACCTGAAGTAGTTAAGACACGTTACATGAAGCTCTGCAGCTTCTTCACTGCCATAGTGAACGACCATGTCAGGATATCAGTATTTAATTGCGTCTTTGGATTGAAGTGCACAGTTTATATATTACAAATCCTTTTGCTCAGCACAGGATTTTTTCCTTCCAGTTTAACTCTCAAAATCTAGGAATCAAACTGGAAATTTTTGCTATCGTTGGTAATGTTATTTTAATAGACAAACCTAGCTCTTATTTTTTCAGTGTCACTTAACTACTTGCCTTGTCCAGTCTCATGCTTAGTGAATTTGAGGTGGAAAAAGCTTTGTAGTCATTTAATAGATCTGCTGCTTGATCCTGTGTAAGGAGAAGGATAATCTGTCCTAATTCCTCTCCTACCTGCTGGTTTTGTGGACATTTGTGATGTAAGCAGCAGACAATTAGCAGCTCTGTTCAGAAAGAATAAAATGACAGACCTGCCAACAATACTGTGGACATGTGATTTCTCGTTTCAGGAGGATAGCAGGAATTTCTCTGTATCTCCTTAAATTTTAATCCAAGTGGACAGTGATAGTATCTTTTTTCTTCTGTTTTGTTCCTTAAATTGATAGGAAAAAAAACAGTTGTAATTTTGTCAGAACCCTAAGTTTGAGGGTAGTAATTTACTTATATCTTGAAACTATTACCTTTTTGTTTTTAAGTATTAGTTTCTATATTTCAATACTCATTTAATTTGCCTTGCTTGGAGTACAGCCATTGTGCCAGTGGAGCTGGATGCACAAGGAATTAGATCTGTCAAAAGAGAAGTTGCCAGTTAAACAGACTTTACTTCAATACAAAACACTTCCTTTGAATGTGTCATCACTAGCTCATTTGAATATTTTCAGCTTTTAAATGTGGCACTCTTTTTTTTCCTTTGCTTTCTCTTACTTCTTTAGCGTCAAAATGCTTAACAAGTGCAATCTACAAATATACTTCTCAGTAATTTGGATGGCCTCCCATACTCATGAGTAGCCTTTGCCTCAGGAGATCCTTGGTTTCTTGTCAGATTTCAGATTTCTTGTGGCTGCATTTTCTTTTTGGCTTCACCTAATGATAACTGCAATGCTGGACGGTGCTGTGCATGATCAGTCAGTCAGCCTGTTCTGGGAACAGAAATGAAACAGAGATGTTTCGCTATGAAGCTGAACTTCTGTCAATAAGTAGCACCTGTGCCACAAATGCTGGTGGGCCACAGTACGGAATACATTCCATTAGTATTTAGAAGTCCAACATTGGAGCATTTTTCTTCTATCTTTTTTCTTTTTTAGGAAAAAATAAAAGTTAATTCCTAATATAAGAGGTGATTTAAGGACCTAAATTTAGAAAACTAATGGAATTGCAATAAGAAATGACTTCTATAAACTCATATTCACCTAGCTTCACATTATCCAAGTGCATCTTGAACACTGACAAGCACGGAAAGCATGGAGATCACCCACCTCTTTAGGAAATTCATTCCAGATCAGACTGGAATAAAGAAATTTTTCCTAATATCCATTCTGAACCTTCCTTGGTGCTGCTTTTTGCTGTTGTCTCACATTCTATCATTAGGAACCTTGTCCCTCTTTGTTTTGTCCTAACTCCCTCTCCCAGCTTTACCTAATATTTTGTCTCATTAGACCACCTTCTGAACACTTCTACTGTAGAAAATATGCTTAGAAGAATTAGGGGAATAAGTGGTTAGTCATCATCTTAGTGCAAGAGAAGAAAGAAGTAGCTAGAAAGAAGTAGCTAGAGATTCTGATTTAAATATATATATAGAAAGAAAATATCATTCATCAGTTTGTTAGGTTAAAAGAGTAAAGAGTGCACTTTAAATGGTTTTTTTATGGAAAAACAAAAGAAAACTAAAAGGAACTCAGGGAAGTCATTATTTGGCTTTTTTTTATTATTTTTTTTTATTTTTTTTTATTTTATTTTCCTGAGGCAAGAGACGTTTCATCTTTTTCCCTTTAAGCAGTCAAGAGCTCGAGCTCAGGAGAACCAGCTTTACAAATCTTGGTACAATCTGATGTATATTCACAGTGCTGGTGTTTACAGCTACTATTGTAATTGACCGAGCTGATTTTCTGTGCTGCATGTGACTATTATTTCCAACCTGTTCTTACTATCCCAGTGTTAGTAGCCTTGTTGTAAAGTTTGTCCTACTCAACTCTGATCTGCAGTCCACTTAGTTCAGTTGTCTAAGGTGAAGGTAGCAAATAAATACTTCTAGAATGAAACTGTATGTATATGGTGGAAGATACAGCATGTTGCAGAAAATTGTTTTGGGCTCAAATTTTAAACAATAGTATTGTTGCAAAGTATTAGCAGTGCAGCATGTGAGAAAGAGGGAGCTCAGTAAATGACAGTCTTCTATTTATTCTAATGGATTTAGTATAGCAGTGGCAACTTAATAAAAAAGTAAGGTTTTATTTATTGCATGCAAAATCCTAGGTACTTATTGTCAAAGCTGAGGTGTCAAAGCAGTTTTTACTCCTGTGGATGTGTGTGGAGTTCTGTGCCTAAATAAGCAGGAAAGGCTATTGTCTGTTTCAAAGTGTTTCAGTTAATAGACTTCTTAATTTACTTGGCAGAAAGTAGGTATATGAGTTTACGTATAGGGTGTTTTCATGAAAGAATCCTGAGAACTGTTGTGGAAGAATCCTGGTAGATTATTGATACTGGCTAGCAAAATTAACTCTAAAATTTCAATAGCTATATGAAGCTATGTTAACATATAAAGATGCATTAGAGTTTAAGATAAAACTCAAAACTGAGTAACAGAAGTTATTTACATGCACTCAAGTCTGAAGGCAAACATACGATAGCCTTTTATTAGCTTTGAAATGTACTTTTCTACAAAGATTTCTGGAAATTATCTGGAAATACATATTTTCTTGTGCAAGCAGTTCAGAATGAGTGTTACCATTACACACAAACTCTTGTACATATGTGGAGAAAGTTTATTGAGCAGATGTGCAAAGTTACAGAAAAACGTAAATCCATTTCCCAAGAAAACTCACGTCATGATAAAGCTGGACAACTGTATCTCTTCAGAGTATGTAGGGTTAGTAGCCTTATGAACATTTATTTCTGAAGATGATTGCACCACTTTTCTTGATAATTACAGAATAAGGTGTTGTTCTGAGAAATTAGTATTGTTATCTAGGCCTAGATCGTGTGTATTAATTGCTATCAATATGCTGAATTATTTTTATATAACATGAGTATCTGACCAGTAGAAGATGCTAAGGGATTAAGCTTAAGCAGTAAGTTCATTGTGCCAGAAAATAATTGCAGAACTAGTAGAATGACATAATGTTTGGAATATAATAACATGGAAATGTTTTAAAAGACTTACATCTGACATCACTTAGCATCCTTTCACTCAGCTAAAAAGTTTGCTAAATCATGAATATACGGTTTCAAGGTGCTGCACTGGTACGTATCAGCTAGAGGTGAATTCACAGAAGATTTCTGGAGATGATTTGTCTTAGGTCTGACTCATCACTAAAATCACAGGTAGTTTCTGAACTACAGACACCTGCCTCTTGTGCTGCCTATAGAGAAGGGCTTCCTGCTTATGATACATATATTTATATGACAGAGACAAAAAGACATGGAGAGCAAAGGCCTGATGGAAGCGACAAAATTACTGCAGGTTGGACAAGGTTTGACCATAAGACATCACGGCAATTATTTTTTTTCCAAAAATGTAATTTCAAAATGAAATAAAAACATTAAATTTCAAAACATCTGATCAGCTGCAGTGATATTCTAAAAAAACCAAAAATCTTTTTAACATGAGCTAAATTTAATTTGTCAATTATACTTAAATACTGTACTGAGCAAAAAGGCAATGAGTATATAAATTATACCTAAATTGGCTGACATGATTTCCTGTAAGCATGTGCGTTGTTGGTAACGAGAAGATGAGAAACGAGCACTAATGAAAGGTAATAGATGTTACAAGGCATACTCTGAGCTATGCTTTTTAAAGAATGATGACATTGTTCTCAAACACACAAAAAGTCTTTTCTAACTGACTTAGTTGCAGTCAATGCCTTTCGTTTTTTCGAAGTCTGAAAATGTTGGCAAGATGCTATGTGCAGTCACACCTACTATCACTGGTAGTTTTTCCTCATGTCAATTGAAATAGGCTTGCACGTTCATTTTTAGCTTTTCCTTCATGCATACATTTTTCTGAGTTAATGTTTCATATTTATTTTCATTTTTTCCATTAATTTCTTTCTCTTCAGGTGCAATCTAGCTCCCGTGGTGGAGTTTGCTGCAGATGTGGGAAATAAATCTGATTTTATTACCATGAACCCATCAGTTGTACAAAGAGCATTTGGAGGCTTTCGGAATGAGAGTGACAGAGAAAAATTTGTGCATAGACTATCCATGCTGAATGACAGTGTCCTTTGGATCCCTGCTTTCATGGTCAAAGGCGGAGAGAAGCATGTGGAGTGGGTTAATGCATTAATCCTTAAGAATAAATTGAAAGTGCGAACCGCCTATCCATCACTGAGACTTATTCATGCTGTCAGAGGGTAAGTGTCTGGAAAAGACTGGTCTGTCCTTGGCACAATGAAACTCATAACTAGAATTTCTAGCAGCCAGAAAAAAAGAGGGCGTAAATTGTTAAAACTATTAGCATATTTCCCCTATTGTTGTAATGGATTGCATTTATGGTGAAGTAAGCTTGTTCGGCAATAAATGTCATCCACTCATTTAGCCCACTGTAATGCAAACAATTGAAATGCGACAGCACAATAACATTTTTCTTCTGCTTTTACATGCAAAGTATTTTTGTGCTCATTAGAGTGAGAAATTGATGAAAAACAGACAGGAGTCAAAGAGTATTTGTATTCTTAACAAATCAGAGGACAATAAAAGTGCTGTTTGTTTTTTTTGGGGGCAAGACTATGGAGTAAAAATATAAATTCAGGCAACGTATTGGAGGTAGGGTAACAACCATGCAGATAATGAAGTCTGGCAGATCCGAAAGTAATGAGCTCCTTTCCAAAATGCCTAAGATTTTGTAGCAAACTTTCTTCTTTTTAATTCAGCCAGGTGCTTGGTCACTTCAAGAGTATTGACCAGAAAGATTCACGTTCACTCTTTGTACAGAGGCGTGCTTCTTTTCAACCTCATAATCAAACAGAACTCTTAGTTGAAGGCTCCATTGCAAGTATGAGTATGTAGGGCTCTATATGAAAAATATTCAGAATACGATTTATCTATTATATTATATATATAGATATATATTATATCTATTTGTTATGTGAAATATGACAGTGTGATAATATTCAGCATCTGTTCCATTGAGCTGTCTAATTCATGGAGTTTTGGGAGACGTCTTAAAGCTTGCACAGCAGTTAATGATTATGTGACTGCCTAAAAAGTTTGCTGCTGTTAACAGCAGCAAAGATGGGAGCAGAGGGGATTTTTCATCTGAAAGCCCAGAGTAGTATGAGAACATGAGAATAAAGCTTAGAAATGTGTTTTTCTTTTGGGTATTAGTGCTTTTGAGTGTGTTTCTCCTCTTCTGCCGTGTCCCAGATAGAACGGCTTTGTTCTTCATATGGTATAATTCTGGCACTGAAAGAAATCACTGTCACTTTTGGGATTTCATTGATTTTTCACTATGTTTCTCAGTTTTCAAGTGGATAGTTCTTTTATTATACAGTTACAATTCAATTACTTTTGGGCCTTGATTGTGTTGAATTTTCAGGTGTTCAGAGTGCCTATAGCACAGTCCACAATAATGAGGCTTGTTAAATGTAGGTTAAATGTAAGGAGTGAGAGTCAACTCTACATAGGTTGCATTAAACTTTTCTAAGATGTGGTTGGTTTCTATTTTAAATGGAATATCATGGCAGTATGGGAAACAAATGAGCAAAAAATATTTTTGAATTAAGCATGCCTAAGCTAAAAATTAATATTTTCTGCAAGTGAACTGAGTGTTAAATCAGCCCATTTTGAGCAGTAAGACGTGGGAGAATTTAAGCAAGCTATGGGTGTTAATTTCAGTTTGAAACTGAAGCGCAGCTAACCCCAGTGCCATTTAAAGAAACATGTGCAGTGTAGCTACATAATTTTAAGTAAAATATTCATGTTTTATTCTGTTAATGCTCATGTCTTTTTCAAATCCGGTAAACTGCTATTTTATGAGCTTATGAAGAGACACTTCCTAAAATATACACCTATGAAACAGTCCTTGTTTTATGAATCTGAACTATTTTTGTATATTTTCAATACTTTTGCAAGCTGTGCGTTTTGCAAGTGTAAGTCTTTGTGACCACATAAAGTAAACAGTGATGACCTGTGGAGGGCTCACGGTGCTGCAAAACAGAAAAGATAAAATAAACACAACCTGAAAACAGCTTCTAGTTGGATGAGAAAACAGGAAATGTACCCACAAAAACTGCAGTTAAAACACTGCAAGGCTTGTGCAGACCTTTCTTAATAGGTGTCTGAGCACATGTGTGCAATTGAGATTGTAAGGCTTATGCTATGTCTTTCAGTGTCTTAGGCCATAAGAGGGAAATGAAGTTTGAGTTGTTGATAAAAGAATGATAAGGAAATCTGAACTGCAGGAGGTGTGTTCTCTCGTTTGTCTTCCTTTACATGAGGAAATGACTTGCATGTACATTTTCAACTTCTGTTGTGTAGAGTGCAGTGCTCTCAAATATTTCTATCTTTGTTTCAGTGCGGCATAATAATCTTTTAATTTACAAATGCTTGGAGCAGTCGTTGTCCTCTGTTTCTAACTGTAACATCCTCAAGCTCCTTTCAACTTCCATACAAATCAAAGTTCACTTATTCTCCTTCTCTTGTGTTAATAATACCAAAACATTCTGTCTTCAAGAAGCCATATTTTGGATTTAATAATAATTGATACGAAGGTAGTTAGAACTACTTTAACTTAGACTTCAGTGATAAGAGAATCACTCAGAAAAGTCAGCCTGGCTCATATTGCTTCCCACATTTTTAAATCATCCTGGTGTAACTAAAGCACAGTGAGAATTTTCTTAGATTGTGCCAAAGACATAATACCAGGAGGATGTACTGAACTAGCATACTTAGTTTGAAAGTATATGCTTATGGAGGTGAATAAAAGGTGCAGTTTTATCTTTAATAAGCTAAAGTAGTCCCTTAGCTGTTTTTGAGAATTTCAACAGCCTTGCTGGTTTTTGTTTCGAGAGCTACACCACATCCTTATCATTCAGCTGGGTGAAATGAGGCTTGTATTTGAAACGTATTACACTGCAACTACAGGTCTTTATAATCCAAAAATATACAATTCTGTACTGCAGCCTGAAAACTTACTAAAAAGAGCGTATAACTACCCTTAACAGGTTTCAGTTCTGACTTTTTTTTCCTGAAGAACAGACTGCTTGTGAAAATGTAAATTGATATTGAGTTATTTAACACACCTACAATTTTATGAAAAAACATAGAAATGTAGTGTATTGTGTGCTAAATAATTTAATAACTAATGCTTATAAATTCAGTCTGACGTACTTAGTAGTAATAGAGATCTTTAATGCTGAAGGATGCAGGCTGATGGCCATAAGGCTTGGAAAGGATTGCCTCTGTTCTTTTTGTACGTATCACACTGCCACGTTGTTCAAGCAAATTAGATTCTTCCTTCATTAGTCTGTAAACCATAAGGCATAGTTAGTTGCCAAAGACAGGACAGTAGTTTTCTTGGACTTCTGTTGTAATCTAGAGTCACTAAACTCTGTGCTCTATTAAATAATAACAGCAGTTTTGCTGCAATTGCATACATCTTTGAGATTCTGTCCTTTTTTTTTTTTTCCTTTTCTTTTAATAAAAGCAATTTTCTGATCAGTACTTAGTGTTTGGGAGGTGATCTTGGTCACATGCTAGCATAAAGTCTGTATTCTGAGAACATTCTGAAAACTTTTTTCTGTCTGTTCTTGCATGTTTTGGGTCATAAGAGAGGTAATGTGGTGTTTAAAAAAGAAATTGCTTTTTTTTTTTTTTTTTTTTGGTGGATTCCATGGCTTATTAAACTTATGTGAATGATGTCTTCTCCTCTAAAATCTCAGAGGGATTCAAAGTTTTGAGAAGAGATTATATAAACACTAAGTCCAGCATGGCAACTAGTATCTTAACCGACAGCATAAATTTTAAATGGCTGAGGTATACATATATTTAACTTGAGCTGTCTAATACCAGGATGATCTAGTAGTTCCATATGGTAATTTCTAATTTTCTTTTTTTTTTAACTTTTGTACTTCTTGCTCAACAAGTTCGTTTATCAAGTTAAAAAATGGGATTTAAAAAGTGTTTGGGGGGCAGTTGCATGATTTCCTCTTGAAGTGTTTCTAAAAGCTTTTTTAATGGAATTTTTAATGTCACTGCGCACACATTATTGACAAAATAATTGAGGTAGTTAATACCAAACTGAGTTCAAGATAGAGGTAGAATCTATAAATGACGAGCTTAATTGATTAAAGGGATTCTTTGCTCTGTAATGCCAGTGCTAGGAAGGTTAATTCTAAATAATTAAGATGAACAAAGAGCATTATTATTTTTTTTTAATTGAATTGAGCAACAAATTTCAGAAACTTTGATTTATTAATAGAGCTGAGATTTCATACTGAACACTTTCATTATTAGGATTATTTTTAATGATCTATTCCAGGTGTGTGATTACCCTTTGAAGCATAAAGTGTGTCTGTATAATCTAGTCTCAGTAGCAGAGTTCCACTGGAAGGCGTGCTCAACTGCAGTGTAGGCAAACAGGAACTGAGCTTACAGGGATCAGAGTCCAGATGCTCGTGTTTATTTCTGATGGTGGCAAACAACTAAACCTGGAAAGAGGAGGAGCAGATGCTTTTTGCTGTTGGGGCTGTCTTTTAGTTCCCCCGGGGGATCAGGGAGAGTTGCTGAGGCTAGGCACGTTGATGCATTGGAGGCTAGAGTTAACTCTCAGAGCCCACATCTGCTGGCGCATATTGGAAGACATGGGCTGAAGATGCGGAAACATTCTCACTCCTGCCAACACTGTCCTTTTATCTTCTGCAGTTTTCTGAGAAATTTTTTCTCACGTTTCCTCCCTGTCTCTGCAAAACAAAATTCTCACATTTATCTTAATGTGTGAGAATCTTTTCTTGGCTTTTTTCCTGTTGGAGTCATCCCATGAACTGTGAGTCACTCACCAGCAGTAAATTGTTGCAACTGCTTCACAGAAGATTCCTTCAGCCTTAGGGGTACACAACAACTGCATGAGCATCCTGTGGGATTAGCTTGGGCTCCACTAACTTCCTCCTTGCTACTGCCTTTACGAGAGTGGTATTAGACTTGATCCTACACTAAACACAGCAGAATTCCCACTGAAATCTCTGTGTTGTGCCTGTGTAAAGAGTATGCCTCGTCTATTTATGGGCATTTCAGTGCAGAGTCCTTTTCCCTTTGTCAGTGAAAGCAAACAGCTGTCGTTTGAGTGGAGTGACCTTTTGCACAGCTTCAGCATAGCTCTGGAGTCCTTCACTGTGAGAAATACAGAAGTACTCTGAGAAACTGAAACGGGCAGAAATTGAATACTTCTCCAGTAGCTCTCTGCTAATAAAGGAACAATTGCCAGGAGCAATTGAAACTGTAAACAGTCAGTTCCTTTCTTTACTGCTACCATATTGTTTCTTACTGCTAAAATATGTTCCAAAAGAAAAGCTATTTTGAAGTACGTGGATTACAGTCACTGCAGAAATCAAGGAATGAAAAAGATGGACAATAAGCTGAAAATAACTGAACAGATTTAATATAAAATAAGAAGGACTCTTACATCACACCAGAAAAAATACTCAATATGTGGAAAAAAAATCAGATTTCTCTTTCAGCTTTCCAGTGAACTACGCTCCTGTTTTCTATAAATGTGGGGATAGAAATAGTATTTTTCTGTCACAAGTATCCTTCTGGCTTGGTCTAACCTATTAGTAGAGCTGGCTTTGTCTGCCAGATTCTTTGAAACCAATGGGACACCAGCCAGTTGGGATTTTCAAAACTTGAGTTGTATGAAGACATTCACCATATCTCAAGATCTTTTCCTAATGTGAGAAGAGCATGTGGCACTCCTCTTCCTGAGGCAGAGACACCACCAAAGCACCCAGGCCAATCTCAGCCCAGCAGCTGATGGCCAGGGCTGCTGGAGCCCTGCATGCCATGAAAGTTATCAGTCTGCTTAACTGGGCTTAGAGCTCCTCAGCATGTCCAGCTGATTGCTTTGCACAAAATCTCCTTTCTCCTTCTGGTTTGGGGAAGTTTAGGAAAGATGAGATGTGATGCTTTTTGAGAGAAATAAGTCTTTTTTCAATGGGAACAAACTCAGTTATAGTAGGGGAGGACACAAAGGGGAAACAGAACATATGAAAAGTAGTGCTTCCTGTCTTATTATGTTGGCCTGCAACAGGGGCAGACATTGATGATATGAAAGCAGAAGTTGAACCTTGCCACCGATATTCTGTTACACGTTGTTGCCTTGTGGCAGATGGCATCTGACACGCAAGTGCGTATGAGCAAAGGTGTGTGTAAATGAGTTCCTCCATGTGGAAAAAGTGACACTGAATATTCATTGATGTTTGATGTACATTTCTGGAGACCAAACAGTGGATGTGAGCACAGCTGGACTGTGCATGAATGTGGCATGTGACCTCTTGTTTGTAGTTGGCAAAAATGCATGGCTAGTGTTTGTGATTATGTTGAAAGAGGAGTGTTTTGTAGCTGAGAGCTTTCTCTGTCAAATAATGTTGTTGTGCTTTTTGTATATGTTCTAGTTTCCATGGAAAGAAATAGGAGGCATGATTTTTGAAGTGACCTTTGTTTTTTATAAATGTATTTTTCATAGTTTAGTCCATTCAGCAGAGTAGAACCTGAAAAGTCAGGTCATGATTGTAGAGAGACAACCTTTATTCTTATTTATTTGTTGATAATAAAGATCTGGGTTGTTTCTTTGTGTGTGTGTGTGTGTGTGTGTGTATGTTCCTTTTGCTGTGGCAACTGCTTTGCTCCTAAATGAGCAATGAATGTACTTAGGAATTGTAAAACTTACTCTACTAAGGTTGAATTTTAGCTTTCAAGCAGATGAGAGCAGCGGACTTGGTTATATGAAAAATAGCAAGGAAATTGCTTATTTTCAAGTTTTTGAAGCTTAGTTTTTGGCTGTTAGCATGACTGTTGGCATCTAAGGGAGGGATAAACTACACATAGGTTATTCATGCACTATATTTACATCTTCATGTTTGACAGCAGTTTTGCTACTGATCTGTTATTTTTCAATTGTTTTGTATGCTCTTGCATAAAATCCTTTAATTTCTGTGTTTTTGAAAAGTAGACAAAAGTGCAAAGTTAATTAATTCTTATTTGTCTGTATCTTGCTCCTGTAACAATAATTGTTGATGCACAGCAGAAAAGCAAATCAGAAACAGTTTTCACAGACTGTGAAGGAGGTCCTTGGAGTCCATAAAGAGCCATGTTTGATGGGCAGTGCTAATGGGATGGAGAAGAGTTTTTCAGTGCTTTTGATGCATGAAGTAAGCTGTCGATTTCTGTATGATACATGTGTGAATGAGGAAGTTCTGTCAGGTTTACTTTTATTTGTTTAAAGGAAGGTGAAACTTACAGTTCTGCTAATTTTTGTTTTGTCTGAAATGGTTAGGTAGACTTTTCAAAAATCTGTGTATTTAGCTTTCATGTTAATGAACTTCTGTGATAAGGAGTAGTTATGTCATGTATCTAGCCAGTAACTTATTTCTTCACGTGGTCAGTTAATTTTCTAAGTAGAGTGGAAATTAGCAAACAGATATGGTTTTAAAAGATGTGACTAAAAATGGCTGATTTTCCTGCATAGATGATTCTGAATTTTTCAGTAAAATTGAAGCACTAGTATGATATGGTAGATTCTACTAATTCTAAATATATTAATCTCTTTTCCAAACTGATTCTTCATCTGGAATAAGAAATAAAAATAGTTAGAAAAAGAAAATTAAGAAGACTTGAGTGTTTTTTTTGTTGTTGTGGTGGGGTTTTTTTTGGTTGTTTGTTTTTTGTTTTTTTTTGGAGGGGGGGGGGTTTAAATCTTCATTACATATTTTCATAGGGAAAAAAAAAAAAAAAGATAAAAATGGATACACATACTTATTCTGGTTCCTTTGTTCTGTGATATACTTCTGGATGTCCCATTGATTTTTTAAACTGAGCTGGAAAAGGAACACTGTATGCCATGTTTTTCAGAATGGACAGTTTTGGCAGAGGAACAGTGATTCTAGCAGGCCCTTACAGTCACCTTTTACTCCAGCTCAAATAATGGGATAGTTTATTAGACTGAATAAACAGTCCAGTCCTTCAGCGAAGTGGTACTCTGGGACAAATAGTGCCAGTGCATGAATGAGCAGTTTGGCTTGATGTCATCATAGCCTCCCGTTTTAGTTCAAATGAGCTTCTTCAAAAAATGTTCTAACAGGTTTGTTAGAAGTTCCTGGATTCTCCTTGTATGGAGAAAGACTCCAATACTTCAGGTCAGAGCTAAATAGAATTAGGCATTTTAAAGTTAACCAGTGCTGAAGCTAATCACTACCTTACTTCCAAAGACTGCTTGTGAGGAAACACTCTGCCTGTTCCTTAAAAGAGTACTTAGATGTTACACAAAAAAGCACATGTTCCCCCTGCTTTGTGAAGTGTACAACTAGGTCTGGCTGTAATGACATTAATGTTCTTCACAGTAGCCCTGTGCAACAGCGCACAGAGGCTGTGTTCTGGACTAGTGGCTGAATCACTGTTGGTAGCATACCACTGTTGTGGCATCAGGGCCTTCTCCATGTCTTGCTCTTCCCCACAGTGAGCTGACTTGAGTGGAGAAGAGGCTGGGAAGAGGCACAGCTGGGACGATTGACCTGAGCTCACCAAATGTATCTTCCGTGCCACATAAAGCCATGCTGAGCAAAAAAAAACCACAGTAGATAAATATCTTTTTTGTTGTTGTCTTTTCGTCTTCCAGCATAGCCACTGCTGAAATACTGAGTGGCTGGGCCTTTAGTCTATGTGTGGAAGATGCTGAGTTACTATCTGTGCATAACTTCAGATTTTTTTTTCCATTTCCTTTGTCTAGTAAGCTGTCTTTATCTCAGTGCATGAGTTATCACACTTTCACTCTTCCTGTCATCTCCCCCATCCCACTGGGGAGGCAGTGAGCAGCTATGTAGGGGAAGTGAACTCAAGCAAAATTGAGTTTTTCAATGGCTAGAAAAGAGCTTCTAGTCTGTTTGGTTTGCATTGGAGAATTAAAATATTTGGTGAGTTACAAGATGAGGAACCGGGTGAGCATTACTTATTCCATGTGTTTGTGAAATTAAAAGGCCAGGTGGTTAGGTCAGTGCTGTAATGTGTACAGAGTTCCTAAGCACTGAACACGTTTGGAAAGAAAGTAGTTGACCAATCAGGTGACAGTTCTAGATTGTGTTTCTTTGAAATTAGAATTGTGACACACCGCAGCTCAGTTAGAAGCTCCCTACACAGGGAGTAAGGTTTTAATCTCTTGCCAGTTTTCTTGCCTCTGCCTTGCTGTACACTGTCTTGTGCACCTCTTTCAGCTGATTCCTGGGAATTTTGTTCTCAGGTGTCTTGCTGTCCTAATGCTCCTGTATAGACAATGAAGACATGTTTTTTGTGTATGGGAGATTAAGTTGTATGTGAGTTCATATTCGCTAACAGATTGAGTTTGCTGATCTGAAGTCTGATTTTGAGATTTGTCCTTTAATCTTCGGCAAGTGAATTTATGGATCACAAGAAAAGAATATGAATTGTATTTGTAAATGTAAAAGAAAGTAATTTTATTTTTACATTGCTTTTCAGTATTTCCGTTTTGAAATAACACTTGATATGCCTCAGAAGCACTGCAGACGTGTTATTTACATTTCTGTTTTTAGTGGGCACAAGTGTAATTGTGTTCTTTGAAGCGTGTGTTTAGTGGAGTAGTCAAAGAAAATTGACTTAGAGAAAGCTATTGCTAGAGCTTATATTTCTTTTTAATCTTAGTTGTACTGTATTAACCAGCAGAAGGATACAGGAGAATTTCCAACCAGACTAATTGTTTTCTCTCACAACTTGCAAGTGAACATTTGCAAAAGGATCTGAGAGGAGACCCTACAAAGAATAAGAGCAACTGCTGGTTTCAGAACATCTAGGAGGTTCATGGGGTTTTGTGTTGTTTTTTTTTTTGCTGTTGTTGTTTGTTTTCCCATCTTCATTTCAGTATAAAAGAGGGCACAGTCACCAGAGGTGCTGGAAGGAGAGGAAGTAGTGGGTACGCTGGAGTCATACTGAAACCAACAGGTGGCACGTCTTAGTCTTATGTCAAAATCTTTATCTTCAGATGAAGCCTGTAACATGCAGAAGGCCTAAAAGGGTCGTATCCTCCTCTTCATGTTCCAGACAGATCTTACAATCTAAAATTCATCTGCAGGCTTTCCAAACTTTGAATATGCATGCTGGCAAGAACTTTCCAGATGGGGCCCTTCTCATGTTTAGTCTGTAAGGGACAAAGTAAAAGATGTAAGAAAGAGAATGTAGACCATGGTATATTGCTCTTCAAGACAGGAAGCTTTCAGAAAATAATCCTGAGTGTTTTAGGTGTTTTTTTTCTTGGGGGGGGGGTTGGTTTTTCGTTTTTTTTTTTTTGTTCTTTTTTGTTTGTTTGTTTGTTTGTTTGTTCCTTCTACAAAGCTAGTAGTCATTTAAAAATCACAAAGGTTAGAGCCCAGAAGGCTGTTAAAGACAAGACCCTAGAAAGAGTACTTCTTTTGATGCTGCAGTGTGTTCTCCCTTTTGAGCAGTGAGGTATACTTACTGGCAGCAGCTGGGAAGCTGGATGGCCACATGAATCTTCATAAGCTGTGAACATCCTGTAGAGACTGTGGGGCTGCTGTAAGGAATGGGTGTAAACTGGTGCTAGAAAAAGAGTGCGGGGCTTGACTTACAGATCCACCGATGACCACTGAGATTTCCACTGCCTGTAAAGGATTTATCTTGTGATTTTCTAGAGGATGTGAAGCTCTGTAGTTTGGATTTCTTAGAGACCCGAGGGACGTTTCGTATAGGAGCAGATCTGTAGGGTCAGTGCAGATTTTTTTTCAAATACTGGCCAATCATGACAAAGTTTTTGGTTTTTTTTATATTTTTCTACGCTCTTTTTTGAAATATGTGGTATAACAGACAAATTGATGCAGGAAGCTGTCATGTTGGCAAATCTGGGAGGACGGCAGTATAAATACAGGAAGTCTTTCTGGAAGAAAATCAAGCACTAATCTCCTTGCTCATTAATCATGGGAATTTGTGTTGGAAATCGCCTGAAAAATTTATCAGTGCAATCTGCAGCCTTTCTCATAGTCATCACATGTTAAATAATGACCCAGTGTAGTAGTGACTCAAACCATTTTTTTCTCAGTCTGTTGCATGTGCTTGTGAAACCAGTTGTAGGGCTTGGCAGAGCTCTGATCACATTTTATTTGCTGATAAGTAGCATTATGGTTGGCATTGTTCTAGCTGTGCATTCTAGCCGTGAAGCTAGAGCTTAACAGAATATGAAAAATGAACATTTTGCTCTTTAAATACACTGATTCTTTGGCATAGAATCATAGAATGGATTGGATTGGATGGATCCTGGATTGGAAGGGATCTCAAGGATCATCCAGCTCCAAACTCCCTGCGACAGGCAGGACTGCCAGCCACTAGATTAAGTACTAGATAGTTTGCCCAGAGCCCCATCCAACCTGGCCTTGAACACCTGCAGGGATGGGACATTTACAGTGTCTCTGAGCAACATGCTCTTGAATCTATCAGTAAGAACTTCACCAGCATCTACTCTAAATCTTCCCTCCTTTACCTTAAAACTATTGCCCCTTGTCCTGTCACTATCGACCTGTGTAAGAAGTTATTTCGCTCCTGTTTATAAACTCCTTTTAAATACTGAAAAGGCACAATATGGGCTACAGTGTATTGTTAAAAAGTTTTTCATGTTTGATGGACTTTGTAAGGCTATGTCTCACTTCTCCTGATCTTTATATTAAGTTGTGATGGAACAAATTATTACTGTTCGATCACGTTCTTCAAAAAAGGCTTTAAAGAATGTTTTTTACCTGTTTGAAGTCTTGTGGAATCTTTGTCTTAGGGAGTAGCTTCTACTTTCTTCTTATATGAAGTAGTTGTATTAGTATGAAGTCTGGTTCGTCTGCTTGACTAATTCATTGCAGCTGTGGGATTTATTATGGTAAAATCAATATCTTTTATATGCATTTGATTAATCTGCTCTATCTCATTGTACTGTTCAAATCTAAATGCCTGTAATGGATATATTATGTAGTAATTTCTAAAAGAGATACTTCAAATGTTATTGATTAAACCAAGAGGTCGGATTTTCTTCTATATACTTGACGGTAGTTGAGCAAATAAAACAAGTAACATAGCACTGCACATGTTGATTTACTGTATCAACTGGGAGCTGATGTTAGACTGACTTCAGGCTTCAAGGGGAGTAGAGCACAAGCTGAAAGTGGTTTTACGCTGTCAGTCCAGTGAGCAGAATGCATCCTGAAGTAGTCTAATTTATATTCTAATTTCTCTTTTATTATTATTTTTTCTTTTATGGCCTTAACTTTAAGACGTAGGAAATTGTTTGCTCTTATTTTTAATTATTGTTTTGCTGTGCTGTTTTTTTCTTCTGTTATAAAAGCGTTACTGCTGGAAAGTAGATCTTCTTTTTCCTACTGATACGAATATTTGCTCTCTTGGTGAAAGACAAAATCGTTAGTACAAGGTGTACCCCAGTAACATGGTGTTAAAATTTTCAGAGGAAAGAAATACTAATCAATTTGAAGTTGTAGAATACTTTGATTAAAATATTAAGAAGTCGGTATTTAAAAAAATAAGAGAAAGGCAACCTCTTCATGGCTGAACGCCCCTGGCCCTCCCACCCCACCGCGTGCAGGATTACTCCAACAACAAGTGCAGCACCTAATACTTGTGCTTGTTCATTTGGGCCCACTTTTCAAGCCTGTCCAGGTCCCTCTGGATGGCATTTCCGCCTTCTGTTATGTCAGCTGCACCACTAAGCATGGTGTCATCAGCAAACTTGCTGAGGGTACACTCAGTCCCACTGCCTGTATTTTTGGTTAATGAGCAAACCAAACAGAGCAGTGGTCTGAGATGAACCGCCTTAGGGACACCACTCATGAACAATCACCTGGATACGGATCTGTTGACCAGAACACTATCTATAACCATCCAACCAGCCCTTTATCCACCAAATATCCAACTTTCAAATCCATGTTTCTCTAACTTAGTGATAAGGATGTGGTATGGAACCTTGCAGAGGTCCAGGACAACATCAGTTGACCTTCCTCTTTCTACCCATGCTATCACTCCATCACAGAATGCCACCAGACTGATCAGGCAAGGAAGTATTTCTGTTAGTATCTGACTTCAGTGATGTTGCCTGTATGTCACATGCATAACTCATTGAAGAATTTAAACTATTTCATCAAGAAATCTCTTCTGGCATGTTAACTGCTACAACATTTTCAAGTCAGTTCAAAACAGCTGACAGGCCACTAGCATGTAAATGAAACTCAAATTTAAGGTAGGTTATTGTCCTCATATCTGTCCAATCTCCTTTGCAAGTCTTATATTTAAACACGCTCATGCATCTATGTCAGTCACCTGACATATCCTTATTAAAGTTACTTCTGTGAAGGTGGGCCTTCACTGTTATTGTCTCTTTAGAGAAATGTATCTGTATTTTCCAAAAAGGCAATTGATGTATATACAGAATAGGCTTGGAAATTTGCTTTATGTTCTCAGAGTACTTGTACTCATCTGGTGTCTAAATAACGTGAATGATAGTATCTATGTGAATAGCCATTAACGTTATTTTGCCTATTTGATCATTAATATACTGCTCATGGAATGAAAGTGAAACATCACTTTTCAGTTTCAGTCCCACTTGTAGCTGTCTTGAAAAAAGACCTCACTTTCCTACTGTGACATGTTTAGTGTTTTGGTAGCTGCATCAATGATCTTTTCACAGAAGCTCTTGGAGACGTCTCTTGTTAGTGCTGTGAATAACTTACCATTTTGAAAGAAAAGTTACACAAGCGTGGGCTAGTATCTCTGCACTCCTGTCATGTTCAGTTAGCCCAACAATTGAAATTTAGGGTAAGACTTAAAACTATAGTCTGGTTCTTTATGAACCTGCTAGAGCAGGATTGTGCACTGTTACTTTCTACAGGAATGCCAACAATTTCATTAGTGAAATCTAAGGTGAAACAGCTGCTATATCACATTTTTCTGTCTTGTATAAAGGCTATTTAAAGATAATTGCAGTTGCTTTTTAAAAATATATGTAGAGAAGTATTCCAACTACTTCTGTAGATTGTGTGCAGAATCATAATAAATATGTATTGTTTATTGCTTAAATTGCACAGCTTCCTATTTCCTATTTCTCCTTTCTTCCAGAGTTTGCTATTTGCAGATGGAAAATACAAGTAACAATCAACTTTTTCAAAAAGGAGGATTTTCCTAATAGAAACCTTGACATTTCTTTTAAATTATTTCTAATAAAAGTATAATAGTGCCCACTTTCATTCCTATTGTTTCTTCCTTAGATCTTAAAGATCAATGATTTCATAGGCAGAGTGTACCCATAATAGTGTGAAAATAAGAGCATTTACCAGAGTTTCATAGCTAAGTGAAGAAATTCCCTCTTCAGTTGAAATATGTTTTGTACAAGCAGTTTTGTATTGAGGCACAAGTGTTTAGAAGAACAGCTTGTTTTTTGTTTTTTGTTTTTTTTTTTTTTTAATTTGGAATTTCTGATATAAAGTTCAACTTTTGCTCACGTTGTGGAATATCTAACCATGACAGCTACAAGCAGGGTGTCCAGTGCTTCAGTGCTAAGCTTTGCAGTGGTGTGGCAGTGTGATGTTCTTTCATCCTAATAAGATCCTGGCTTTGTAGATGTGTTTTGTGGTGGCCCTTGCCTGTTAAAAATTAGGCCCCACAGACATACACTTATATTTTCTTTCAGAAGCTACTGAAACAGATGGAAGATATTGTCATCCATTCCCACTTTTTAGTACAGTATTGAGTACAGAGTACTTGCAAAGGACCGGAAGACTTAAACTTTTTTCCCCTAGATGTGACAAACTGAGGCCCATATTTTCTGCAGTCATGGTGTGTCATATATTTGTTAGCGGGCATTTCTGAGGAAACAGTTGTCTCTCTGTTCTGCTGGAATGCTTCTGCATGATAATCAAAAACGTGGGCATTTTTGAAAGTCCTTGTTTATGAATGAAGGGTCAATGTTTCTGCAGTTCGATCATATCACCTTAGTACACTGAAATGTATGAGTTCCTTATAACATAATCTTACAGCTTAACATTAAAAAAGCCGTTGTCACTGATTCATCAGTGACCAAAAGAGGGGTATTTCCTTTCTTTTGCTGAATTTTCTTATTAAATATCTAAAGAGGCTTATTCATCTTTCAGTCTTGTTCCAAGCCAAGCTCAGTGTTTACTTTTTAGATATGAAAAGTGAAGGTCATCTGGTTTCAAATGAGAGTGTTTTGATGGCTTGGAAATACTGCTGAAGTGGGTCAAAGGTTGACACATTGTCAGTCTTACAAGCATTCTGTAAAGTGCCTGAGAAGACTCTCTTCTTCATTTATGAAAATTTCTGCCTTATACTTCCAAATACTATGTGGTTTATGTCGCTGACAGCTGTGGAGGATTCCAGCTATGATACCAAAATCTTTTCATGTATGAGCAAAGAGTTCATATGCTTACATGGTTTTAACTGGCAAGTGATTCTTAATTAACTGGCAAAAGAAATGCAGTGCTATGCAATGACTTGATACTTCTTTATCCTTAGCTCATCCTTTTCTTACGAGGTGATTTACCATAAATTGATAAGGCTGCCTTGGGAGCAGATCATTCCTTTTTTTTTTTTGGAGACAGGAAATAGTAAGCTTCAATATGTTCTAAATTATTTTGCCACATCCAGAATAGACTATGTACACAGTGGTTAAATTTATGTGGAAAGATGTTAGAGCTTCATGGCGGCCTGGAGGCCATGAGTACTGATAGCTGGGGCAATATAATGTGTGTACCATGTACCATGGGTCACCATTGATGTCATTAATTTTTTTCATTCTCTTTCACAGCAAAGTTTCCATGCAGAGTCCAAGCTCTTGAGCGGTCTTTTAAATCTTTTTCATAAGCAAAAATTGGAATTTGGAACTTAACAGTGTAAGATGATGGGATAATGGGAAAACAAAGAAAAAACAGTCCTTAATATTGATGTAGTTAATTAAGCTTAGTTGAAAGTGAATGACAGTTTGAGGAATGTTTCATCTCTTCATTAAGCAATGATTTCTTTTGCTGAGGTAATTATGCATACTGTCTTAAAATACCGTACATTGGAAGATACAAGGCAGTCTCATGCAAACCCTCAGCAGTGTTTTCGTAGTGGCTGTTGCATTCTCAGTGTTATTTGTACTTGAATCCTTTCATGCTTTCCTTATGGAGTATTCTGCCTAATAGATTTTTAATTAATACATTAATGCATTTAATTAATACAGTTGAGAGGGTCAGATGAAGGGTTGTTTATATCACTGATGTGATTAATCCCACTGAAAACATGAAAGTTCAAAAAGAAGTAGCTGAGAACTAGCAGAGGCTTTATTCCTTCAGAGTCTGTTATTTTAACTAACGTCTTCTAGAAAATAAGCTAAATAAATTGAGTCTAGATCCTGCTTCACTGAAGATGGTGGAAGTTTCAGCTTTGACTTTAAAAGGCTAAAGTCAGACAACTGATTCAACTTTCCTTATTTGAGAATAATTACTTAAAATGACTCCAGTTAGAAGCATCGTTTTATGGTAAGCTATGCAATGCTTCTGTGACAAGATACTTCTTTCTTCAATACAAACTGCTATTTGTAATATGCCATCCAACATGACATCCAACGTGACATCCAACCAGATTCTGGGTCTAAGACCCTGTCGTCCCTCTAAACTGTCTGCTGAAGTAGATTCTTTCCTTGCTTGCTGTCATATGGATACTGAATGCCAACTGGATGGAAATGTTAAACACAGAGGAGGTGCCAAGCTGTGCTCTTGAGGCCAACAGCTTAGCAGATCTGTGAGAAGGAACTTCATCTGCGACCCAGTGTTTGTCAGCTTCTGAGTTTCACTCTTTTTAGTAGGTTAGATGTTGTCATACTATTTAATGTCTACTATTTAATGGATGCACAGCCTTTATATTGCAGTCTTTTTGTTTAGGTCGTTAAAACCCTGTTTGTCCCCTTTTTCAAGCTACTCCAGTTTCTTTGTCTTCATACAGAAATAACTTTTTTTTAAAAAAATTATTTTGAAAGAATGTAATTGAGACTGTGGAAGCTCTAGCTTCTTCTTGTAATACTATATAAATACATTTATATACATTTATATACTTTATATAAGTACTGTATGAAACGTAAAGCTCAGTTAAAAGTATTCTCTCAATTTAGTGGCTTTAGAAAGAAAAGAATTTCACTGCCAGACAAGTGTACAAAAGCAGTTTCACACTGAAACTGACATACTTATCTATGAGCAGAGATTGATAAGTAATCTTTAGGAGCTATTTGGACTTACGTAACTTTTTTGTTTCTTCCTCTTCAATCCTGATCCAAGAAAACAGTTAAAAATGCACTGAAATACTAACATGCTGGGCAACACTATTGAATTTGGTACACAGATACAGCAAGTAAAAGCGTTAAATATGCTAAATTATGAGGTAATTTAACATAGCCCATCAGTTCAGATTTTCTTTGTAAACTCAGTAGAGCCTAGGAAAAGCACATATCATGTTCTAATGTACTCAGAATTTATCCATTCCACAGCAGCAGAGAAAATAATAGTCATCTAGATTCTCCATTTAACGTAATGAAGATTGACATCAGTTGTTACATGTATTTGTCATTGTGAAAAGATCATTTGTCCACTATCTTTTAAAGAGATGTCTATATTTTTGATTGTTTATTTGAATTTTAGTCTGCAAGAAGTCTTGACCAGGTAGCAATATGCTATTCAATTAACATTTCCTCTGAAATCATGCTTTTAATACTGCATTCCATTTTTATAAATGCAAAGGTATTTTGCTAGATGTAAATGGAAGTCTGGGGGTTTTGACTGCAAATTAAACTACAGGTGATATTTTCATCTGGGAGAAGCAAGTTCAATATGTTTAAAGGCCAAAATACTGACATTTTGTAAACACGTAAAACAAGCATGTATTTTACCAGTGATTATTATGTGTATAATATTGATGTATCTCACATTCATTAGGGCAGACTTTTACTTCTACATTTGTTTTCTGCTGTGGAAGGAATTTTGGAGCTCATACTCATTTCCTTTAAAATTCTATTCGTTTTTCCAGATGATAACAAATTACAAAAGCATACTGCTGACACAAGATTTAAGACCAGTGTAGAGTACACCCGATTTGTAACTTGTACTGCGTGTTACCGCTCTGTTCCCAGTGTCAAAGGATTGATAATAGCAATTGGAGAGTTGTGTAGCTGGGTGGGAATAACCATTTTGACAGAAAGTTTACTATCTGATCCAAGCAGAAATGTTTTATATTATATTCTGCTCACATTCTGCTTTTCATTTTGCTTCGCTTTATTTCAATTTCTTTCATGCGAGGTTGAGTTAAACCATTTCACGGTTAAACCAAAAAGATGAATATTTGTAAGGATGTAAAGGCATCATGAAATGTTGTGAAGAAATAGAAATATGCTCAAAAGTAGATTTAGAAAGTCCTAATCTCAAGAACTCTGAGAATTTCTTGACTTCAGTAGTCACAAATTCGTAAGCTCTTATTTTTTAATATAATTTTATTGATTCTGATGGAGGTACAGCAAGTATGGGATAGGAACTTCTAGGTAGAGAAAAGTTTTCCTACTTCTACTTCTCTATATGTAGTTGAAAGCCTTCTTGCAGTTCCTGAAATAACAATGATTGACCTGCAAATATCTCACAGTATGAAGGTATCTTGAATTACAGATAAGATATAAGAGGTTTGTCTTGTTGACTCACAGGTAGTTCATGACCAGTTCTGAACTCTGCATGCACCTCTGAAGAAGTACATGAGTTGTTCGATTTTATCTAATCCTCTAATTTTGCCCACGCCATTTGCATTCACTGCAGCAATGTTTTATCTATTCCACAATATCAGACAATTGTGTTACCTTCTTGATAGTAAGTGCAGTCAGTACCACATTTGAACTGCAGAGCTTGGATATCTTTTTCATGTTTAAGAGAAACCAAAGAGAGAAATTTACTTTTTCTGTGACAAGCAGAAAAGAAGACGAGCTTTTAAGTCCTAAAATTGTGAAATGCTGTTCATTATGTCTTTAATACTTCTATACAGAAGCTCTCAGTTAGAAGTTTTTGTGGCCCTCTCAGGTATTAAGATACATCCATTTACTGTTCCCTTTCTTCTCTGCAGTAATCATCTTGTAAGGTTGAAATTCAGTTTGAATGATGGCAGTTGTAGGCTATTGTAGTAGATACATCAAGTCTGATTACTGTTTGGCTAGAGACAGTCGTGTAGATAGCTGACTACATGTAATTAGAGCAGATACAAAATTATTTCTGAAGATATAAATTCCAAATTATATGAATATTAGAAAGTTTTACTTTCAGTCTGTTCTACTATATCTATGATACAAACTGCCAAAAGTGCTAAGCTTAGTTTTTTCAAAAACTTTTCTACAAGCAAACTTTCAAAAGTAACAGTAATAAAAAATCATAGGATCATTGGTCACAAATAAAACCCTTAAAGTCTTCTAGTCGAACCATCAACCTAACACAACTGAGTCCACCACTAAACCTTGTCTCTAAGTGCCACAGGAGACAAATGACAACTCTACGACTTCCCTGGTCATCCCGTTCCAGTGCCTAAATATCCCTTCCATTCTTAAAATCCAGTCTAAATCTTCCCTGAGGCAACTTGAGTGGTTCCCCTTATACTGTCACGTATCACCTGTGTAAAAAGATGGACATCCTTCTTGCTACAGCCTCCTATCAAGTGATTAGAGGGAGTGTTGAGGTCTTCCCTCAGTCTCCTCCACACTGAATAACCTTATAACCCTCATCCACTCCTTGTAAGTCTTCTTTTGTAGTCCATTCACCAGCTTCGTTGCACTTCTCTGAATATATTCAAGTGACTCAGTATGCATCTTTTAAGAAGTCCAAAACTGAGTGCTGCATTCGAGGTGTGGTCTTACCAGAGCTGAGTACAGGGGGACAATCACTTCTCCAGTGTATGCGTCCACTGTATATCTGACACAAGCCAGGCTACTCTTAGCTATTTCTTGGTCACCTGCACACACTAGTGACTCATGTCAAACAAAATCAGTAAGTCTCTCCTTTAACTTGTCCTGTTTTAAAAATGTTGTATCAGTTTCTCAGAGTAGGAAGTGAATGCTTAGCTTTATATGTCAGGAGCTTTTGTCTCAAAGCTCAAGTTCATGAAAAATGGTGTGCAGTACATTCAGTACATCGGTCATTTGTACTTGTAACTATTCCGCACTGTATTTGCCTCTTAACTGCACTTATTACTGTGCTACCTTTTTTTTTACAGTCAAACAAAATCCTGACTCATTTGCTTTGTTGTCTTTGGTGAGACAGTCAGTCAGCTTAGAATTGCTTTCTGCTTGTAGATTCCTTCAGCTTTCAAAAAAGTAACTGAGTACAATGGAAAATAATCTCATTCACACATATCTTTGATTCAAAGACATTAGCCTGTAGGGCCTGTGTTTTTGGAAAAGGGAAACTGAAGAGGCCAGGTGCAATGCAAAGATTATTATTAATGTTATATAGCATCTGTTGCTTTTGAGTCTGTTCACTGTTTGGTTAAAAACATGCTCTTGTTTTTTGTAATTTGGGTGAGAGTCATTTTGCTGTTTCTCTAAATGCTTTTAATATGATACTATCTAAGCTTCAACCTTATTATAACTGTTTAACACAAGACTAACTCTGTGCTGGTAAGGCTAATCTCCTTTGACCCCTTCTAAGAGTGTAGTGATACAGTGCAATGGTTTAGTTTTGTGTGGCAGTGCTGTATAAGGACTTGATTATTTTTCTGGTTTTACAGCTTCTTGTTCCCACAGTTTGACCAGTACAGCTATGTGTGTGGCTGATGTTCATCTGGACCAGCAGAATGACCAGGTTTAAATGTCTAAGTGCCCTTCTTTTTCTGTAACTCTGTTGAATCAAGGATGGGAAAATTATGTTAGCAATAATAATAGAATGGCATTAGTTTATTGAAGTCTAATTTTTAAAGATTAAGCATGTAAAACAATTTTGGTAGTGAATTTTGAAGATACCAAAGTGAGTTACGTGCCAGAATCCTGACCAGTTTCTATGTGCCTTCTGTATCCACCTGCCACTTGTGTCTTTGAAAACTACCTGCAGCTTTTAAGCTGCCAATCAAATGTTGTTACTGCTTCAGAAGAGTAACAGTCCTGTAGTTTTAGGTGGGTTTGTGTGCTGTTGAGTACAAAATCAAACCATGTCACAATTATAAATGCAAGATTTTGAGTTTTTCCAGAGACTGCTGTTCGAAAATAGGAAGCTCTAAGTACTTCCAAGCAAACTAATTAAAGCTAAATTTGTATTTAGTTACAAACATTGTATTTACCTTTGTTTATATTTCTCTATATTTAGTCAAATAATCTGTGAAGTAATTGCAACGCTAATCAGATATTCAGTGTAGGGTTGATTTGATGAGGTGAATTGGATACTGCATGGGGTGAAAGCCTATGACAAGAGCTGTGTTTCCTGATCACAGCATCAAGGATGTTAATGGAAGTTTTCTAGCAGTTGCCAACATTGTGGGTTCTTATCAGAGTTGAAGCCTGAAAGGGAAACTTAATTTAGCTACTCTTTCTCCAGCACTGTCGTTTTTCTTCCTGGTGGTATAAAGGCATATTAAATATAGTGTCACTGATTATGATCTCAGTTTAGAGAGAAGAAAGAGACTTGTTTGTTTGATGGGGAAAATGGAAGTTTAAAAAATGAATAGATAAAAATAAGTGTAGAATCACAGAACCATAGAATGGTTTGAATTGGAAAGGACCTTAAAAATAATCCAGTTCTGATCTCCCTGCCATGAACAGAGACATCTTCCAACAGCTCAGGCTGCCCAGAGCCCCATCCAGCCTGTCCTTGAGTGCCTCCAGGGTTGTGGCATCCACAGCGTCTCTGGGCAGCTGCGTCAGGGCCTCACCGCCCTCTGAGTAAAGGATTTCCTCTTAGCATCTAACCTCAGTCTCCCCTCCTTTAGTTTAAAACCATTATCTCTTGTCCTGTCACTATAGGCCCTGGAAAAAAATGTCTCCATACATTTCTTAATGGGTGCTGTAAGTAAAGTGCAGAAAAACTGTAGTTAGGTCTCTCCAAAGCCTTCTCTTTTCTAGACTGAACAAGCCCAGCTGTCTCAACATTTCTTCACAGGGGATGTGCTCCAGCCATATGATTGTGTCTGTGGCCCTCCTCTGGACCCAATCTTGACAGTCCATGTCTTTCTTCTGTTGATCTCTCAACCTGTTAGCTGCAATTCTTTCACTGCAGCCAACAATACAGTGCTGCAAGCTCACATTGTCAGTTTGAGTACTTCACAGTGTGATACAGTGCAGCGCAGAGCACTGCTCCTCCAGTTCCTTCCCATCAGAGCTGCTGTAAGTCCGTTTTTGTGCTTTGGATTGCCCCAGCTCATGTGCAGGACTTGGATTGCATTTGCCTTTGTTGAACTTTATGATATTTATCCGTGCACACCTCTCAAACGTGCTCCAGATGGCATCCCTTCCTTCCAGTATTTCAACTGCTCCACCAGTTTGTTTTTGTCTCTGAGCACTTTCTCATAATTTACATGATTTATTCACTGGAAGTTGTATGAGAGGATTTTAATGTACTTTTTTTTTCTTTGCAGCTACTGGCTGACAAACAAGGTCCACATCAAACGACCCAGCACTGGTCTCCTCATGTACACACTTGCTACCAGATTTTGTGATGAAATTCACCTGTATGGATTTTGGCCATTCCCAAAGGATTTACATGGAAAACCAGTCAAATATCATTACTATGATGATCTGAAGTATCGGTACTTTTCTAATGCCAGTCCTCACAGGATGCCATTAGAGTTTAAAACGTTATATGTATTACATAACAGAGGAGCACTTAAGTTAACAACAGGGAAATGTGTACAGCAATAAAGCACATGTGAAGTACAGTAAGAAGTTTGGAATATGCTCTTCATCATAAAGATGCTGTGGAATGGCAGTGGGATCCCAGTGAGGATATGCTTCAATACCCTTTCAGCCATTGGAAAAAGGAATTTTATCAGAATTACATAACCAGCTATTATACCTGCAAAGTGCTATAAAACTAAGCTATTTTGACTGCAAGGGTTCAAGTAAGTGCCACTTTCACTAAGAACAAAGTTTGAATGTATACTCAGTAGTGTTTACAGTATCCAATGATACATTCATCATGAATTAAAGAAAAAAAATATAGCCTGCTTACTGCTGACTTACCACTGTGGTCAGAGAGAAGACATCACCTGGGGACGACATATTTTCTTCTGTAAAGAAACTAGGCTTTGGCAGAAAAAAATACATATATATATCATGATGGAATTGAGTAGAGAAAGTGAAATCCATAAGGTCAAACAAGTAAATGCATTTAGTCAGGGGACTGTTTCTGATCTTGTATTATAACCTGAGCTTTTGTTGCTGTTTTTCTTATGGCTGTTGGTTGGGTTTTGTTGCTTTTGAGTAATTGAATCCTTAAAGGATTTTGAGGATGTATTGAGTAATTAAAAGTAAATATTTTATGGAATTGTCTTAGGAAAAAAAAAAAAAAAACTACAAAAAATAAACACAAAAAAACATAAAGGTAGGAGGGTGGAGGGAAACATAAAATACTGTGTCAGTTGTTATTGTGTTGTAGCCTACTGTCACACAACTCTTAACCTCTCAATTGTTTTTCTAGCTACAGCTGTCAGTACGTGGAAGCACTCAGAGATAGGTCATTTGAGCCATTTTTTTAAGAGTGTTTCTGTTGTGTTCATATTTGAAGACATTTACAAAAAGGTGCCCTTATTTTTGGTACCAAAGATTACTCTTACAGTGTATACACCTTTTTCCTTGAAGAAATAAAGTAGATTTAACAATGTTTCTTTGCTGCTGAGGGGAACGTGTTTAAGTTTTTGAACTGAGCATCTCAAAAGTGAAGACTTTGCCTATATAATTTCGTTCTTCAGAAAAATCTGCAAGAGTAAAGAAATTGTTTCATACATTCAAATATATATGTGATTATTATTCCTAATTGAATGGAAAATACGAAGTCTAAAGAAACTCAGGTGACACAGTGGAATATGGTTAAAGAGGAAGATGTCCAGTTAAATGGAAAATAAATGAACTGCAGATCAAAAAGTTCTTTTAAAGCTCACATTTCTAATGTGTTGGATGATAACCCCATCTGATATACCTCTTTTCTATCAACTTGATGTTCTGATGGATAATTCTCTGAAATAACACAGAGCTGCATTATTTTACACTGATTTTTCTGAGCATCAACTTCGTTTATCCATGAAATTCAGAATTCTTTCCCTCTTTTCTTTCAGAAATGAGGAGGATATAGGAGGGCATGGGAGGGTCAGTAAAACATACAACAATATGCAGTACATGTGTGCATACAGTATGTTTTAGCTCTTCAGGAGCAGGTGAAGTAAAAACACTATGGTTTCACCCTTTTCACGTAAGGCTAGACTAAGGAGATGGATGCCAGGAGTATTTTCTTGTGATGTTTTCAGCTCTAGGTTAGATTTTCATCTCCAGTGATGTTTGGTTTATCTATCCTAGTTTGAGCAATATGTAGCATGGCACTAACAAATATTACTAGTTAAAAACACCACTTGTTAACTACTTTTCTTTTTATGTATTTGCATATATTTCATCACACGTGGCTAGAGGTCTCTGATTATGCCATTTTAGTAGATTAAATCACTGCCTTTCAGACAGTTTTGCTAAAAGTTGATGAGAAACAGAAATTATTGTGCTTTACCTAGGACAGAGTAGCATCTTTCCTTATTCACCTGGACAATTTACTTCAGCTATATACAGAGGTGTAGGATAAGATCCTAACGTGAACACCACTGAAACGAAGGCATGACTAGGAACTAAGTAGCAGTACTTAGTAGAATGTAGAATGTTTAGAAGGTAGAATGTTTACCTTGATATTGGTCAACCACAGAATGTTCTGTGTACACTGTGAAAACTTGCAGTTTAGGACAAGATATTTCCTTAATAGAAGGTGGGCATATTAATATTGTTTCCCAACAGCTAGTGTCAAGTTTTTGAAATGCATTTTGTACACATTGACTTTCCCTTGGTGAATTCACAGATGCCAGTCTCGCAGAAGCTCAGAAGAGCATCTAGTGAGCTTCATCTGTTCCTCCAGGAATGTTTTTTCTTCGAAGTGGTGTTAGTCTATCAGCAAAAAGAGAATTCAAGTAAATCAAAGTACAAACTGTGCTGCAAGCTGTCCATTTTGAATTAGTTTGTGACAGTGGTTACCAGTTGCTCTAGGTTGACCTGAGTTGCGATGTACCCTGGAGTTTTCCTGGTAGGTTTAATGGCTTTGGTTGTTAGCCCTGTTACTGCTAGGGAGCCGTAGCAGTGGACTCTGCAAACATCTTTTCTCACCTTTCCTTTAGACCTGCTTCTGTATTGCTGTGGGATCTTTGTACATGTCTCTCCTGGCATCCCAGGTCCCAGGTCACCTGTATGACTTTTTCCCTACCGTTGACCTAGTGGAGAAGCCAAGGTACCCCAAATGCTTAGCAGCTGCATAAGGACTTTACAGTGGAATATATTTCACCTACTGATCCTTCTCAGTGCAGCAGTGAACAGCTCAAACCTCCATACCTCCAAACCTCCATAGATCATTTCTGTTTTTCTATAAATATTCATACCTTCTGTGTTCCCTATCAGATAACAGGCTTTATTAAAATTGCTACTTCTATCATCCAACACCACCCACAACAAACATGAAGTAGATAGCATAAAAAGAAAGATACCTAATATTGTGATGATCATCTGTGGAATACCCATTGACTGAGTGTTCCTCAAATTTATCCTCCCATAAGCCATGGTAATTGCCAGCCATATTTTTAAAATATATGTTAAAAATAAGAACCAGGAGCTACATCAGGACAGCCCTGCATATTTTTCCAAATCTTATCGCAGCTCTACATTGAAGAACTCAATTTCATTCATGTAGATTTATTACAAATTGTTTAACATCGTGTATATTAACGTTGCTGTGGCAGACAGTCTTTCTCTTATATTTCATAAAGATAATATGAATATATGCTATATAAATACCTTTCATTGTTAAGTTTTCAGCTTTGGGAAAATTCTTTCTCTCTCAGCTCTGAGCCACTCTCCACTGAACCTTTCAGACTTTGGCTTGTCTACACCGTACACTGTCTAGTAAAAACTATCATTATTTTGTTAAACAAGAAAATCAGTACATGCCTGAGGTCAGCACCTTTTTTTTTAAAAAAAAAACTTTCTTTTTTCAATTGATTGCAATTTGAAGAAAAACAGGTGTAGGTTCAGAACATTTTATTAGTGTTTGATCTGAAAAAAGTGCTGAGCACTCCTTACAGTGACTTTCCTGGAGAGATGTGTCCGGGATTTAGATGGGGATCTAGATTAGCATATTTCAGGATATTAATCTGAAATTGCACGTTATTTATTTTTAAGAGCACTGTTACTGTGTGTTGGGAAAAGCACAATTGTTCTAAATGTTGATAAAATAAAGGAAGAGCGTTTACAGTGAGCATCATTCCTGCACAGTACTACTGCTACTGAGCATATGTAACACAATTTCTGTGGTTTAAAGTATTGATATGTATTCTGTCAGAATTGTCATGTTTGACACTTTAATATTATTCCAAGTACAGCTATTGGGGATTGTTTTCTTATTTGTACAACTGTAAAAATAAAGATTTTTTTTTTTTCATTTTTCTGCTATATTCTACTCCATATTCCTTTCTAATACAGTGTTGATAAGACTTTTCAATTACATGCAAATTGTGAAGATAAGTGGGAGAGTGTCTTCTCCTTTAAGGGTGTGTGATTGAGGACTTTCTCAGCACAAAAGTGGACATTAAGAAAAGGTGGAAGCCATAAACAAGAACACAGACAGACACAAATTTGATCCACACATGGTAACAGAAGCAGTCATGCTGCTTGTTAATGTGGAGTGTGAAAGTATTTATTGCAGTATGATGATCTGATTGAGGACCTTGTTAAGTAGGATGCCAAGGAAAGGGGGAAGCAATAAAATATACGGAGGCACAAACCTGGTATACAAATAAACCTGGCACAAACCTGGTATACAAAAAGAGACAAGAACAAGAAACCAGCTTGGTCACTCACACTAACTGATGGGTTGGCAAGAAACTGCACGCAAAGTAGGTCTTTGCAGCTGATAAGGATGTAGATGTGAGGGTCCAGGATGTCAGAGGGGGTCAGTGGCACTGTGTCAGCTGACAAGGTGGCCTGTAAGGGAAGGGGACAGGGGTCAGCAAAATGGGGAGCAGATAGAAGAGATAGGTAGGAAGGGGCTGGTCGCGTGTGAATCCTTGCCAGTCAGTATGTTTGTCTGTCTGAGGTCTGCGTCTGATCACCACAGCGTGTTCTGTCTCTATTAAATCCTCTCTCAGCAATCTCTCTGTGTGATCTCAGTCTCTGTCTCACACGTGTTGGAGTGTCAAGGATTGGGTGCCGGCTCCTGGGGAAGGAATGAATGGACGGGGTGCCAGGCCCCAGTGTCAAACTGGGGGCATCAGGCAGCTGGGGGTGCACAGGCAGGTGAGAAGCCCAGAGAGGCTGTGCCACAGAGGGGCTGTGCTGTTCCGTGCTGGGAGCGGAGGGTGTGTGAGTGCTGATGATATCGCAGGGATGTTGCATGTGGGCCTGCAGCAGGGCCTGCTGGCTCTGCCATCCCCGGGGTTGGAGGCTGTGCCCCTCAGATGTGGGGTCCTATGTGTGGGGCTGCTGGGGGCAGCATTTGGGCTGGAGCCAGCTGTACAGCAGCCAGGCAGCAGCAGCCTGAGGCAGAGCAGGTGGAGGAAGCTGCCATGTTCCTTCAATCACTTAGCAGTAAGTTAAGTGCAGTAAGTTACCTGCACTCTAGTATCTGAACTTTGTCATGGCTTAAAATGAGAAAGCTGGGTCATGGTTTATACTTAGTATCCGTCTGCCAGTATCCCTCAGCTGAAGCTGATTGTTTCTGCCAGCAGCCCAATTCAGTGGTTCCAGGCCTGGTCACCAGTTCTCCACATGTATTTGATAAAATTACCCACAGACACCCACCCATCAGTGCCTCCAAGAACCAGGGTTGGCATCAGGGTATCTTCACAGACTCATTTCTTCCATCTGGCACGGTTAGACTGCTTTGGGATAAAACAATCCAGGTACTTGCTTATAACCAAATCTGTAATGAAGGGATGAAGTACATAGGAAGCAGTTGGACAACAAAACTTCAGGACCCAGGCAGCTTGTTTTCAAAGGCTTAAGGTTGGAAAAAAAGTGACTACTGTCAGGCCTGTTACTTCTTGGTGCTGCAGCATAGGTGGATTTACCATCTTGCAGGAGCAACTAACGCCTTCAGCATGAATCCCAGTGAGACAGTTTCAGAATGGGACTTCCAGAATCCAGAAGAGGAAAAGTGGTTTCCACCATTGTAATGAGGGGTGAGCAACCTTGTGCTGGAGAAACAACACAAGGATTTAGGGGATTAACAAAGTGTGGACAGAGGCTTAGCAATGACTACTGGTTATAGGATAAGGGAAGCTGTTAAAGGCAGGGGATTGCTTCATGCAGCTGAGGCTGTATACTGACAGGATCAAAAACTCTGCCAGTGTGGTAAATACCACACTGAGGGGGCAAACAGGAGAGGTAGGTGATTTACTTACAGATAAAAAGTGGAAGAACACAAGTTGGTCTCATTCATTCTCATACTTTCAAATTCTCAAGCACTCAAAGCCTGTCTGTGACACACAAGAAGTCTGTCCTGCTGCCCCGCATGCACTAGGGCTCTGGCTACAGCTACAAACCCTGCCTTGGGCCCCAACCATGCTTAGCGACAGGATGAAAAGATTGATTAATCTTTTCAACACTCCCATCAGAGTTCTTAATTCCCTAATTGATAGACATACAGACATATATCCAAGGCATAAATTTAGGTTTGGGTTGGTTGACTCCAAATCTTCTTTTGCAGGTCTCTACGCCTTTTTCCTTGGAAGGCTGCTGCAGGACATGCTTTCAGAAGTGTTTAGAAAATGTCATGACATCTTTGGCAGTTTCCTCTGAATCTGGGGAAATTTAGAGGAATGGAAGCCATGAGAGGTGCTGCTGTGCCAATTGCAGGCTCACATGCAGTGTGCAAATGGGAGATATGGAAGTGTAGAAGAAAGGTTGTCAGTGGGCAGCACATGGCAGTTGACAAGCCAATGGCACTCAGACTTGGGCTGTTAAAATCACCCCAAGAGATGGAGGCCTTGAGCTAAAGGGCTTTGATCTCTTGGAGTCATCCAGGGAGACTGTTTCACCTGCAACAGTCTCCAGCTGGAGCAGGAGGCAAAGGGGCTCTGCTCCCCAAACAGTACTCCTGACCTGAGGGCAGTGAGTGGCACCCATGGGCATCTCACCCTGACTATGGCATTTCTTTTTTGTTACTTGAACAGAATTCTTTTCAGCATGAGTATCTCCATATGGTGAGGGACAGTGGGTGCTGCTAGCTGGGCACTGAATAAAACCCCGTTTTAGGGAGGTCTCATATTTTATTTTCCTCTGAGTACTATTTTCTCTTTTTATGTTTAGTTTTCCACTTTCCTTCCAGTTTGTGTGGGAAAGATGAAACTAATCCCAACCATGGACCTAATGATGTCAAAATTTAACCTCAATTGCTTTTGTAAATTTTACCACTTATCCTTTGCCACATCAAAGCACTGCACCAAACATTTCAATGCAGGAATTTCTTTCGAAAGCAAAACAGGACAATCAAATAGTCAGTCTCCCACCTGATCTCTTAGATTCTGAAATATCCTCTTGGAAACCAATGAACAAAATGAAGAAGGTGGATTTCTCATATTGCAATTTCTAGATGTTGATGCAACTGAGGATGTAATTGCTACCTTTTAGACTGGCAGTCTTTCTCTTCCTGGACTTAACTGGTGTAAACGGACGTACAATAGTTGTGACTGGATTGTACTCACTCAGCTCTTCAAAACCTCTAGACTTACAGATTCCATGTATCACTGGTGTTTAATGAGCTTCACCATGATCTTTCTTTCTCTCCAGCCTGAACCTCATAGCTCCTCTTTAACTACCCCTTTTCTGCTCTGTACTGAACCAGGTTTGGCCACACAGGCTTTTCTCACAGAGCAAGTGCTTGAGTGTTGCAGTAGTCTCCAATGAGCCCCTCTTCCTTGCTGATGTCACTCCTGTATGTGGCCCAAGAAAGGACGTAGAGCCTGGAATAGGCCTGCTACCTTCAAGTAGGGGAGAAAAATAGAAAAAATCTCTGAGAGCAAGCCAAGGGCTTCCTTTGATGCAGAGGACTGGGCAGAACTGCAGGCATATAAGGAGAGTCATTAGGCCCATGTCCTGCTACCTCAAAGGCAGATGTGTTTTGTTGAAGGCACCACTGTGCTGTGTGGATCTGGAGATGAATCAAGATTGGGGCGACCTGTTCAAAAACACAGTCAAAGCCTTGGTCACTGCTGCAAAACCCAAGTGCCACCTGTACATGATATGGGGAATGGAATGGACAGAGGAACTGGGGAAAATACAGATGCATTTGTTGGTGTTGCTTTGCTGCAGCTGACGATCGCCCATTGTAATGTCTATGGTAATGGACATCCCTACATGAAGACAGGTGATATACGCAGCAGGGGATGGTGACCACATGGCCCTCACTGTGCCTGCACTCCAGCCGAGCGTGTCCGTGAGGCATGGAGCGAGCAGCAAGGATAGCCTTGGTGCTGGTCTCGTGCTCTGGGAGCTGCCGACAGTCGCTCTCAGTGCTCGTCCCCAGAGCCACCACAGCTTCTTCCCCGCCCTGCCTGGCTCAGGCAGCCGGGGCACCCAGGAGGCCGCAGCAGCAAAGGGAACCGGTAAGGGGACGCCTCAGCCTGGGCAGCCCACTGGGAGGGTTTCCTTCCTGAGGGACCCGGGCACTCGTTCCTCCGCTGACGGGGTCAGCGAGTGACCGTGGCCTCTCTTCCTTTCCTAGCGTGACCCCTGCAGCTGCAGCAGCGCGGTGAGGAGCAGCCCCTCATCCCCTTTGCTCTCGTACCCACCACAGCAGCTGGACAGCATGGCCACCGAGCTGGACCGTCGCTGCCCCATCTGCCTGGACACCATGGATGACGCCAGCTACGTGATGCCGTGCCTGCACCAGTTTTGCTTTGGCTGCATCCAGCGGTGGGCTGAGAGCAGGCCCACGTGCCCCCTCTGCAAACGCAGGGTGCAGTCCATCTTGCACTCGGTGCGTGCGGATGACAACTTTGAAGAGTTTGTCGTCAGACAGCAGGAGAGGGCCGGAACAGCAGCCCACCACACAACACCATTAGGAGGCCTAACAGGGGCGGTGCCCACCTGGCCGTCTGTTTCCCGCCTGACTCCAGCTGTGCTCCGGCCCCTGCTGCCCTGGCTGCACCAGGAGCTGAGTCAGCGCTTTGGGTTTGACCACAGGGCAGCCTCTGCAGTACAGAACCTAATCATCTCTGCCTTGTGCTGCTTTGGCCTGAGCCACGCAGCGCTGACCCTGTGGATGGTCAGCTGCCTGCGGATCTGGGACGCCAGCTTTGTGCAACGGCTCATTGCACAAGTCGAGCAAGTGTGCAATGGGCTGGTGCCACGTCTGCGTGCCACAGGACAGCAGGGCAGCCCCGCAGCTGCCCATGGCGCACAGACTCCCCACGCCGGCCCACAGCCCTCCAGCAGCACCAGGGAAGACAATGTGGAGGAGGAGCTTCCTGTTCCCTCAACCGCTGCCCTTGGTGAAGGTCCTAGCCAGCCTCCATCCATCCCGGCTCCATTGCGGACCGACCAAGCAGCAGCCCAGGAGGAGCCGGGGGAGGCAGTGCCAGGTCCCTCCGGCACCAGCAGGGCCACGCAGAGCTCACGCAGGGCGCCTCGGAGAGCTCCAAAGAGGAGGGCTCGCAACTCTGAGGCCTCTGCACCTCCTGCCAAGAGGCCACCCCGCCGGCAGCACTAGGACACCGCCCCAGCAGCTGGCGAGAACAGGGCCGGGCCTGCAGCTGGGGCACAGCCAACAACGGGTTGGAAGGGACCTCAAAGATCACGAATCTCCAACCCCCCCGCCACAGGCAGGGCCACCAACCTCCGCACGTAACACCGGACCAGGCTGCCCGAGGCCCCATCCAAGCTGGCCTTGAACACCTCTCAGGACGGGGCATCCACAGCTTCTCTGGGCAGCCTCACCGCTCTGCCTGTGAAGAACTTCCCCCCGACATCCAACCTGAACCTTCCCTCCCTCACCTTCAGACCATTTCCCCTTGTCCTGCTGTTATCTACCCTTTCCAAGAGTTGACTGCAATAAAATCACAGAAAAGTCTCCGTGTTGTTCCCAGTGCCTTTGTCAGCACTGTGCACGAGGGAGGTCTGAGCTCTGCTGGGCCTGGAGGCCTCCTGTGCTGCTGTTACTGCTTCTTTACAGCCTCCCTTAACACGTTGCAAAGGCAAACGTCGACAGAGGAGGCACTGCTTCATTTCTATGCAGGGCACAAGGTGGCTCATCTCCACCAATAAACACTCCCATGTCTTTACACTGTCTTCTACTTACAATCCCAAAGGTCTCACTCCACACCCATCACTGATACTGATCCCACTGATATATGACAAGCTTACAAGGTTACACAAGCGTAACTGAGTCTTCTGCACCTGTGCAGAGGGTTCAGGGTCCTTGATGGTTGTTTGGGAAGGTGTCCCCCTCCTCACTTTCACCACATTTGGGCTGGCATCTGGCGAGAACAGGGCCGGGCCTGCAGCTGAGGCACAACCAGCCTCAGCGGCTCGGACTGTGTCAGACTGAGGAAAACCATATAACAGAAAAATCTCTGTGTTGCTACCAATGGCTTTGTCAGTGCAGTGCACTGCTGTGAGCTGTTTTATGAATCTCCTGGATCTATCTGTATTAGATCTGTGGTGTTCCCAGGTTACATCTTGTGGTTTTGAAATCAGCCGTAAGGATAAGGGCAGCTGGTCTTGAGGTATCTCTTAGAACCTTTAAGAATAATTCATCGATGTTTTCAGCCTGGGTGGGATGACTATTGAGCAACAACATCCTCTTTATTTACTTATCCTTTAATCCCTGCCCAGAGGCTCTCAACTACATCATTGCCAAGCAGGAACTCTGTACATCTCAACCCCTCCTTCATGAACAGCTACTTCCCCTGCATCACCTGCCCAGCATATCCCTGCTGAGGATCCCAGAACTGTCCATTGTGACACACCAGCCACAGGGTTCTTCTCACCATGTTTTGTCCATGCTGATGATGTTGTAACTCTAAGACCAAGCCCAGATTTCTAGTTCCTCTTCCTTCTTCCTCATGAGTGAGAGTGAAGAGAGGGACAGCAGGCAGCACTGCTTACAACACATTTGTCATTGCTGTCTCCACTCCTGCTGCTTTCTCTGTTGATTGCCCACCATGTCCTGATGTGCCTATGGGGTCCTGAAGTGCATGAGGCTGTCTCATAGGAAGAGGACATGACAATCCTATCCCTTTGTGGGAAGGGTTGAGGTGTTCATGTCGGCACTTTATTCCCCATGTGAGAGGCAATACTACCTCAAAAGCATGCACTGCTCAGCTCCAGGCCTGCACCACTACAGATTCTCCCAGGGAGTTTTTTTCCAGTTTAACGGTGTCTCGCTCCAATTTGTAGGAGGGAGAGGAGGTTCTTTTATTATCTATATACCCAGCGTGAGATTAAGAAGCAACGGTTCAAATGTTGGTCCAACCAGTTTATTACAAATCTTAATCAGGGAAATGGGGAAGGGGAGGACGGACACTATTATGAATTAGGGTAATAGGGAAGGGAAGGAGGGCGATAGAAAAGATAGAAAAGAAGAAGCAAGGAGTCTTTATAGGCAGCAAGAGGAAGATAGTCACCACCATGGATCCAGCGTGGTTCGTAGTTCCGTCTTTGATCTTCAGTAGCGGTGGGTCGTCAGGCAGAGTTGTTCTGTTGACAACAACGAGGACCATGGCGATGATGGCCCCTTTTCAATGCTTTCAAAGTGGTCGAGTCAGCTGTCTTTGGAGTGACAGCTCAAACCCAAGGTGGTTGAGTCAGCTCTCCTTTGACTGGCAGCTCCTGGCTCTGGGATCTCAGCAGGAAACTCCTTTGTTCTTATCTTCCTGGCCTTGCCAGCAGATAAGAGGGAGCAGGGAGGTGCCAACTTGTATCTTGCCTTTGCAGGATACAGTGGCATTGTCCCCCAGTCTTCCATAGCAAACAGGAGTTATTATTTGGTAACAGTCTAGATCTTTTGCCAGTAAACAGTCCTGAGCACTATCTTCTGAAGCCAAACAGCTCCAAAGATGTAAAATTGTCCACATAGTGATTTTGATTGCCACATAACATCCATCACTTGCCTCCTCAACAAAATACCTAAGGAAGCAAGCTCTGAGCCAAAAAAACAAAGAAGGATTCTCACAAACGGACCATAATGCCAGCCCTTGTACATCTCCATTACCCCAGATCTAGCCTCCTCTTCACCTTACTCTCTGCCTCCAAGACTCAGACCTCTTCTCTCCTTCCCGTTTGTAGTGCTGATTATGCTCAGGTTATTGAAAAATTTGCCTCTGCCTGAGGCAGGAATAGCCCAGACTGTCTTTCCCAGAACGCTTTTTGTCTGCAGTACAAGGACTTTATTCTATTCTGCAGTATGTAACGGTTTTGACTGAGCAGGGTCAAATCAATTACCAGAACCTCATTAGGGTTAAATGTCCCCAGCACCCATTCCTCTTTCCTTTACTGTCCTTTGTACTTCTTCATTTTTCTACAGGCTGATTCATGACAGGAAAATTTGATATACCTATTCAATGCCATTCTCCTTAGACCAGGTGTCTTTGAAGTTGTTTCGAAAATGAATCCTGTGCCTGGCTCAGTTCTTTTTGGAGAGAAATGCTGTCATAAGACTTGTCATTCATTCCCCAGGATAGTGTTCTGTGCAGTGACATAGAGTATGGGCAACATTACCAGCCATCTGGTGGTTACTTTTGCTATTTAAGTGCATGGCAAAGTGAATGTGGAACAGCAATGAGGCCTTGCTCCAATGAAGGCTAGTGCTATTCTGGGCGAATAGGTGGAGTGAAATAGGTGAAGTGTTGTCAGCAGGTCAAGGGAAGTGATAGTTTGTTTGAGATATTTGCTCAGCTTTGCCAAGCGATAAGGCAGTATCCATGACTCCAGGTCTTCTGGCACCATGGCGTGCCCCAGCGACTGGGCAGGAAAGACCTGAGACAAAGCAGCTGACGGAGGTTGCCATGCTCCCAACATCTCTTAACAGTAGCATAATTTATCAGAAAATGTTAAAAGCGAGCACATAACTAAACAATCCCGTGAGAGCTAAAATTAACCTCTGTACGTAATTCAAAACTTAAAAGAAAATGAAAAATAATTTGCAGAAATCATATAGAATGTTGCCCAAACCCTGCACTAGGGTTTAAAGCTTACTGAATCAACCAATAAAAAAATTCTATACCTTCACCAACTATGTGAAAAATATACAGCTCCACTCTTCATAAAGAAACTGGTAAAAAAAATTTTTTTGTTTGTTTGTTTGTTTGCAATGAAGTTGTTATTTTTAGTCTATAATAGAGTATTCAGCCTTCACACCCCATTGGAGTTCATGCATATCTGAGAATGGTATGAAAACTGGTATTTTTGAGCTGTGTTCTTTTCCATAGCACAGATGCAAGAGGCCATATTATGCTGAATCATGTTTGTAACTGTGTACAATTGATTGGATTAATTTACACCACTATTTACTGGGTAAGTGTTGTCTTTTAATTACCTACTACAGCAGAAATGTAAGCATATAACTGATAATCACTAAACGAGACCATGAAAAATTCTTGAACTGTAATCAAGATGTGCTTATAGTGGCAGTAGAGGCTCTGAAGCATGTCCAGAGAAGGGCAGTGAAATGGTGAAGGGTCTGGAGCACAAGTCCTATGGTGAGCAGCTTAAAGAACTGGGATTGTTCAGTCTAGAGAAGAGAAGGCTCAGGGAAGACCTTGTTGCTCTCTACACTGTCCTGAAAGGAGGTTGTGGTGAGATGGGAATTGGCCTCTTCTCCCTGGTAACAGTGATAGGACAGGAATGCACCAAGGGAGTTTCAGGTTGGATACTGCAAAAAATTTATTTTCTGAAAGAGCGATAAGGTGTTAGAGCAACCTCCCCAGGGAGGAGGTGGAGTCACCATCCCTGGTGGTTTTCAAGAGAAGTGTAGATGTGGCACTGAGGGACATGGTCTAGAGTGGTCACAGACTTGGGATAATGATTGGACTAGATGATCTTATTGGTCTTTCCAACCTGAATGATTCTATGATTCTTTCCAAATGTCCTTTCTCTTGTAGTCTTTAACAGTAGCCTGGTGAGCCTGACTTTTCTGTACCTGGTTTAAGCTTTCTTAACCTCTTCATGTCTTTTCTGTCTCAAAACAAATACGTAATTCAAGATGTTTCCACCATTTTCTCATAGCAAAACTTGAAAGATATGTAATCTGTGCTTACTGTGGTTAACCAGTATCTGAGAGTTACTCAGTTACTGTGTAGATGTGCAGATTGACATAACAGTATCCTATTGGCATTCCCAGAAATCTTCTTGCCAGAGGAAATTCTGTTAACATGCTAGGATGCTATCCAGAATTAAAGCCCGAGATCAATGCAAAGGTGGGAAAGTAGTTAGCTCCAGAGTCAAGATGGGTAAGGAGAAGCACCCAGAATCCCAACTAGCTGAAAATACACACTGTACATTGAAACTATCTTGAAATAAATGCATCATTTATATTACATATGCAAACTTTTGTGCTATTTTTAGCTGGCCTTTTTGTTTCAAGTTGTTGAGTAGACAGTCAATTTCTGAAATCCCAGCAAAGCAAAATCAAACTCACCAAGTTTTTCACTAAAACAGAAAGGCTGAAGTGTACTATTTCCCTGGATGGCAGAATTAGCTCTGCTCCGTAGCAATGTTCTGTCTTTTCTGGTGCCCACCTCATTAAAAAAAAAAAAAATGTGCTGCCCAGGTAATGCTTCTCAGCCTTTATTCTATTCCTTACTACTTCCTAAATATTGTTCTTAGGTGCTTCTGTTCAGATGCTGACAGATGCTGTTAAGTTCATCTCAACTGCATGCCTTTGCTGTCAAGTTTTTCAGACTTAGTTTCATGGCTCAGCAGCTGTTCAAAACCTTATATTCATCCTTTGCTTTGCTGGTCTAACAGGAATTACCCTTAGGTCCAAAAGCTTCAACAATGGCGCCTAAGTAGGTAAGTTCTCACATTTTCTTTCATAATTTTCTGATAAATGAGAAAAACTGTCAGAACAAAGGTTAATAACTTTATAGTAGCAACAACAACAACAACAAAAAAACAATCAACCAAACTCAGGAAACAAGTAACAAAATAAGAGTAGATGACTTCAGCTCTCCTCCTCCTCCACTCCTGATAAATTCACAGGATTTATTCTTTCTGTCTATTTGTTCTCTGTTCATACTCCTGCTGGACCATTGGCAAGTGCAAGCTGACTCCTTAATGTATGTGCAAAGAGAGAATATTTGAAGTATGAGGAGTATTATGTAGTGATGCAATCACATGGCAGCAAAAATGGTACTATAGTACAGTACTACTTTTGGATTAACTGCTTATTTTCAAAGAAGGATGAAGTAGCCTGAATGCTGCATCACAGTAATGCTTTCTGACCTGCTTCTACAGGATGTAGAAGAGTGCTCTGTAATATACAAACAGCAATAAGTACTATAATAGCTCCAACTCTCTTCATCAAACAAGAATGTCTAAATACTTATTTTTACATAAAGTGATGTCCTGAAGTAACTCAGCTTTTCCTCTGCCAGCTGTATCACTGCTTGTCCACCTTTCATCTTTCCTACTTCCAGTGTCTTCCAGAGTCTTCTGACTGAGCTGCTTGCCTCCTCAATAATCACACCAATATCCACCACTGCAGCATGAGGCAGAGGATCTATCTTCTGAAGATAGGAGAAACTCAGACTCAGACAGGCAAAGGCACCTGTAATGCCTATTTGCAGCTCTGCAAGGACTGATAAATTCCTCTTAATAAATCTGTAGCTCAATTAGGGATCAGGCTGTTATAGCTGAGGAATTATAGTGTAACTTGTCTTCCCTATAGCAGTAGAAGAGGTGTGTTTAGTCCTTTGTCATTTTCTTTGCCCTGTGCTGGACTCTCCAGTTAAGTGACTAGGATGAACCGACAGGCAATTTGTCATATAAGTTATCACTGACTTAGCAAATTGGAAATGAGCTGTTTGGAAGGACAAAGCTACATGGCTTTATCCGTTGTAAAAGAATGGCAAGTGAATAGGAATCCACTCCATATTCTCTCTGTTACACTTCTTGTATTTTGTTATCTGGAGCATTTGAAGATGTTAGGAAAGATGATGATAATTCCTAAAAAGAAAATTCCTAGATCATTGGGATTCCCTAGAATAAGATTATGGTTTTATAGCCACTATGTATCTTCAGCTGACTATGTTGAAGACACTGGTACTGGTTACTTTCTTAATTTGAATGGTGTCAATTAATAAGAATTTATTGTGTAGATTGCTCCAAAGTAATTTCTCCTATTTATTTTCATCCAAACTGCAACAGATACAAAGAGCAACAGATAACACTGTTTGATAGAAGTAGTGTTCTCTGAGTGTTCTTGCTTCCTTGGTTTTTTGATAATTTTTTAAAAAACTTATGATGTCATATATGTACACACCATCACTAAGAGGAAAATCAGAAGAAACTTGGGAGACTGGAAGTTGCCTGTGTGCAGGAAACTTTTCGTCACAGTGCAGTCACTCCATTTTTACAGGGTCATTCAGGGAGGTTCTCAGCTCCACCTTGTTGGAGGAGAGAGCTTAGTAACAAGAAAATTAACTTGAAGGCAAGATGTCAGAAACAGTGAGAAAGTCTCAGTTAGTTCCTATACGGTTTCCTATTTCTAGATCAAAATCTTGGAAAGAAAACTTAGACATGCAGCTGAGGTGAAAGAAATAGGAAAGGACTCTCATGTTATTTCTCTGCCTTTGGACTTCACAGGAGATGACAGCACCCTCTGACAGAGCACAGTAAAACAGGATTGTGGCTCTGAAATCTTTCTTGTTAATGGTAGGGCTCTTCTGCTTACCTGATGAAGAGAAGCATACGGATTCCAATTTAAGCCAACTCTTGAGTTGCTTAAAAGAAAATATTATAGAGAGAAGAATAAATAAAACATGAAGTTACATTTTTAATCTGTTTACAAATTGTAGACATTTTGTTGACTATCTAAATTATTTAAATGCAGTTGAAGGAGTAAAGATGATCAATATGAATTTTAAGCAAACTTCTAAATTGCAAAAGGCAAGAACTGTTGCTTATGAATGCAGAATGTATTCTAAATCAAGAAAGAGCCATGATGCATGTGACTTCAGACTGTACTCACTAATACGTTGTATTTCAGAACTGTGGATTTTTCTGTTGCTAATGGATGGTCTCAAAGTTGAAGTGGCTGAGGATGCAGCTGGCAGAGAATTCACATGAATGCTTTTCTGTGCCTTTCTATATGAGTGAGATGCAATCTAAAAAGAAAAGAGGTAGAAAAAAGTGTGTACTATGCAGACAGCAAAGCAAAATCTCCTTGGATTACTTTCAATTATCAACCTACGTATAAAGCCAGTTTGCTTTCTAGCAGTTTGAAGGCCGAACAGCTATCCTACAGTTTTTTATGCTCACGTAAGGAGGAAGTCTGTTTCTGTTACATTTCTGTTGCTGCTCTTAGGTGAAGTCCTTAGGACTATCTGTGTCACTGTACTGGCTAACACTACAGTACAATGCATAAAACATGAGTATAGAGGTAGATTTTAGCTGGTAAGAGTACATTGTGTTTGCTGAAAGCATACTTTCCTCAGTACTTAAGCAAAGTTTTCAGTGGATCATATGAACAAAACGCCAAACATTTAATGCAGACATTTGAAAAACACATACTTTCTTTTTAAATTTTATTTGAGCCAGCAGTATGTTTACAGCTTCTCTCTGCTGCTCTGTAGGATAAACTGAAACATCTCCTGCCAGCAAAAATGGATAGTTCACAGACAGCAAAATTAAAGCACATTTTGATGCAGTCAGCCTAGAGTGTGGATGGGAAACAGATGCAGAAAGAGTAAAATGACCGAATGGTGATATTTAACATGTCCTGAGTAGCAAATATGATTACAAATTTGTTCTACTGAGAGATTTCCTCACCTTAGGAATGGCATTCTGGAATAAAGAGTGAAACCATAGGCAGAAATAAGCAAATGGTAGGAAGCTTAGTTCCCAAGAGCTATTAATAATAAGAAGGTAAGTGATAAACAATTAGGACTATAAAAATAATGAGTAGAGACAGCATGTGTTCAGAAAGCTGATGTTAATGAGTTGGCCTGTAGCTAGAGTGGTTTTAGCAGCAGTGTGGTCAGCTGTGCAAATACACCCTTCTAGCAGCTTGGGCAGCCATGGGTCTGCTTCTTGGCAGCTGTGAGGAAAAGGACAGAGCTGGGGCTGCTTATGATCAGTTGGTTTGTGTGTGGGAGGCATTTAGGGAAGGGAAAATAATAGGGAAGGGGCTCTTTTAAGTGCTTCTAGCAAATATGGTCTGAATTAGGTTGTTTTTGAAGAAGTGGTGTGCTACAGTTGTTCAAGTTATTTATGAGAATGGGTCCTTGTGCTCTTGGCTTCTGACTGCAGATATATCTTCACAATAAATACTGAGGAGGAAAAATACACCTGACCTCTTAAGAACTGCCAGTTACAGATAAAGACTTTGAGGATTACAGACCAATATTTTCTCATTTGGGTGCCTACATGGAGCATCCACAGTCTGATAATGAGTGAAATTTAGTCTTACTTTCTTGGCATTGACTACCACTTCTACTTCATTGATTCATTGATTTGAATTTGAGCTTAAGTGCACAGGCTGTTTGAATCATAAGCTACTTAAATGAGGCTTATTGGTGCAAAAACTTTATAAACATTCCTGTTAATGCCTTCAGTTTACTCATCCATTGGCATACTGTTTTCAGCTTGTAAAGGTGTACGCAGGTGTATTGAAATGAAAGAGTATGAAGACAACTCTTTTCCATGCAGTACCTAATGTGGACGAAGTAGAGCCATGATTCTATTTATATGTTACCACATTCCTTTCCCGCTTTCTTTAAAAAACAAAAAAAAAAACACTCTAACTTTTAGACTTAAGCAACAGCTAGGATTAAAAATAATGAGTGAGTTCCAGAGCAGGCAACCTTTTGTCACTGCTGATTGCCATCAGATTTTCAACTTACTTTAAAAATCATTCTGCAGCAAGCCATGAATTATAGAGATAGCTGGAAAGTAAATGGTTTCTGGTTGCTGCGTGCACTTCATAAAGAATGAGGAAAGGATTCTTTTTGTCGCTTCTTTTTTTGTTGTTCCTATTGCAATGAAAACCCAGCAGGATGTAAGAGTAATCAAGAGGAGATGACATCTTCTACGTACGGTTATATAGGAAAAGTATCAGGAGCTAAAGGTGAAAAACAGTATCTGAAAAGAATTGGTGGCTAGAACAAACAGATTCCAGGATGAAAGAAGTGATAGCATTTTGGCTGGAAGAATGGTTAAGTATTCGGATATACACTGAAGACAAACACTTTCCATGCCAGGAATTTTATTTCATTTTCCAGGACTCTGGACAAAGTTACAATCAAAAGTGAAACTTAAGGAATTTAAGTACCGTTGTCTTTGTTGAGTTCTAGCAAAAGACTTAGGTAAGAATGTGATAGCATACCCCCTTATTGTGACCCTTTCTGGAATATGAAGAGTGATTGACTTCATTATGGAAATAATTCTGAACACTCCAGTAACCAAAAGATCTTCTGGTATTGTATGCCCTGTGGAACAGTTCACTGCCTATGGTAAAAAATCCATGTTTTACATGGACTTGAGTTACAGGAGATGAAGATGTTTCGTGTTACTGTAGTACTGCAAGAATCTTTGAGGCGGAAAGGTGATAAATTATTTTTTCTTGAGGATGATTCAGATGCAGTGTGACAGGCTATAAATGTGGGTGAAAATATGTCTTTCTTCTCTAGGTCATTTTGTAAATGATCCTAAAGATTTTTAAATACTGAATCTGATAGGTTCAGTGATGAAGATCTTTTGATGGATGGCTTTCACTGCAAACATTTAAAAACAAAACAAAACAACAAAAGCCTGAATCAATAGGCTAGGAATTTGAAGGTAACTAAAAGGGAAGGAGCATTTCCAAGTAATGGTCATTAAAACATTATTCAATCCACATTAACCTCCTTCAGCAGATGGTGCCAGCACGTTCAATCTCAAATTTATTAGCCAGGCAACTCGCCAACTCTTTACAAAAAACACTGAAATATGCTGCGATGGCTGTTTGATCAGCTTCTCCATTCTGCTTGTCTGTCTTACCCCTACAGAAAATAACTGGCCTACTTCAGTGCTCAAAGTAATCAGATCATGCATGTAAGGGGAAAGTAACCCAATGTCAGTGCTCATAATTGGAATGCGTAACAGTAATGATAATTTTGACTTCCCATCTCTAAAAGGATCCCTTTCAGCATTAGTTGATGTTTCTTGATAGACAGAACAAGAAAATTTAATAACAAGATATAAGGAAACTGGCAATTTTAAATTAAAAACAATGTCTTGGCAATAACTAGGTCTTCCTATGAGAATTTTTTTCCTTGGTTCTTCAGTTTCTAGTTTCCTGGGAACACTTCTACTGCTGTCTGAATTGTCTGGTTGTCTGACCCAGCCAAGAAATGTGGTGGTACAAATGTCAGTTCACTACATTCTTCATTTTCAAAGTTTTATTAATGGACTAAGAGGAAGTACACTTTACACATTTTACATATCACTCCAAGAGTTCGTTGTTAACGTCACAAATCTAAACAGTCTAATTCAAGAAACATTATTAAATCTCATCTCATTGTAACAGAAAAAGAGTAATTCACAACAAGTCCTGAAGACTTGTTGTAAAGCTTATTGTATGTTACTAACAATGGCTAACAATATTTTGCTAAAGTGTGTAGTTATACACAGAACTGGTAGCAACTGTGGTTGGGAGTTTAACAGTAACCTAACAAATTCCACCATCCAATTACAACTAACCAAATTATACCAATTTCTGGTATAATTTATTTCCTCCTTTTTTTTTTTTTTTTCCCCTCTCCCCCCAAAAAATTTCATCTTAGAATAGAAAAAAAAACAAAACAACAACAAGTAACCAGAATGCCTCACAATGCTTTGTTTGTTTAAATCAGTCTGAGGTGGGGAAGGGAAGGAAGTATGACATTTTAATTTAGTGGCAGATTTCCAACAAGTTTTCCTTTGGAAAAGTTTGCAGACCAAAGATGTTAGGGAGCTGGTGATTATTTTTTGTACACATAGTACCTTTTTCATGTTGCACTAATCTTTGGTTAAAAGAACACAGACTTTGTAAGATATTTGTATAAAACATGCCATTTTTGTTTGAATAACCATTTTAAGCTGACTATTGAAATTAAATGCAGGCTGAAGATTGAGAAGTAGAAGAAAAAATGTACACAAATGAACAGACGAAGCATTTCTTAACTGTGAATATTGCAACTTTGATGTCTAGTTTTTAAAACTGTTCTCACACACACAAAAAAGAAAGTCTTGGATGTCATTTGAGTGTCAAGAAAGCGTGCTTATTCAATTTCTTCTGAATTATAATATGTATATATAAGAGTACATAATGGTTTTGTTTGCCCTTTTCTCTTATATCTCAACAAGTTCTGAGATGTGAATAAGAAAATGATGATTTTTTTTGTGGCCAGATCCTTACCCTTTCTTTTAAACTAAACGCCTAAATTCTTCTAAATTCTTCCTTGTGAGCTTATACACTGGTATAAGCTAGATTTACTAGACAGCACAGCTTATGACTTAATTACTATTGTGTAGAGGTTACTGGAAACTAAGGGGTAAATTTTCGAAGTGTCTGGCTCCTGTGGAGCTTTGAAATAATCCACAATTGCCTAACATGACATTGCTTGAATGGCTCTCTGGTCTGATCAACAATGCAGGTCCAGGTGTTCGTATCCAATAACTGTTCAACCAGAGAGGTAAATCAGAGGTTTGGATGACAGTCATCCTTTAAAGATGAGCTCTGACAAATCTGGAACAGCAGAAGCTCTACAAGTTGTCTCCGCTAATAGCTGCATTTTGCAAAGTATCACTGTGAAATTTATTAGATTGCTTGAGAAATGACAGAACATTTATTGAAAGGTAGTATTTGAGCTGAAAATTCAATAAAATCTTAATTAATCCTTTCTGTGTTCCTGGATATTAGGCAACGATTAGCTGGTCAAAGATGATTTTCAATTTCGCAAGTTCCTTAATGGCAATATAATGTAAGCCTACCTAAAAGATTTGCTTAGAGAAAGAGTAATATATGGAGCTATCTATTTGGCTGTCTGAGAAAAAAAGAAATTAGTGTGTCCTTTCTAGCTCTCTCCAGATATATGTTTCAGCCCAGGTTTTTGGGGTACCTCTTGCTTACAAAACAAATTCTCTCTTGAAAGTGACCAGATGGCAGAGGAGAAAAAACAGAGTTTATTATCTCTTACTGGGAATAAATATCTATGCTGTAAGGCTTATTTGTCTTTATTCAGGTGTCAATGTGCAGTCACTTTAATGACTAAGGTTCAAGATTTTTCCTTTCTTTCTTCGTTTATTTCAAGTGATGTTGCTTCATATGTATACTTGGTTAGAACAGTGAATAGTCATTTTCAGATCTCCAGAAAAATATGTCAATCATAAAAAGACTTCCATGAGGCCCTTAACAAGGTCTATTTCACTTCATTGATATAGAATGAAGTGAATGTTTTTGCTAAATTAATATTAAGAATCAATATTAAGAAACGTTTGTGGAAGCGGTATACTCCAGATATTCAAAATAAAATATTCTCAAACTGACTATACTGCTTTCTGAAATATTTCTATGAGCTGAAAATTACAGGGAAAAGTGGAATGGCATTCTCCCATACCTCTAATGAGGATAAATACAGGGTTAGGAAAAATATATATATATATTTAGTTGAAAAGAAAAATATTTAATTTTTGTAAATTAATGTTGGATGCTATGGACATGGAATGAAACAGATACAGGCTCTAACACACATACAGGAAACAGTTTGCATGTACAGTTATCACACTGACCAATAGGAAGCATTTTAAGAAAAGTGCTTGAATTATATTTACTTAAATGGAGTATAATTTTTAACATGATTAGAGTTTCAAAAGCTGTGCTTTTCATCACTTCATAGGTAGCCCATTTTGGATTAACAATATGGATATTTTTTTCTACTGGGATATGCTGAGCACTGGCATCTTGTAAGATCTTCCACAAGAGGTAAAATCTTTCATCAGTAACTCAGTTAAGTTGTAAGGTGGTAAAGCTTCACATAGACTGAGTTGCAGTTATACACAGGCAGCAAGTATGAGGCAGATTTAAGGAATGGCTACGCTGAAGACACTGGGCCACTTTCTGAGTGCACTGATTATGACAGCTTTGAGACAAAACATTTGTATTGCATTGCTACACTAATATCTTTTGCCTCTCAGCAGAATCCATTAACTTAGTTTCAGGGTTTTCTAAAAGAAATACATTTGATTTTTCTGAAGGGTCCTTCTGTTTATGCCAAAATAGGGCCAAAACTGTGTTCTGTGTAATTATATCCCTTGATGATGTTTCACAGAAAAGCTTTGGTTCAAAACCAAAGCTAACAAAAGCTTTGGTTCAAAGGGACTGGTTACTAAAAGAACTCAGAAATCCTGCATACTCATTTTTTTCTAAATTGTGAAATTATTATCTGATGAGTAGGACTCTATTACTTAGAGAAACTTACTTTACAGGTGGAAATGCAGAAATATACGTAGAGACACATATTCTGTACTGTTTGTGTGCAAAAAATAAATATACTTCTAAAGGTAATTGGTAGTTGCAAACCATGTGTACTGAAGGGATGGTGGCACTATTCTTAAAAATGATAGAAAAGGGGAAAGAAATAAATGTTTTTGGTTTTGTTTTTTTTTTTAACCGGTGTCATCAGTGCTGTGATACCTTATCCTCACTTCACTCATCTGATGTAAGATATTGAATTATCTTCACATAGCTTCGGAGCCTAAAAACCCAGTTTGGATCATTGCTCTTATTTATATCTTCTGTAATATTTCTACCCACACAGTAATCTCAAATGTCAATGACAGTAGCAGTAAACTGAAAAGCAAGCAAACAAACAAACAAAACACAGACTTTGTGTAGAGAATTTTGTTATTGTCTCGAGTATCACTGTGCTTAATAATTTACCGTTTTAATTTAGGATAATATTATTCAAACACCTCAACTATTTTATATAATAATTATTGGACACCTCAGCAAGGGGCAGGTGTGTGTGACACATGTATTTCATAAGCACGTTTTCATATTTAACAGTATGCCCCTACCTACCTACAGCCCTAGTCCCCTCACAAATATTCCGCCTGTTTGTGGACTACTTAGATACAGAGTCAGTAGTCACCCTGAGTGGAAAAGTTTAAGGTAAGAACGCTGACAGAATAATAATCCAATGGCCTGAACAAACCAGTAAAGCATAAAATTTGGTGTCGGTGGGAAAAAAGAAGCAGAAATCTGGTCAGCGTTTAGTAGAAGGAGCTAGAGAATTTTCACAGATCCTGTGGCTGTTTGTAAGTGGTTCAAAGGAAGAAAGAATCTGTTCTACTTATGGATGAACTTATTGTCAGATTTCCTATAACTGCCTCCCCTTGGAGAAGGAAAGAAAGTGAGCCCAGCAACACTGAATTTTATAGTACTGATGAGTAAGTTAAAGAGAACCAGAAAGCATCCACTACTGACCATCAACCAACACATTCATATGCCATTAATACGGTCTTGTCTGGCACCACGTAACAATTACAGATAAAAAGTAGCTTCTTGAGCAGTAAGTACTAAAGGTGTCTGTAATCATTAAGGACAGCTATTGAATTTAGGAATGCTGAAGCAAAGAAGCTGAAAAGCAGATTGTAAAAGAGCAAAGACATAAGTGGGAGGACAGGTCAAAACATTTGGAACAATGCCAGGAAAATAAAATAAAAAAAAAAAAAAAAAAAAAAAAAAAAGAGGAGGAATAAAGTGAGAGATTAGTAAATGAAAGGGTTTGTAAGAGATATGTGTAAGAGAAAAAGCTGCGTGAAAAAAATACAAAATAAAAAAATGTTAGAACAGAAACAGAATGGAAGAAAAATGCAATCTTTTCTTGTCATTCTAGAAAGCTTGAGAAATGGGATGGTACCTTGCTCTGAAGTTGAAGAGTAAATATTTCTTTTATATTTAATTAATTTGAAACAGATTGAATCAATCAAACTAAATTATTTGATTCGTCAGTCAAATGATACATAGTTTAAAAGATAGTTATCAATTTCAAGCATAATTATTTAAGCTCATGGCTCTTTTGTCATGATTTTATCATTATATTATTACATGAAAGAGAAAAGATTATAAAAGATGCTAAGAAAAGTTTCTCTGTGTGAAAGAGGGAAGTGCAGAAAATCATAGAATCATAGAATGGTTTGGGTTGGAAGTGTCCTTTAAGATCACATATTTCTAATCCCCCTGCTATAGGCAGGGACATCTCCCTCTACACCAGGTTGCTCAAAGCCCCACCTAACATGGCTTTGAACACCTCCAGGGAGGGGACATTTACAGTCTCTTTGAGCTGTTTCTGTGTCTTACCACTCTCTCAGTAAAGAATTTCTTCTTAATATCTAGTCTAAATCTACCCTTTCCCTGCTTCTGGATTCGGAGGAGATGGCTCTTGAATACCGACAAGCCCTCTTGGGCATCTCTTCTCTCCAGGGCTTTCTCCCTTGTCACACTGACAAGCAGTTCCCTGAAGAGTTCAAAGTCTGCTCTCCTGAAGTCCACAGTGGCAAGCTTGCTGCACACCCTCTTTGACAGCCTAAGGATTTTGAATTCTGCAATTTTGTGGTCGCTAAAATCAAGGCTGCCCTTGAGCTTCACATTACTCACCAGTCCCTGCCCGTTTGTAAGGACAAGGTGCAGCATAGTCCCTTTTCTTGTTTTCCTGTACTACTTGGTAGAGGAAGTTATCATCAGCATATTCCAGGAACCTCTTTGATTTCTGGTGCACCTCCATGTTGTACCTCCAACAGATATCAAGGTGGTTGAAGTCCCCGTCTTTTATGAATGTATAGCTACTTCTATTTTTCTGTAGAGGGCCTCATTCACTTGCTCTTCCTGATCAGGTGGCCTGTAGCAGACCCCCACTATGGTGCCTCATTCCCCTGCTTTCCCTTTAGCCCTAATCCATAAGCTCTTTGTCAGCTCCTCTTCTATCCCAGGTGGAAGTCCAGGTCGTCACTCATTTAGAGGGCAGCATCCCCTCTCCTTCTACACTGCCTGTCCTAAAGAGTTTATACTCATCTATTTCTACATTCCAGTCATGAGAGTCATCCTACCACATTTCAGTTATGCCAGTGACTTCATAGTCTCATAGCCCTGTTGGCATGTACATGTCTGCAACTCCTACTGCTTGTTCCTCTTGATCCATGAATTGGTGTACAGACTCTTGAGCATAATCTCTCTACTGTACTATGCAAAATTCTCTGAAATTTTGCTGCGTATATACAAAAATTCTCATGTTGAACCATGATTTTTAGAGCTGTGCTTCTCTTTTTCCATCAAGTTTTTCATCTATAGGCTATAAAGATATCTTTTTTTTTTTTTTTTTTTTTTTTCAAAGAAGCATTCACTTAAAGGCTGTAAATGCAGATATTACTGATGTAATCAGTTTCAAAGACATAGCCTATTTCAACTTTTTAAAGAAATGTAACAGAGAATGACTTGAACTGTAATCCCAGTTACTGAGAAAACTCATGGAATTCTCTTTTTATGTGTTTGCCATCTATGACAATGAAAGCCTAACATATCATCACAGAGGAAGACCCAAAATGCAGTACCTGAATGTTTAGTTCTTCAGCAGTCAAACTCCACTTATCTGAAGAGGGATATTTTATATTGAGAATATGAAATGATTGTCAGCCAAATATTGAGCACATCTATAGTTTGCAATCTATGCACTAAAATGCCTAAAACTGACATGCTTGATCCAACACATGAACATTAACTGCTTGCCTCTGGATCATGACGAGAAAGAAAACTCAGACTTACTACATTGAGTAGTATCAAAGATATCTTTTGACGTAGCCCATTGCCCTTCTGCTTTTCCAGTGTTTGAGTGTCTTTTACTGACTCAAATTGTACTCCCTGCACATGAAAATGGCCAAAAGAGTTTATTTATGTTAACATATTTTCCCAGTACATTTGGCACAACTGCAGAGATGCCTAAGCAGTGTGTCTTCTATTAGTTTAGTAGGATACATCTGTAGCCAGTAGGAGGGCAGGATGCAGTAAGTTGTTTTTGGCTGGGCAATGGCTTGAATAATCCTACATTCCTGTCTGCTATCTGAAAGGATTTTAACAGATCTTCCCAGCAGGGATGGATATAGTTAATAAGAAGTGACCACTGTAGCAATTTGTACGTATCTTCTTGCAGTTACATACTGTGTCCTTCCTCTTGTAACAAGTTATTCATAGTGCAATGCAACTACTCCAGGACTGAAAGTATACATTTCAGTATTTAACACATATTTTAGGCAAATCTGTATTTTGTACATATGTATGCTTTCTTCCCCAGTATGTTAAGACAGAACCAACTTTTAATGCAACTTTTTAAAAAGCAGTTGACAAATATATTTAGAAACTTCATATCTAATGGAAAAGGACCACTTTTCTCTATTGTTACTGGAAACAAAGCTTGGTTTTAAAGGACTGTAAAACACTAGCTTCTCCTGAATGCTCCTCATTCACCTGAGTATTTAAAGAGCAAAGCAACAACGTACAAATTAGTACTTAAATAGATACTAAAGAGTATGCATATGTTTCTGCATGTGTTATTAAAAATGTGATGATGAAAACTCACTGAGCAATGGGGGAAAAAAGGTATGTATGTTTGATTGTTCTTCAAGGAACAGGTCAAGACTACATATAATAGGCAAAAATATAGTCTTCATTTGTTACATATACTTAAAAGTTATCACTGAGAAAACTGTAACTTCTCATTTTATTCTGAAGATCCTAAAAAGAGCAATGCTTCTTAATGACTCTATCTTCTAAAAGGGTATTTTGTTCTAGTTCCACAAGCTTTGTCCTTGAAAAAACAGATAACATTAATATCATCATTTTTCTAACTCATTATCTTTTATCACTAAGTGAATGTGGTCATAATTGGCCTGCATATTTTTTCCCCAAAACTATTCAGCTGTTTCGTACCACTTTTCTATAAATGTGTTTTGTCATTTTTTCTATAAAATATGCATGGAATGTTTATGCAAATTTTCAGAGGGCGATAACTTTCAAATATATGTAATTTAATGGGATGGCTGCAGATCTGGCATGTTAAGTTCGACTGATAAAATACATAAACTGCAAGGTTGGATTTGTGTGTGTTGATCCATGGAGCAGCCCCTCAGCAGGATCAAAGCAGTCTTGAAGCTCAGCTGATTTGAGTTGAAGTAGTCCTGAGAGATCTGTTAGTCACTAACCTATTAAAAAGAAAAAAATCCTGTAATCTGTGGTCATTCTGCCTCTCTGCAAAGAAGAGCCAATGGGCCACCACGAGCCACTCAGCACCTGAAAATGTATTTCAGCAAAACGTTGGAGAGAGCTCTACTTTTCTATAGAGGTGACTGCAGGGACAGAGGACTGGCAAAGTCCTTGATTCCCATAGACTTAGTGTGAATTACTTTGTTTTGGTCTTCTAGCTGTCATAAAGTATTTGGCTCTGTTTCTGGATGGTTGAGAAATAGCTACAGCAAAGGTACTGTGAGCATTTCTCAACTACAGTTTATAATAAAATCACCTTGTGCAGTTTTGTTTTGTCAATTGGAATGAGCTTTTCATTGTATTTCAAAAGATATCACAGAATCATGTAATCATATAATTGTTTGTGTTGGAAAGGACCTCCGTAATCATAAAGTTCCAACCTCCTGACATAATGTATTAGATCAGGCTGCCCAGTACACAACCCAATCTGGCCTTGAATACCTCCAGCAATGGGGCATTCACAACTTCTCTGAGCAACCGGTTTCATCACCTCACCACTCAGTGAAAACATTCCCCCTGATATCTAAACTATATCTTTCATCCCCTAGTTTTAAGTTTCCCCCTTGTCCTATCACTATCTACCTCTGTAAAATGTTGACTTCTCTCCTGTTTATAGTCTTTTAAATACTGGAAGGCAGTAATGAGGTCTGCCTGTAGTCCTCTCTTCTCCAGAGTAAATAGGCCCAGCTCCCTCAGCCCGTCACCATAGGAGCGATGTTCCAGCCCCATGATCATCTTCATGGCCCTTCTCTGGACCCTGTCCAAAAGCTCCACATCCCTCCTGTGTTGGAGGCCCCAGATCTGGATGCAGTACTCCAGATCAGCCCTCAATGGGGCAGAATAGAGAGGACCCTTTTTCCTGCTGCCACCCATTTTTTAATGCAGCCCAGGATACTGTTGACCTTCCAGGCTGCAATCTGGACAAGATTGCTGGGTCATGTCCAGTATTTCATCTACCAGAACCCCTAAGTCCTTCTCATTAGGGCTGCTCTCATGGAGTTCTTCTGCCAGTCTGTGAACACGTATAGGATTTCCCTGATCCAAATGCAGCACCTTGCTCCTGGATATATTAAACTTATTTAGGTTCTCATGTGCCATTAGAAAACAAATGAATACATAACTACTTGAAGCTTCTTACTGCTATAATGAAAATAATTAATTCTTAGAAATGGGCTTTATTCCCATTTTAATGGGAAAAATTGAAGATTTAATTGAAACAATATATATTTATTAAAAAAAAAACAAACATGAAAGGTTAATATCATACTGAGTTATTTTGTGCTTTAAATTGCTCTAGTCAGCATGATGCAAGATCCACGTGATAGGATGCAATTATAGTTCCAATCATACCGCCATACACTTTTCTTGTCTCCTGACCGTAACAGTGAGAAGAGGAATTGAAAGCTGTACTGTGCTGGTAAGCTAGAGCCAGCAAAATGACTATTATTGCCAAAGCAATGTACATCTCCTGCATCCTGGCCATTCCACAGGGCTAATTTTGCTGTACAGAAACGGAGATAATACAGCATAGATGTCCTTGAGAATAGCAGGATATAGTTTGGACACAAGTTTACAAGAATGAGGGAAGACAACTGGGAATACTGACAGAGAACTTGACCTATTTCAGTCTATGCTAACTATATTCTGACACAGGAATGAATCAGAGAACAGTAGCATCACTTAATTTTCAGAGTGTTTTCCATGTACTTTTGCTTACAACTTAGGAGACATGTGAAGATAAAGTGTTTCAGAGAAATCCTTCAAAAACAGTATATAGTTCAGTATACATATTCGGTATACAGCATTGAATGACTGTTAGGCTCATTTACACAGAGGTAGTGACAACTCACTAGGAAGATTTCAAAAGCCTGTCACGTGTCTGTGGCTCACCTGCAGATTGTCTTGTTCTGGTAGAGGCTTCTAGTTCCATGTTGATCACATTTTTCAGGCCCTCATTCATATTATTCCACATTGTGTGCTGCAAGATATCATGAAGGACAAAAGTGTACGGCTTGATGTCCGTAGTCAGCATCTCAAAGAAGCAGCTGTGATTAACCAAATCAAAATCTTTTAAAGAAAGTAGCCATAGCCCAGCAGCACCCTAATAACATGCTGTCTTCATTTTAATCAATGGCTATATTAGATTACTTTATATAGTACAGACAGTAAATTCACAGAACTGCCTCTTGCATACTGCATCTCCCAGAACCGACAAATTGGGGTGGGATGTCTGTAGGGAATGTCTTCATTATTATCATTTTTTATTTTGCTTGCTTCTTGCTTTTTTCTGTACTCCAGTTAAAATCATAATTAGATTGCTGATTCTTCTCATACCAATTAAATACAGAATGACCCTCAAACACTGCTTGACAAAAATGTGCTTTTCAGCTTACTACCTCACAGTGCCTGAACTGAGCCTAAATAACCATTCACCATTTCACAGCTGAATGTTTGGCAAAGAGATTAATCTCCACGTCTGTTTCACCTGGACTCACTGACATGGTTACTGGCAGAAGGACATTTTTGGAAGTGTCTATGATTTTGCAGCACTAAAGTCCAAATGCAGCAGCCTCTGACATGGCAAATGAGTTCATTGCATTGAGGTTATGGCTGGCTGGCACTGACAGCAAAAAGGGAAAAAGTTCAGTTTTTGAATGAGTTTTAGAAAAATGAAAATGAAAATTGATTTAGCAGGATAGGAAAAAATATGGCAGAAAAACAAAGTTTGTTTTTCTTGTAAAGATACTTTTTCTTCTCATAAGGAAATTGCTGATTAGATGTCTGAAATCATTTTCCATTTGATTGTTCATCTTTCCTTCCCTCTTTCTCCTTCACACACTTTTCCTTCCCTCTTCGCCCTCCCCTTATCCTCTCCATTCTCTTTCTTCCTACTCTCTTTCATACCCTCTCACTCAGCTTCTCACTTCTCTTTCTCCCCTCCTGTCTTCTACCTCTCACTATCTCTCTTTTCTCCATCACTTCTCACCCACTGTTGACCGTTCTCCCTCTTTCCCTCCCTCAGAAAAATGTTCTTCGTACACCATATAATTCTAAATTCATGCATTTATAAGAAAACAGCTTTTATTTTAATCCTCCTTAGCCCTTTGAAAACTTAAGTAGTGGACTTTGTTAAGGAAATATTAAGCATAATAGACATGTAGACATAACCACGATAAAACAAAACGAAAATCCTGGGATGTTGAAAATGAATGCAATATAATTTTAAAACATATTACAGTCTTTTCCCTAATTTTCCACCCCAGTATGCATTATTCTCTTTTATTTGCCTACAAGAAATTCAGATTTGCAGACAAATGTGATCATTTCCAGCTGAGTGTCTCAAATGAAACTGGGCCGTATGAATAGCAGCTAATTTGGATGTTCGATTCTTGACTTCTGATGATTTGATTTCTGCTTCTTGAAGTTTAGTCAATTAGGAATGTAGAAAACACTCTCTTGGGTCTCCTTGCCACATTCCTGAGCTCAAGACACTGATTAAATCTACTTGATAAGAAGCTTCTGAATATATATACACATTAAGTAGAAATCTTAATATTTACTTGCAATACTTTTAAAAAAGTCCTTATTTTAGTAATGATACTTGCATTTCTGATGTTTTCATATCAAACATTTGTCAATGGAGGACATTTTAAGTAAACGTGCAAAAGTAACACCTAGTATAGGTAATATGGAGAAGCAGTATTTACAAAGTGAGCAGTTTGGACTTAGCCTGACTCAGAACAGATTGATCTCTTTCTACTGGATAACTGCAAATGAAACCGTATTTAAATGATAATGTGAGCCCAAGAAAAAAAAAAGAAAGCAGAGTTCCAAATTTTTTTAACAATGACAGCTCTTACAGTCTTGTTTTTATTGTCACCCATAGGGTGCTGTGATTTAAAAACTTGTATTTTGCCAAGATATGGATAAATTATTTTATAATCTGCATGCTGTTTATTTAACTGATGATTCCTTTGATGAAGCTACAGTTGAATCTTGTTTAGTTAAACATGTTGGTGATATCTTGTAGGAAGAGTCTACAGTTGTGTCTCTCAATTTTGATCTCTTTATTGTTCATATAGAGCTCTTGTGCTCCTTTAGTTTGCAAATCTCTGTGTTATTTTGTTTCTTCTTCCCCCTTTTCTCTGTTTTATTCCTGTTTCTTCTTTAAATAAATCTTCCTGAAGCTACAGTTTAGAGGGGAAAATGAATGTATTCAGATTTTATCTATTTCATTCATAATTAAATAATTTGTAAAATAGTATACAGCATTATTCAGCCCAATTTTAATCACCAATTACAATTATAAAGAGACACTATGGGACATGGTTTAGTGACAGCACATGATAGGACAGGTTGGTGGTTGGACTTGATCTTGGAGGTCTCTTGGTATATTCTATAATCTGCTTGGCATGGTTGCACTAGAGTTTATTTTTGAGTATGGAGAGCACATATAACTTCTAAAGCACAGGTAAGCTGGGACAGAATAAATTTTGACACATCTCTGAAGCATCGCTATGTCAAGGAAAAAAGGGGAAATCTGGAGAGATAGGAAAATGTCTTATCCTTAAGATAAGTTGTTTGTTTGGTTGGTTGGTTGGTTTCTTTACTCCTAACATGGCAAACATAGTCTGTGTGCTTTGATCACAGAATCATAGAATCATGAAATCATAGAATGGCCCACCGTGATCACCAAGATCATTGAGTCCAACTCCTAGCTCCACAAGGGACCACCCAAAATTTAAAGCCTGCTTATGAGAGTATTGTCCAAATGATCCTTGCACTTCAGCAAACTTGGTGACCTGACCACTGCTCTGGGGAACATATTCTGATGCTTGACTTTCTTTCTTTCACCCACAATGCCTTGTCTGGGTTTCTATGGTTTGATGCCTTTTTCTTCTCTTATTCAGCTGCTAGAGAATCTCAGGACTTCTTCACAGGACACACAGGAAGGCTAACAAGATATTTAATATTCTTTAACTTCAGGAAATTGAGATACAAGGGAATTTGTCTTACTGCTGAAGTCAGTCTGTTTCAGTTCAGTTTCTCTACATGTCTTCTAAATCTGTTTCTATTTTGAGCTGGGAAGTTCTTCACTTTGCTAATTCCCAGCTGACATTAAGTTAGTTTCTTATCTTACTAATTTTAACTGTGCATTTGAACAATCTTTTTTTTTTTTTTTTTTTTTTTTTTCCATAATTTTAGAATGCATATATATGTAGTTGTGCATAGATGCACATAAATATGACTGATTTTTTGAAGAGAATTATGTATGTGTTTAATAAATACATGTATACAATCTAGTGAAACTGCATGCAACATATTTTCTGCAGGATTTTTAATTATTTATGATGCTGTGTCATTTTAGTACTGTTTTATATGTGTTACATGTTATCTTTTAATTATTCCCATTTTTGTCTCTCCTTCTTCTCAATGGGTGTAAAAGCCCCTGCTGTGTAGGCTGAGATGAAAAAGGAAGGCTTCTGTGATACTGGCAGCTAGACAGCAAATATTTCATTAGGTATGCATTGTCTTCATCACTGTTAATCATTACCGAGGTAATTACTCTAACTTTGGCAAACATGTCCCATCTTAGTTAAGAGGCCACTTCTGTATTTAATCAATACAGTCTTTCAGCTTGGGTATGTTGCCAGACTGCTGCAAACTGCTGGAAAACAGATGATTTACCCCTGCTGAAGTTAAATGCCTCTGTATTTTCCCACTGATATACTTCATTTCATTTCTATCATGTGTGACTCTCCTTCAAAAGAAGATAAGGATGTGATGAAAGGGAGTGTCCAATTCTTTAGTCAGTGGCTTCAGATTAGACAGCGAGAACTTTTCATACTGATACAAAGGAGAAGCGAAAGTCTCATTCCTTCTTTCACTTCCCTGATCAGTGCTTATTTGAATGATGAAACAGCAGTGTGAGGGAAGAGCAGTTTCATATAGTACAGGAGTTTGCATTTGGAAATTTCATCTCATAGTGAAATCATTTGGTGTGAGATCACTGTTGTTTTTAAAAAAGTCCTGATCTCGTGAAAGTTGCTTTATTTAAATTTGTGGGACTCTGCCTTAACATCAACAGAATTTCTGCAGGGTTCCGATTAGCATTTATGAAGATGCCAAAAGTCTTCTCAGTTTGCCTTCACACTAAGAGTAGTCTTATTTCTTAAACTAAACTTGGTAAAAAATACCAACAAAATACAATCTTAAGTCAACTGAAAATTCTTCAACACATTCAAAACAAAATTACCCACAATTTTGATATTTTTTTCTTTCAGAATTCTTGATTTTCCCCCCTAAATTTAGAAGGTGAAATCCAAGGACAGTGAACCCTACTTTGAAAAGAGGATACAATATTTTTATGCAGTCTGTCTTGTAAAGTAAAAAAATAACCCAAACAGTAGCTGTAGGTCCAGCAAATAAATTCACCTTACAAAGTACAAATTTTTTGTGCCTCCTAAAGAATGACAGAAATGAATAAAAATTTATACAGCTTATGATCTTTTCAGAGGAAGAACATGCTCTACACTGTAAAATTACAGCTATAAAAACCAAGTTATTAGGAGGAAAAGTTTATAGAAGCACTATAACAATTAACATCAAAGAGAAATCTCCCATAAATACTCTCTAATACTATTTTCACACATACCAAAAGCGCAAAATCAAGTAAATGTATATAGAAATTATTTCACATCATATTTTGCAAATTATGCTATTATAGATGTGCTGGCTTAGCTGACTTGGGTTTTCTGACTGTAAAGTGAAAACATGCAAACATTTTCTCATTTTATGCATTAACTGATACCTAAGAAACTTATATTAATATAAATGAGAGATAGGTTGCCAAGGATTGCGTTTATCTGATGAATTACTTATTCTTCCTTAAAGTGACCAAAGGGAGTAATGATTACTTTTAAATTTGTTTAAGCAGTGAAAATGTAGATGAAAATAGGGAGGAAAAAGAAAAAGAGAATCAATTATTTGGCAACTGAACAAACAAAAAATAAGAAAGGAAATTAAAAAGATTAAGCATCATTAATCTTGCAGCTCACAAGTGGATAGTGATGATGACTCCAATGCTGTGCCTAGGAAGATATCTCCTTTTGAAATTTTGCTTAAAACGTCTTTGAAAAACAGTTTTGACTTATAGTAACAAGGGACAATGATAACAAGTAGTAGAAGAAAGTGATCTTTGGGATATGCCTATATTATTTAAGATCAAACTATTAGCCCACTCCTACTATTAGAACAAAACACTTGGATATCTTTTTTGTTTAGAATTATGTCTTAGCTGTGAAGTTGGGTACTGAAAAATATGAAGATGTGTTTTCATTCAATACACACGTCATTCTGATGGTTCAAGCAAGCTTTAGCAGTGCTATTAGTCTAAAAGACAGTAAAAGATGAAAAATTCTTATTATATCAACCCAAGAGCCAAGGCTCCAAAATGAAACCACATTTGGAGAAAGCTAAAAATGAAATTTGTTGCAGAGGCAGCGTTCCTTTGGGAGAGAGACTTTCAGTAATACATTTTATTATTTTGTCTGCTTTGGACATCATACTAGTTCTGGAAAAGACTACTGCATCCATAATCTATTCCTACAGATCTAGTAAAAACCTTAAGAAGTAAAGAATGATCCTTTCTTTTTTCTCAATAACTTTTTATTACATATTGCTACAGTACATTATTTTACAGTATCAATTAAATTTTATTAAAATATTAATGTAGCTCCTAAAAGGAAACAAGATAGTGGATTGCAATGAAAAAAAAAAAAAAAAAAAGGCTTTCAGTAAATGTGGTTTCCAGCATCTGGTATTTTCAATAGAAGAAATGTAAGTTCCTGAACCCTGAATTGAGATAAAGTAAGGAATGTTACTTGCAGTGCCTTCATTCTCTGAACAAAGGGTTCTGTGTTGAAACTTTTAGAATCTCAAAGCTTAAGAAAATGTTGGAATCAGACACCAGCTCTGGATGAAAATGGTCCACAAGTTGACTTATTCTGCTGCAGCATAATTGGGATAAGACTTCAGGCAAGGTAAACTGGCATTGTTTGAAGAGATTACCTAGGGAAAGGAGAGAAAACATAGTGAGAGGGGAGAGAAAGACACTGAACAGTTCTTGGGTCAAGCAGTGCATGACTAGTTAGTAGCAGAAGTTACAGAGATGTCTGGAGGTTGCAGATCCACTCTACCTGGTTTGCAAGAAGAAAAAGGTGAAGGATATATATTATCAAGGATCCCAGAGGAAACAAACTCTCAAAGTCCCCCAAAACAACCACCAAAGTTCTAAACACAAAAAGAGTTATCTCAGCTTTATGTAGCCTAAATTCCTTCCAAATCCTCCTTCCTAGTGTTTCCTTTTGGAATCTGCAGGGTATTCTACCAACGTGAAACACAGAGAACAAAGAATTTCAGTCACTGAGACCATTGCTGTGAACGTAACAAATCACAAATATAGGGGAAAGATGAAAACAATCAGTATATAAGGCATTAGCAGTGCTTGTAATATGCCCCAAATCAATATAGTGTTAAAACTATATCGTGAAAATTTTACCACAAGCGCCATTCGTAGTTGAGAAGAATCTCATCTTTCTGTCATTGTGTAGAGCTTAGTAAAAAAGGGTAACTGGGAAAGGAGAACATGCCTCCATGAATGTAAGCGTTAATGTATTTGTTAGTACCTTTATTACAAAAAAGCCTAATTCCAAAACTCTATTGCAGCCCACTGAGCTTTGAAAATCTGTAGTAAAGTTGCCTAGTATTCAGAGCTTGAGCTTTGTACATAAGATTGAGTTGTAATAAGTAGTAATGCTGAATGCTATGAGCATTTTGTTGTTACTGTTGCTTTTTTCATATCCTTGAATGCCTAGGGGTAAGAAAAACAAGCAAAATGGGGGAAACTGACAGAGATGTATTTCAGATCTTGGTCTGTGGCCCATAAAGATAATGCCTTAAGATCAAAAAAGTAAATAACTTTTCCATATTTTTCCATGTGAAAGGAAAATAAATAAAGTCTTAACACGTTTAAATAAATAAATAAATATGTTACTGATCTTTCCTGTAGCTGAAAACTGATGAATCTTACAGAGCTAACCTGCAAGATGTACTGGAAAACAAAGTTAAACAAATACAAGCTGTGGACATTAAGAGGCATCACTTAACCTGATTCACATTTCTGTTGTAAATTTGGATATTTGTAAATTTAACTGAGAGTATCTACGCAGGCTTACTGCTGCTGTGCATGTATGCTCTCAAGGGTAAAATTGCACTGTGTGCAATGAACCAACTTAACACCCTTTCCAGCTTCAGTGATCTGCTAGAAGGGCTCAGGTATTTTGTGTAATTTCCTCCTGTTGTACATGGGGTTCTAGGGAGTAGTCCTTGTTTCTTAAAGGTGCAGCAAAAAAAGAACTGTTCTGATCTGTTTTTGGTAGACTGTGGGAGAACAACTGTCCCTTCTCAAAACACATTTTCTTTGTAAAATGTACAGTTCAATCCAGAGAGTACTGCTTACCATGCAGTATAGTCACAGGGGCAACAAGCTGACAACTTTGGTTAATTCTACAAAGAGACAACTCTAGATGGTGAGTAGAATAGACAGACTATGATAGGAATATTTTCTGCCTAAAACATCCTGTCTTTCCTTAGCGTGAGTGAATGATGGAATAATTTCTATGATCACAGTCCCAAATCTCAGCTTTTATGTAAGATGTCCACAAAATACTCTCTTCCATGCCCAGGAAAATAAGCCTCACTTACATACCTTTGAGCTCAGTTATACCAACACAGTCAGTATTATTAGAAGAAAATTATTTCATTACCAATCTGACAGCTTCAGGAAGTTGCAGCTGCTGTAGCTCCACACCAAAGTTATGGCCAATCATGTTCACAGTAAGCACATGCAAAATAGCACATTTTTACACTACTCTGACTGGCCAGTGATCACAGCCAGATGCACTGAGCACATGTATGAACACATGCATCACTAACAACATAATCTATCTCCTTCTCCTCTCTCCCTGAACATATGGAGGTCACTTAATGAGAATATATATATGCTTATTTACAGTGTGGGCTCCTCCAGCAGATAGGGTCACATACAATAGCTGCTTCTATATCCCAGCCTCTGCTGTTGCTTTGCACCTAGGTTTACATACACGATCTTCTGAGGCCACAATCCCCCTCCAGTGGCTGCTACAGACCTTTTCACACATACAAAAACTGTCTCCCTCTGTATGTCCATCAAGGCTGACCAGCGCTTCCTTAGTTCCCAGTAGCCCCCAGTAACCAATTTCCCCACATCCTCACAGAGATCTTGGTAGATTAAAGTTCTATGTGAACATCAAAGTTTTGAAATTAAAAAGAAAAACTGTCAAATTCTGCACCAGAAGAAATTATCAGAAGGCTGGAGCACCTTCCCTATGAGGACAGGCTGAGAGGGCTGGAGCTTTATTTCTTACCTTGGAGTGTCCCTAAACATCCCATAGCAATTTTGTGAAATACCCAAGTACTATTGCATTTCAGAATATCATAGAATCATGAAGGCTAGAAAAGACTTCTAAGATCATCTAGTCCAACCATTCACCTACCACCACCATTTGCCCACTAAACCATGTCCCTTTGAACCACATCTAAATGTTTCTTGAACATCTCATGGGGTGATAACTCAACCACCTCCCTGGGCATCCTGTTCCAGCACATGACCACTCTTTTGGAGAAGAAATTCTTTCTAATGTTTGACCTGAATCTCCCCTGGCTCAGCTTGAGGACATTCCATCTAATCCTATTGCTAGTTATGCTGGAGAAGTGTCCAACCCCCACCTCATCACAGGGTAGTTACAGAGAGCTATTATGTCTCCCCTGAGCCTCCTCCTCTCCAGCCTACACAATCTCAGTTCACTCAGCTGCTTGTCATATGACATATGTTCCATACCCTTCTCAGATTGGAATGTGCACTGGAATTGACCCATCTTGAAGGATTTGAAGATAGCAAAAAAAACGTAGTCTCACCATTTATCACTAAACCTGCATCTCTTTCCTTCTTCTAGTAGATGACCCAGACTAGAGTCACAAAACAAGGCTGATATTTCACACAACAACAGGTATCTATACCTATCTATCAAAACTTGTGTATCCATGTATAGGTAGCAAATAGGTAGCAACTCAGAGAAAATCTAAGAAGTCTGAGGGAGCCGAGTAGTAACTTCCAGTTTCCGAACAGAAAATATTTCTTTCACAACAAAATGCGGAAAGAAATTAAAATATGTCTTACAAGCAAATCCACGCTGTGGTATTACTAATAATTTGTTCTTATTTCTGCATTCCATGTACTTTTTTTTTATATAAGATCAACAAAATTAAAGTGAGCAAATAGCAATCTTGTTACCCGAGTTGTTTTCTTTTTTCGTACTGAGAGGCCATATTCATCATACGTTTCCCAACACAAAAAGAAGGTCTTTCTCTATTAATCACAAGAAAGATCTAATCAAATGAAAATGTTAGCACACTAGTTCTGAAACAGCTACATGTTGAGTTTAAGAAATCAAAAACAAAATGATAATAGACAGGATTCTCACCTGGTAGTTTTGTTGACTTTACAATTATATGAATATCCATTTTCCAGAGAACTGGGTTATAAAAGCTGTCATCTAGAAGAAAGATGGTAAAAAAATGAATGACTCCAAATTGTTACAGTTAATTTGAAGGGCCTTTAAACACAAAACTCCCTTTGTTGTTGTTCCCAAGGCTTATTGCTATAATGCTCTGTGTTTCTGACTGTAATTGCATCAACCTGTGGTAATCAAGGAAGACTAAAATATTCCTAGGCCACATTGCTTCTACTTATATCGAGAAAAAGCATAATAAAGTCTAAAAAGACTCCTTGGATGGATTGTAACAAATCTTATTCTGATTGTCTTGGAAAAAAACAAACCAAACCAAACCAAAACACCTGTTTAAGTATGCAAACTTTTCATTTCTGCTACTATAGTCAAGGGTGTATATCTTATGGACACAAAACCTACCTTGGCAAAGACTCCAGCATGTTTATTTAAATGTTGTACTATGCATTTCTGGAACATAATTTTATTATCAAGGCAGATCATGAAATAAACATCAGATTCAGGGATAGATTTTATTTATTTATTTATCTATCTACCTATTTATTTATTTGTTTATTTATTTATTTTTAGATATTATTTGAACTAGAAAAATGAAAGTAAAACACACGGTAAAAATAGAAACGTAGACGACAGAGTCAGTGAGATTTTGTGGAGAGCCTCTTCAATGATTTTAGCACCTATAAATCAGTCCAGCTCTAATCCTGCAATCTTCTGCTCTAATTTCTCAGAGTGTTTTTTTTATTCAGGATGGCAGTGTTGCATGTCATGTTATTTGTAATGCTACTTATTATACAAGAATAAAGTATAGTACCTGTGGATCAAGAATGGCATGAAATGACTTCTATCAATTACAGCTGTTGTGCTATTCTTGTAATTACATGGACTGGGGCCATTGTAGCCTCCTCGGCCAGCTCACAAAAAAGGAAAGCTCACAGAAAAGGAATGAAGATGAAAGCAAAAAAAATCCCAAAGAAAATTGAGACAGATTTGCAGTTTGACTGCTGTTTTGTAGTGTATGCTTCAGAACTAGACAAAGTCCAACGTATACTTTCAGTAATGGCTAATTTCTGTTTATTTCTATGTTTTATGCAATAAATAAATAAATAAATAAATAAATAAATAAAAATTCTAATGTAGAACAGATAAAGTGTCACAGAAGAGGGGTCAGGAGCTACCTAACTCTTTTCATGAAATATTTCATAGCAACATTTATTCTCACAACCTTTTCATGGTCCTACATTTGTCTATAATTGGCTCTGAATACAATTTCTGGATATGTAGCTTCTATCACTATCTTAGGAAATGAGGAAATCTAACTCCTATCAAGAGCACAATGGAAGTCTTTTTTTCTTCTAGTGTATTAGTAGACAGAAGACAAGCAAGCCCTACTCCTCTGCATGGGTTATAAATAAAAATAGCAAATACTCCTTTACAACGCGAAAACCAAAATACATTAATTACCAGACAGGTCTAATGGGCAGTGATTTTAATGGCATATCAAGGTGGCTCAAACACCTTGTGAAATAACTCCTTGTGAAGCTCAAACAACTTCAGCAGGGTCGAATGTCTTGGAGGCTTACCATGTCTGCGGATGCTCAAAACAGAATTGTCAGCATCTAAGACACTTCTAGCATGCACTTTTGAATTGGTAGGCAAATATCAAAGGCATTTATGTGTCTCCCTGTAAGCTTAAGAACTTGGTAGGCATTCTCCTTTAATGCTCTCATAATTTTAAATATATATGGCTTGTACTCTGGTTATGCTTAAGGTATTTTATTGACATTGGTTTAGGCTTTGCCACATGATTTAAAAACAAACTAATTTTAAAAAAATCCATAAATTTAAGAAAATGACTTTAATAAACGGGGCTATATTTTTTTCCAAAGTACCACCTACAATTCTGAGTGACTCATACTTCCATTATTCTAATATTTGTGTTCTACCAAGCACTGCTCTTCTGTTTTACTGGACAGAAGATCTTACAACAAAGCAAAGCTGCCCTGTCAACTATTTAATTGTAGGCAGTATTTCTTTCTGGGATGTGCTGGAGACATTAGGACCATTTGAAATGCTTTGGAATGCACTAGAATTCTACTGTTGATCTCAGTGACACTGGATAAATCAGATCTAATGTCCTTGAAATCCATTTTGGATTTACAAACAGGTAACAATGTCTTCCTGTGATCCATCTTGCTCTATCAGCAGAATCACCGGAAACTAATGGTGTCTAATCCTGAAACAGGCATGCTTCAAAATGCATGTTCTTCACTAAATTTCTCTCAGATCATTTTTAAAATGTTCTAAAATTATCTGAGTATGCCTTTCCTTTGAAGTACAGCAAATCTGAGGCCATAGTGGAAGGTATTAGAAAAACACTTGAATTACAATCACACGAAGAATTTTACCAAGCAATGGATAATGTGTAAGTCAACTGCAGCAAATTTCTGTCTGTGTGATAAAAGTTTTCATGACTATGATTAGATATTAATGTTGAGATTTCACAACGCTGATCTCTCTTAGGATATTAACTCATAAGCTCTCTGAAGTTTTCAGGAAGGTGGAGTATCAATCCATATTTGTATTCTGAAGAGAGATAAATGAGAAATATTGGCTTTATAGAAGAGGTTGTTCAGGTTTGTTGGCTAGTCAGATAGTATCATGGTAAGGGGAAAAATTAAGAATTTTTTTTAAAGTTTGTCTATTGGAAACAAAATATTTGACTTGGTTCTTAGTTTCCACGAGAAAAAAAAATAATTTGAAGATAATATAAAACTGTTAGAAAAGCTTATTAAGCACAGAAGATAAAAGAACTAGTGAAGCTTTAAAAATGGTAATTAAAATATCTGATGTGTGTCTAATGCATTTTTCTCAGTGTTTTCTAGCAGGAGATCACAATAGTGTATGTTTAACTTTTTCATCCATGTTATTGAAATGATTACTGCTAAAACTCCTATCTCAATAGACTGTCAAGATGCTAATATGATAGTAGTTCTTGGAACATAAAAGCGCCATTATATTTTCTGCTGAATATTCACTCTGTGAATGTACAATAACTGAGTCATCAGCCTTTGTTTTAGTGTTCTGCCTCATTAGGAATAAATGCAGAAATCATGATCTGACATGAATGAACACTGTTTCTGTAGCATATCACATACATTTTGGGGTAAAAATAATTAACAGGCGATAGAGGAAGTAGAAATGACTCAGTGATCGATGATATTTTCTGCTTCCCTGGGAGCTCTACTTGTCACGTTTCTGTGCTTCCTGATTTTGTCATCTATATGGTAAGATATTACAAAAATCTGAGAGTCTGTAGAGTCTTATATCCTTATTAGAATGTTGGCAAACCAGCAAAACAGTGCAAGAAAATTTGATGTGTCTGACTGAAAGAAAAAAAATTATTCAGAGATTTGGCATTATTGGAATTATACCTGCAAAATCATGCATGGTTTATGTAAATGTCACACAGAATGGTTTCTGTTACAGTTTGCATGTATGGTAGTCTAATCCATGCATTCTAAAAACTGAGTGAAACCTTCACAGACCATAAAGACTTCATCATCTCTACTGTCTTCCTCTGAAATGTAAAGCTAATACACTTCACAATTTGCCGTCTGTGTGGGGTGTATTACACTTTCCAGTATGAAATGTTCTCTGTTGGGGGAATGTGTTATCCGAAGTTATCCAAAGTATCTTCAGGCACTTGAGCTGCTTTCTCACACAATGGAAAGATCCACATGCTTAGTTTTTCAGATCATAAAGCCATAGAATCATAGAATCACCAAGGTTGAAAAAGACCTCCGTAAGTAACACATCTCCAGTAAACCCTGTCCCTTAGAATCTAAATATTTCTTGAACATCTCTAGGGTTGGTGACTTAATCACCTCCCTGTGCAACTTGTTCCAGCACCTGACCACTCTTTCGGAGAAGAAATTCTGCCTAACGTCCAACCTGAATCTCCCCTGGCTCAACTCAATAGGATTCCATCTCATTCTATTGCTAGTTACTCTGGAGAAGAGTCTGATTCCCACCTTTCCACAAGTTGTGTTCAGGCAGTTGTAGAGATCTATAAGGCCTCCCCTGAGCCTCCTCTTCTCCAGACTAAACAGTCTCAGTTCCCTCTGCTCATCATAAGACTTGTGCTCCAGACCCCTCACCAGCTTTTTTGCCCTTCTCTGAACGTGCTGCAGGGCTTTTATGTTCTTCCTATAGTGGGGGGCCCAAAACTGAATGCAGTACTTGAGTTGCAGCCTCACCGTTCTGTCCTTATTACAATGATCATGCCTAAGCAGCCATTTAAAATCCTGTTTGTACATCTAAATGCAGCAAATATTTGTGAAAGAAGTGACATTTTCCTTCAGGATGTTCTTCAGACCCATCAAGGGACAGAAATTGTCACATTCACTTTTAGTGATTGTCAAACTCTTTGACAATTTCAGTCTGCTTATTTATCTGAAGAAGAGAGGTTTTAGAAAAATGCAGCATGTGACAGGAATGCAAGGGGACTGTTATAGGCAAACACTTTCACTTTTCCATTTCATTTGCTCTTTTAATCTTTTTTTTCTTTAAAAAAAAAAAAGTTAATAAATCTTCATGAGCTGCTGTTGGTAGCAAATTTGATAAGTCTTTGAGATGCAGCAGCTCCAGCCCTCCACCTCCTCAGCATGAGTTTATAATCTCAAAATGTTTTGCATATAATTGATCTCTACTATTTTTCTAAGATTATCAGGAAAACCTGTCAGCAATTTACTGTGAACACAGAAAGCAAAGGGATTATTACTGCTAATGTATTACCTGCAACCTATAGAGGCTTTATATAAGATAAGGTATAAAACTTAGGAATGCAGCTGTGGTACCCGTTTCCTTGCCAGATCAGAGCTCACAAAAGCAGATACGAAACAGCTCTGTGAAGAGCTAGCCTGGGAGGATCTGATCACACTTCCAACTCTTTATCTGCACAAAAACTGCCACAGTTACCGCAGTAAAAAACATTCTTTCCGTTAACCCCCTATCAGAAAATTCAAGATATGGAGCAATACAGAATGTTTATGAATTATTTACTCCATAGCTATTTTTAAAGCCAAAATATTTTATTGAATTTGTATTATTCTTAGATAGAAAGAAACAAAAATCAAGTTGCAAATGGAAGTATCTTTACTAAACAGATAGCATTATCCAAAAGTAATAATTGGCAGCTTGTGAGCAAGAAACAGCTGAGAAATTCTTAAGACTGCTTGAAAAGTCACGCTTTACAAATCTCCAAAGTTCTTGGATCAAATGCCAAGAGGAGATTAGATGTTGTGATGATCTTTAATACTATGCCTTCAAGTTAGGTTTCTTTCTTAGTTGTAAAATTCATGATGCTGTGTTAAAGTTAGTAAATGTCCTATGGCAATTTGAGCAGATTTAGACACTCAAAAAGGAATTCACAGAAGCCAGCACACTGAGCTCCAAAAAATTTAATATGCCCAAAATGAAATAATGAAGAGGTGAATATGTTCTGTCCTTCCCAGATGCCTAAGGAAACTTCCTCTATAAGGCTGGGGCTCAGTGGCAAAACAGTGTCCAGTATGAGGTGTCCATCTCATACAGTTGGGCATGGACAACCCACATTGTATTTTATTATTTTCATTATTTACTTTTAAAGATGAACAAACCAACTGTAGATTAAAAAAAAACTGCTTTTTTTCTTTTTTCTTTTTTTCTTCTCCTTTTTTATTTTTAATCTGGTTCTTTTACAGCTTTATCTCCTACTCTGTGCAGAATGGTGCGTGCCCGAGACTACAGGACTCAGCCCGCTGCACTTTTTTGCAGATTTTGTTGCAAGCTAATGCTAAAGAATGAGCATGAGAGAATCTCTGTGTTTCTGTATGTGTAATGATTTTCCCTTTGCAGGCATGTATGTGTGAGCAGCTACATATGTGTACACATCTGTAAAAGCTGAAATGCCCTCTGAAATATATTCAAACTACGCACCCTTTCCCAGGAGGAAAACATCATGTATACCAGGGTATGCCACCCTTGAGAGGAAAAGTTCTTCAAGAAACAAGGATCAAGATTTTAAAATCCTTCTGTGCTCTGCTTTGAGGATGAAATCCAGAAGTAATCCTGAGAATGAGCCTTGTGGACTCTGCATTCTTTTGAGAACTATTAAGCCTATAGATTAGAATGTTCAGGATAGTACTCCTTTTTTACAGCAATCTCACTACTTCCTCCCTAGTGTAAATCAAAGCTGATAATCATTCTGTACTACAGAAGAATGTCTGGTTTCACCCACATCAGTTTCAAGCTTAGCAGGATAAAGCAGGCGCTTAATTTATAATCCCAAAGCTTCCTCTCAGCTTCTATGTATTCTGCTTTCTTTGTATTTTCATACTGCAATCAAGGAATAGCAATACTTTTCTGAATTATAAATCAGACTTTTATTCAGTCTAGCCAGCTGTAACAGCTTATCTATATTACTGTAATTAAGGAATGTTATTATCATTGCTTGTGGAGGCCACCAGGTGCTCTGCTCTCTGTCCTTTGCATGACAAAGGAGGCATCGAAAAAGATTTCTATAAACATTTATTTAAAGAGGTATCAGCTATTTCTTTTCTTGTTTTCCTCATTTCTTCAAGCAAGTCAACTTGCAGATTGTTCCTTGTACTTTGATTTTCTAATCCATCTACACTCAGTCTTTGTTGTTTCATTCATTAGACATTTTCTATTCAAAGACTTCAGTTTAGAATGGAAAATCTCTTTTTCAGAGAATGCATACCTACATTAGTTTCATTTAAGTTAACATCAACGATTGAGGTATAGAGATCAACACTTTGGTTCCATTCCATTTTTTCCCTTAAGTATCATTTAAATACAGAATGCTGTGCCTATGTATAAACATAGGCATGCATAAAAAGAAGTCATCCATGTATATTCCTGGGGAGGCTTCCTCCAGATGTTTCACCAACTCTCATTTTTCCTGTTAATTACTCCATCAGATCATAATGTCTTCTCCAAAAGTAAACTCAACAAATACTTCATAATTTTCTGCATTCTTAAGAGAAAAATGTAAGGAAAAAATGAAAAAATGCCTGCCAAAAACACCTGCAAGGTGTGTTTAAGTTCATTTACACCCTAACAAAATTAAGAAACTTTGGTGATAAATCACCTCTGGTCAGTTATGAAGTGGAATAATAGAAATTTAAAAGCAATATTGTACAATATATCACAATTTAACTTATAATAAATGGGATATATGTAATGAAGAAATCAGTTGATAAATGGTTTCAGGTACAGATGATAATTTCATCAAGAGTGAAAGTTAGTAAGGGAAGTGAAGATTATCTAACAAGACAGGGAGCTTTACAATATTCAAGAAGAAATCTGATCTTTATTAGGCTTAAATGGGAAGATATATATTTATTTAAATAGAGATCTGCCCAGTCATAAGAAGTCCAGTAACCACTGGGAATATTCTACATGAAGTCCATTAAATAAAAGATTTTTAATTTATAGGACTGTAAATTCTAGCAGCTCATAGTTCTAAAAATGTAGCATAAAAACTCTAATAACAGGAAAGACTGACAAAGTTATGGTGATTTTACAGAGAAAAAGAAATAAAGAAAAGCAAAAAAGGGTGATTCACATAAATAATGAAAATCTGTTGCAAAAATCATTTGATAAACAGGTGAAGGATATGAATTTAGTTCAATTGATACTCATATGTGGGAAATTGATCTTCTGAAATGTCTACTTTATTGAAAAAATATATTTACCTGAGAAAGATAAAGTGGAAGATATATTTGGATGTGGTAAGTTATTTAGCCATGTAAGGTAGTGACTATAGCACACAAAACTGATTCAGTAAAACCAATATCATAAATATTAAAAAAAAAAAAGCTATTTTATGGATTTTTTTTAAGTTATGCTTTAAGAATTAGGCCACACAATTAAATGATTAGTTTTTCTCTGACATGACATGAAAGAAAAAACAAGAAAGAAATGAATTCTAACACTGAACTGATTAGACTGCTAAGGTTTGACATGCAGCCTTTAGAGAAGATAATGAAAAGCTGGATAGAGTTATTTAAAGTGTTTCTTGATTGTAAGTATTTCTTTTCATGCTATGTTGGAGTAAATTTTACCAGAACACTTAGTCATTGTGAAACTGTTCCTTAGGCAGACTGTTTTTTTAGTATTTTTGTATTGAAATTTTTTCTGTCTATCCCGCTTCATAAAATCACAATCAATAAGATGACTTGCAGAGAACTCACTGCTAGCATTGCAGTAGCATTCTCCACTTGAGAAGCACTTTTGCTTAGAAAGTGCTGTATGCTCCCTTTCTCTAGTGATGTATTGTCTGAAGATGAACTTTCTTCCACTTTCTGAAGATTGGTGCTAAAATGAATAGTTGGCTTTTATTGTTTACTATTTATATTGTCATAAAAGCAAAAAGATTTCATTCCCTTGGCCTACGAAGTATATTAGTGTTTGACACATCTGTAATGACAGAAGAGTTCACTACATCTCTGAAAAAAAAAAAAACAAATACAGGTTTCTTAAACTAACATTTTCTTTAACACGTGCCTTTGTATCTCTGAAAACACTTCTGCACAGTCTTTGCAAAGACAGTCTTTCAGGGAACAGGCTAGAAGGTAGAGTGGTGCTGTCTAAAATTGTACTTGTAAATTACTTCCATTGATTTTTGGTGGTGTCTTACAAAAGAGAAATATCTGTTTGCACAGAGAAAAGACTGCGTTTGAAAGGAAGATAAAGTTTAACAGTCCAGTTTTAGAGAACTCTGTACGTAGGGCAACATATTAATCTGTGATAGAGACAGTTGTTTTAGCATTAAATATAATGTCATTTATATAGAAGTATCTCCTTCTAGAAATCTAAACATGGTATAGGATTATTTAGAAAAATGCTAACTTCAAAACCAGTGCGAACAGTGGAACAACTGATCAAATATTTTTTATGATAAATATTAAATGCTTTCACACCTTTAATCATTTATGAGGACCGAGAACCAATTTCAGCAGGGGTGTTGGACTAGGTGATCTCCACTGGACCCTTCCAGTGCCTACAATTCTATGATTCTGTAAAGAAGGGTGATGTGTTTGGCTAATTTGTTGTAGAGAAATAAAAACCAAATATTGCTTACTATTAAGGAAAAAAAAAAAAAAGAAAAAAAAAGTTTTGGTTTTTTTTTTTGCAGGAAGATTCCTTACAATGTCTTTATATCTCATCAGCTTCAAATTGATGAAAATTCTCCAAAATATGTGATCACAGATTAGCATTCCCTCAGAGGTCAGCTGCTTTACAAATCATTCTCAGCCCATCCTGTGGGTAGGTCAGCATGTCCTGACCTCAGAATGATACAAAATCCAGGCTTCCCCTGGTCCATAATTAGAGATGGTTTAGGCAAGGCAGCACAACTCTTGTACCCCGTGGCCCTTTGTACTTATGACAGGCATCATTCAAATTTTGAAACTGAAGAGACAAACAGGTCAGCTTCTCTTAGAGACAAAAGGGTGAAAGTAGATGATCTTTAAGGCCCCTTCCAACGTAAGATTTTCTGTGGGTCTACAATTTACAGGCCAGATCTCAGACATATAATGTCAGATCAAATGGTGAGCAAATTTAGCAGTATGAATCTGAATGTGTAGTCTATTCTTAATCTTTCATCAGCACATTTCCTCTCCCCTAAAGCTGTTCTCTCTATTTTTTGCATTTAGATTATTACATATGTCTGCAAATTTGCACTGCCATATGCAAGTATTTTATACAGCTAATCCCTTTGAAATTAATGGCTTTTGAAACATTGAACATTTGGATTAAGATGCTATTAAAAATGTTATTTTTCTTCCTTATCTTAGAGGGCAGCTTAATTTTTTTTTGTCATGAATATCAATTGCCCTTGATTAATTAGTCAAAGAAAATAGTTATAATTAGCAGTGATATGTTACTGAGGAAAAATATCACAGGCAATCCTGCAAAAATAGAAATAATAATTAGCAAGAACAAAAGGAAGTCAGTTTCTCCATGAGGCCCAAATGCATCTGGTCCATAAAGAGCTCTTTTAAAGCACTGCTGGATAAATGTTTAGTTGATTACATTTTATTAAAAAGTGTAACTACAGTATAATGCTTGATTAATATCATATTTCTACATGTCTATTTTCTTTTTGTATGGTCTGCATTTTTATTATTGCAAAAAGAAACAATTTCACACACACAGAAGAAATATTATTTAGACTCAGGATCAGATTCACAGTGTTTGCTGCATCCTCATTTGCACCAGCTGGGAAAACAACCCAGAATTTCCTCAACTGAAAGCTAACTACATATGTTTTCAGCCATGAACAAGCAATTCTACTTCTAGATACACAGGCACTTTGTTTCTCTAGCATTCCCACTTTGTACTGACCAGTGTCTTAAATATTGTCAACAACTTATACTTCACCTACAGTGTCTGTGTGGTGTCTTTTGTAATAGAACTGTAGCAAGCTTCTCTATTACTTGCCTTGATGAGGTATGTGCAGTCTTCTGAATTATAACCGTTAAAATTAATTTTGATCCTTGGCTTTCTTGTCCTAAGTACTGAGGCATTTTATTATAAAACAAAAAATTATATATTTTTTTTATAATTAGCAGGGCTAACACACTGAAAGTTTTGCACATTTCCACATCCTCGTATCAGAAGGGTTTGACATATGAAACAAGTTGAAAAAAAAGTAACTGAAATCCACAGGTGCATCTGAGAATACTTTTTCCTTAAGATGCTGCGTGTTTCTCTGTAAATGATTGTTTCTCTGCTCAGATTTTCCTGTGGTGCTTCAGAAATCCGTACCCTGTCAATACCAGTTCTACAAAATTTCGTCTCGTCTTAGCATCAACACATTGTGTTTTTCATCTTTCTTGTCTTTGTGTTGACAATAATGAAATAATGAAATATCTCATTCTACCACAATTATTTATAAATGTCCTTTGTAAAAATGAGAAGGCACGAGTACTTCACTGGATGTCAGAGTAATTCACCATCACAAGCTGTGTACTCAGACACTGCTGCCTCCAAAAGGGGCTGAGATACAGTCCCAGTATTGTGCAGTTTTAGCTGTGTATTTTGCTTTATTTCCCTCCCTCTTTCTTCAATTTGTAACATATTTAGTAGCTGAACAATTCATAAGAGTGTGACTCAAAAAGCTTCCTGTAATAAGACTCCCAACCACACTCCTTACAGCAGATCTTCTCAGCACCTTATTACAGTCAAATTCCCAGCGGACCAGCAGACGCAAGTATGTGACTGCATTT